>NC_056630.2:42507173-42877173 GCF_002870075.4 Lactuca sativa | reverse complement strand
TTACCATCTTTCCTGTATCCTCTATAAGACTAGATGATAGGTTTTGTACATATTTTTATGAAGTTTTAAATATTTGATTTTACACCACAATCCATGTACAAGATTTCATTATCAACTACCTATAAGTCTTCATATCCAAATTTAATATAGAAAACTATAGTGAAAAATTGAAATTGTTCAATAAAAACCCAATAAACTTTTTCTCATAACACATCAAAAAGAACCATGCAAGTATATATATGGTAGGTGTCAAAGAAAGTTATGAAACCTATTAGAGGTCTAATATAATCAACACATTCGAAATACATAGATGTTCGGGATAAATTATAAAATCAAAAATAATATGAGCTGAAAATCAATCATAAGAAGCTAACAATGATAAAAAATATATGATTTTTTTAATCAAAATGAAGTCAATTTTGATGGTTTTATACCTAATATTACATACATGACAGCCACATATTTATTTTTCATATATATATATATATATATATATATATATATATATATATATATATATATATATATATATATATATATATATATATATATATATATATATATATATATATATATATATATTGCTTCCTATATAAAAGTAGTCAATATATTTAGAGTGAAAATTCATATATCATCAAAATATCATATTATCCGGCATAAAATATAAATATCATATTTACCTTCTTAACATTCAAAATATAGTATTTGCCTATATCTATTTCTATAAACATTTTTACTTATTTTATGATCAATTATACATCAAATTTACATTTGATAATCAATTCTTCTTTCGAGTATTACTTTTATTTTCCTAATTAGAATGCCTTTGTAATATCATTTTATTATTTGGTCGAGTTCCACACTTTGAATACACTGTTTGTTATCAGATTTTGCATTTCAACTCCTGCATATTTTCATTTTTCTATTTCATATATATACTAGTTAATTGATATGATTATATATATATATATATATATATATATATATATATATATATATATATATATATATATATATATATATATATATATATATATCCTAGGTTTATTAGTTCAGCATATTTGGCATCATAAATCATAGAGTGGTTTTAGTACCATGATTGATAGATTTTTGCAATTTATCAGTTGATTTTAGTACCAGGATTGACACATCATTGTTTTTTTCAAAGCCACGTCACCAAACATGTTGACAACTATGCAAATGTTAATTATTCAATGTACAACATAGAAAAATATAAAAAGGATTGAGAAAATTCGGAATATAACCAACAAAGATAGTTGGTTTAAAGAAAATAACCAAGAAAAAAAGTATTTCGGAAAATGAACAAAGGATCCGCAGAGCACCCTCTACGGATCTCTCTACAGCTCTGCGGATCCCTCTACAGCTCTGCGGAATGTGGGTTTTTTAATTTTTTAATTTTTTAATTTTTTTTTGTTTTTTTGTTTTTTTTTTGCGTTCATTTTCATTTATTAATATTAATTTTTAATTTTTTTTAAATATACTAATATCTTATGTGATTATTATGTAAAAAATTTGACAAAAAAAGGTTAAAAATAATGAAATGTCCAAAGGATCTGCAGAGCACCCTCTGCGGATCCATTAAAGGCTCTGTAGATCCTCTACAGCTCTGCGGAATCTTTGTTTATTAATTTTTTTAATTTTTTTTTCGTTTGTTTTGTTTTTTTGCGTTTATTTTCATTTATTAATATTTTTTTTTTTAAATACACTAATACCTTATGTGATTATGTAAAAAATTTGACAAAAAAAGGTTAAAAATAAGACTAAACTGCAAATTTGGTCCCTATGGTTAGCAAAAATATGTGGATGGAGTCCAAAAAGTTTTCAACTTGCACCACTGGTCCAAAATCAGAAACTTTGTGTGGTTTTAGTCCCTCAAAAAGTTGAAAGGACTATTTTGCCCTTTTAATTTCTTTTTCTAATTTTTTGTATTTTTTAACACCCTTTTAATTTAAAAATAAAAAAAAACAAGAATTGGCCCACACCACTCTCTCTTCACCGTATCCCTCGTTCTCCCTCTCCCTCACACACACACACATAGACACACACATAACTCCTTCTAGACTTCGTCTTCTCCAGATATCCCCAAAACGAAGAACAAAATCCAAAATCAAGCCCTAGAAAAAAAAACCTGAACTAAGAAAATCAAAGAACATCCTATTCGCACCCTTTACAGCAAATTTCTTTTTCCTGCATTTCCAACCTTTCCCTTGGATCATTGTAATCACCTCTTGAACTGGGTTTACAAACCTAGTGATTAAAACCCCCTGAATCCAAGAAAAAAAGATTTTAATGTAAACCCACAAAGAAGGGGCGATGAGTTCAGCAGATAGACATATTGACATACATATACACTTATTTTTGGTAAGAGGGAGACAAGGTATCACACCTTACCTCCATTTTTGTCTTCTTCACTTTAAGTGCAAGACGGGATCAATTATACCAATTCCTTACTAAGTTCTTGTCATCAGACTTCAAATTGAAAAAACCCATCAACCAAGCATACACCAACACTGTCAAACTATAGGAACGTTTCCTCCTATGAATAATGTTGGCTGTCACTCGAGGAAGATGGGTACCGTCGGGAAACATCTCCTCCATCATTGTTTTGTTACAGATTCTCTTTCATTTGTAATCACCCTTGATGTTTCGTTTTCTCCGTTCTAAATGTTCATGGAATTTGTATTTCTAGGTTAGATTCCCTCTCTTTAATCCTTCAAACACTCCATTGATGAAGTTCTAACATTATGTGTGTATGTGTGTTTGAGCTTATCTATTTCTGTTGTGTTTGAGCTTCTATGTTTTTGGTGTTTTTAAGCCTCTCTGTAACTAGTATAATTTGGTTAAAAAATCATGAGAAGGGTGTAAAATGGAGCAGTAAGGAAGAAGATGATGAGAGAGAGGGGATATCGGTACAGTGGGTGAGGGTGGGGTGGGCCAATTCTTGTTTTTTCTATTATTTTTTAAATTAAAAGGGTGTTAAAACAAATACAAAAAATTAGAAAAAAAAATTAAAAGGACAAAATAGTCCTTTCAACTTTTTGAGGGACTAAAACCACAAAAAGTTTCTTATTTTGGATAAGTGGTGCAAGTTGAAAACTTTTTGGACTCCATCCACATATTTTTGCTAACCACATTGACCAAATTTGCAGTTTAGTCTAAAAATAATGAACTCAGGATCTGCAGAGCACCCTCTGCATATCCATTAAAGACTCTGTGGATGCTCTACATCTCTGCGAAATCTTTGTTTTTTGATTTTAAAATTTTTTTTTTCGTTTTTTTTTTTTTTTTTTCTTTTTTTTTTTGCGTTCATTGTCGTTTATTAATATTAATTTTTTTAATACACTAATACTACGTTCATTGTCGTTTATTAATATTAATTTTTTTAATACACTAATACCTTATGTACATAATCCGTACTTATAATAATGTCCGATCAATCTATCCAATATTTTCATTTAAGGCCCTCACATAATAATAATAATAATAATAATAATAATAATAATAATAACTAGTGAAGAAGCCCGTGCGATGCACGGGTCGGATTTTTTTTTGGTGGGTCATGAAAATAGGACGCTATAATTGGTTGCTTCTGAAGGTACGATGCTTAAAAACAAAGTAAAGTACAAATAGATGTTGCAATCATTAGCAGTTTGTGTTAGGTTCGAACAAATGAAAATACAATGATATCATGGACGATACGTTGCTATTTTCGGTAACAATCTAATCTTTTCTCAAGATCACTAATCGACTCAAAATCCTCCATATGAGCCACCCCAACAATTCGCCTACAATTAAAGGGTAATTTACACATTTCACAAACAGTCAAACAATGCAAACATTACATTACATCATCATTTTGGCAGAAGCAAATCCAAGGGATTCATGGAACAAATCTTTGTTTCATAAGCTACCAAAACCCCAAATCATTACAAATTTCCAGAGGGTATGCCTCACCAGGTCCCTCTTTGTGTATGTCCTAAAAAGAAGTAAACTTTTTATAAAAAAAGATTCCAACTATCTACTATTGTATCCATTATCCATTTTTTATATGTCGGTATTCACAATATTTACCACTTTAAAACCAAAAATCTTTTAAAAGCATAATTACAAATCAAATGAAAACTACATACTTTTTAGTCATTCCCTTGATCCACATGTCCATCTTTTGCAAAATAAGCTAAAAATAGATTTCCAATAAAAGCAACAATGTCAGACTCCATTGGCCCATAGAATGCAAATTATGGGTTAATGACTTGACTTGACTCATGGGTAACCATGACCGAACCCATATGGAGATCAACATGTATTAATGGTGCTTGTGTTTTTTCACAGAACCTGCACAAATTCAATATCATAGTTCATACAACATATGTAAATGCCTAAATGGGAAACATAACACAACATCAAGAGAGTAAAAAAGTACTTAGACATAATCAAGATAAGGTAAAGTCCAATGGTTAAATTCTGAAATTTTGTAAGGGTCTAAAAACACCACGTGCTTTGTCAGCCTACATAACTCCATATTTCCACAAAATTCAGCCACTACATTAAAGCATTTAGTAAACACATGAGTTATGTTTATATATTTATGCATAATATAATGACAATTATAATGCTTCTTATAAATAGGAGTAATATTTCCACAAAATTCAGCCACTACATTAAAGCATTTAGTAAACACATGAGTTATGTTTATATATTTATGCACAATATAATGACAATTATAATGCTTCTTATAAATAGGAGTAAAGGGTCACCTGCACTTTTGTGTTGTGTAGTTGTGACTTGTGAGATGTAGAAAGGAGGTGTAAAAGAGGGTATTAGCCATAAATTCAGCCATGTGTTCATCTAATAATGGAATCTCAGAATCTCCTATATCTAAAATCTTTGCAGTCTTCTGCAACTACATTTATTTTCGTATTCACACCCATATATAATTCATATAAAGCGCCCAATAAGAGAAAGCCATATGAAAAGTGAAAAAAACAACATTTGTTTTTTTTGTTGTATATGAATGAAGTCTTAAGAAGGTAAGTTACACTTACCTGTTTGCTTGCCCCAAGTAAATGACGGTGATGAAAGGGTAGAGGCCTGAAATCAATAATAAATTATTTAATAATCTTATTATATATAATTATAAAAAAACAAAATAAAAAAATATCAGCTTACTTGAGGGCTTTCATGTCAATGTCTCCATCCCAAGTTGATGATGCATGCAGAATGAATCTGCTCTTTTCTACTTCCACCTGTTCTCTCACTCTAATCAATAATCAGTAAATAAATCCTCCCTAAACACAACAATTGGAAGTAAAGTAAATAGTTAATAATAAAAATAATAATGAACATGAGCTTCTTGGATACTTTTCATCTTCTTCTCTTTTTTTTTTTTAAAGAACCAAAGCTCAGCAAACTTTATTAATAAAAATAAAAGAATACATAAAAAAAAAAACAAAAATACAAACACACCCTAATGAGACCAACCAATCCATAACCAACTACCAAACCATTTCTTAATCCTCATAAAACTCCCAACTTTACCCCAAAAACCCTTACAAGTCCTAAAATTAGTCCAAAGACTTATTTGATGTGCGAAAAAAAGGTAACTTCAACCCCTTGCACCACCAAACCCACATCATACCAAAAAAGTTAATGCAAGGGGAAAGGCCCTTAAAAAAACCCACTGTCCAATAGACTAATCCTAGGACCCAACCCAACAACCAATACAAAACAGTTAAACTACCAAAAACACCAAATTTAACAAAATTATAACTACAAAACTCTCCATCCCTATGAATAAAGAGCAACCATAAAATCACACTCCAGCTGCTATTCCAATGCTTCCAGCAATCAGACATCCATCTTTTACTTCTCAGCAACACAATCCAAGACTTGCTCCTCCTCCCATAATCCATCATACTTTCCACACGAATCGACAACCCTTCACAGGTTTGCACAGTCAGCAACAGAAACCTGTACAACACACTAAACCAAAAGGGAATAATCCATCAAAAGAACCAGTCAAGATTCACAAACAGTTGCATACTGGACACGACATCAATCACATGTCCAGGAATCATTACTTGAATATTCTCAACAAAGATCATATCCAAATAATAATTCCCACAGGTACAAGTTACTAAATTCAGGAGCAACCTCCCAAACCAGTAACATAAACCGTCAATTCTAGTATTAACACAGGAAAACTCTTTTATGTTACTCCAAACATGCAACCATATCACCCAACACAACCAATTCCCATTCTTCCTAACTTTCACCCAATCAACTAGCCCCACCATGTTTCTAGACTTCATTATCCTTATTCCCATTATCAACATTATTATTTCTATCTATACCCCAACATCTCCACACTTTCTCCTTAATAACTTTTGATTCATACTTCAACCCCAATAACCTCGATTGAATTTATTTCTCAATACAACAAGTAACAGAGAATGGGGATCTAAAATTATTTCTAAAAAATCTCATATTTCTTTCATGCCAAATATGCGACACACAACCTGCCAAAACCAGTTTCTTTATAAAAACCCCAATAGATTTGCCTTTCACCTGCTCACAAAACTTATAAATAAACTCCTTCCAATTACCATAACTCACCCTGATGTCAACCTTATTAGAGAAATACTCCCAAATAAGCTTAGAGAAATCACACTTAAAAAATAAATGATCACGGGAATCATTAATCTTCAAACATAAAGGGCAAAACAGATTACCTTTAATTTCCCAGCTTAGCAGCCTATCCTGAGTCTTTAATTTACCCAAAATTGCCATCCAAAGGATAAACGCATTCCTTGGAATGTTATTACTAAACCAAATTGTGTGAAACCAAGGAACCTTTGGCCCAAAAAAATTGACATCCGACCACACCTGCTTGCAAGAAAATCTTTTACACTTTCCATTATTATCTCTCCAAATTATCTTATCTTCAGTTCCTTCATTATTAACAAACAAAGGCCAATCCATCAAACCAGGGTAATTTTCTAGCCAATCAGTCAGCCAACACAATTGGCCATTCACAAAAATATCCTTCACTTTTGACATATCATTGAAACCCGCCCTAATCCACTCACTCCTCGAGATTAACATACTCAAAATCCCAATCGGGTGCCACCAGTCATGCCATAAGGAAGTGTTCTCACCGGATCCAATACAAGAAACAATATGGGGACGAACAATGTTCCTAGCAATTAAAATCATTTTCCAAGTCCAACAGAAATTCTTTTTAACTTGAATATCCCAAAAACTCCTTTCTTTTAAGTAAAACTTATAGACCCACTTCACCTACAAAGACTTCTTATTATTAACAATATTCCACACATGTTTGGATAACAGCACATCATTCCATCTTCTAAGGTCTTTCAATCCTAAACCCCATTCTCTTTTGGACTACACACCATTTTCCACTTAACTTTGGCTTTACCCTTCACAAGATCACCACCACTCCACAAATAACCCCTACAAATCTTCTCAATCTCAGAAATAGTGGCAACAGGAAGCTTAAAAACCGATGCCCAATAAACATGCAAAGCTGATAAAACAAAACCAATAAGTTGAAGTCTTCCGACATAAGACAAACACTTGTGCTTCCAACTTAGGATGCACATTCTAACTTTATCAACCAAAACTTTACAATCCCTTCTAAACAATTTTTTAACTGTTAACGGCACACCCAGGTACTTGAACGGAAACTTCCCGACATCAAAAGGAAGTATACTATTAATAGTACACCTCACAGCAGGATCAACACAGCTGAAAAAAATCAGGATCTTATTCATACCGGCACTCAATCCAGAAAGATCCTTGAAACAATCCAACGAATTCTTAATCACTCTAGCAGAACCACTATCACCATGACAAAACATCAACAAGTCATCTGCAAAACATAAGTGAGTGATTTTCTGATATTTTCATCTACTATGGAATTTGAAATTAGGGCTATTTTCAATATTCTTTTTCAGCAAAAGATTAAATATTTCCATGATAAGAGTAAACAGATAGGGAGATAAGGGATCACCCTGTCTCAAGCCTCTCTTCCCTTCAAAAAACCCATTGTCCTCTCCATTAATATTCACAGTAAATAAAGTTGAAGTAACACACATCATTATCCACTGGACCATAACTGGATGGAATCCAAACCCAATCAAAGCTTGCTTAAGGAATTTCCAATCAATAGTGTCATAAGCTTTTTGGATATCTATTTTTAGGGCACACTTAGGAGGGCCATCCTTCCTATTGTATCTCGCCATCAAATCTTGAACAAGAAGAATGTTGTCCAAAATAGATCTCCCAGGAATGAAAGCCGATTGATTAAGATCAACTATCATCCCTAAGCAATTTCGAATCCGATTGACAATAACCTTGCTAATGCATTTGTACAAGGTATTACAACAAGCAATTGGTCTAAAATCAGTAACTTTCCGAGGGAACTCAACCTTAGGGACAAGTATAATTCTGGTAGCATTAACACACTTCGGAATCTTCCCAACCCATAACACCTCCCTGACAGCCCTGCAAACATCAGGACCCACCACTTTCCAAGAAGCTTTAAAGAACTTAGATGAAAACCCATCAGGACCCGGAGCTCGATTATCTTCAATTTCAAACATAGCTCTCATTATCTCATCATCCGACACAACTCTTATCATTTCAATGGCAAAACATGGATCAATTTTATTAACAAATAATTCATTATCCAAAATTCGATCCTCTATACTACAATTCGAACCAAGAAACGCTTTATAATGACCAACAAATCTTTCAGTCATATTTTTCCCACTTACCCATCTACCCTCTTCATCCATAATCACTGAAATTCGATTTTTATTTACATGGCTCTTGACAATTTTATGAAAAAAACTTGTATTTCTATCACCCTCTTTCAACCATTTAACTTTAGCCCTTTGCGATAGAAACTTCTCCTCATTCTCACAAGCCATATTATAGTCCATTAACAACTTGGCATGCTCACGCCTCAGAGACAAATTATGCGGATTATTATCAATATCAACTTGCAAATTATCTAATTTGTCTCTTAATAATTGCAACTTCTTTCCTGAAATATAAGAATTACAGAAAAGCCTTCGACAGGGTTTCTTTAAAAGCTTGAGCTTTTGCGTAACATTAAAGATGAATCCTCCAGCAACCTTTAATCTCCATACCTCGTCAACTATAGGAAGGAATTCATCATAATCAGCAATGAAATTAACAAATTTAAACGAATGAGACCGCTTAGGTATACAACAAGGAATAGATAAGATTATTGGGCTATGATCAGAAATCTTATACGGTTTGAATATAGCATGAGCCAACGAAAACTTCTCCAAAAACTTAAAATTGACCATGATACGATCAAGTTTCTTGAGTAACCCACATTCCACAGAAGGAGATTTTATCCAAGTAAATTGAAGCCCTGTACCTTTAATATCCTCCACCTCAATAGCATTGATACACTCAATAAAGTCATCAACCCCTTCCGGACTTCTGGAAGTACTTTCAGAATATTCCGAAGGCTTAAGAGCAACATTAAAATCACCAAGCATCACCCAGGACTTATTATCCACCACAATTTTATGTTTCACAAGAGTACTGCTCCACAGGAACCTCCTTTCCAAATAACTAGAAGCAGCATAAATGAATGAAACATAAAACTCTTCATTGGAATCCAAATGTCTCACCATACAGTGCAGGACCTGATTAGATTGACCAAGCACCATAAGGTCAAACTTATTAACATTCCATCCAACTATAATTCTAGTACCCCCAACACAAGAATTACAATTAGAAACCCAATCCCATCTCTTGAATATTTTGTCACAAATTTTCTTCAGCTTCCAAACAGACACATGTGATTCCAAAATACCACACATATCCAAATTATTATTTTTAATAACCTCAAGCACCTCCTTCTGCTTAACCACTTTATTTAGACCTCTTATATTCCAGGCTCCAAAATTCATCATTGGATAATTTTCATGATTTTGACAACATCCCCCAAATCTGCCTTTGATCCAGCCCCTTTATCAATTTTCTCATCTTTATTGGCATTCCTTTGGTCCAAGTTTGCATTCATCTTCAATTCTGATCCCTTTATATCCTTCCCAATATCAGGAGGATTTCCATCACCAGCATTAATATCAATCACATCAGAAACCCCCTGATTAATGTTCATAACATCTTCTTCCATACTTTCCACAATATCATCCACCATTGATCCTAAGACCTCAAATCTATTGACATTTTTAACTTTATTAACCCCTTCAGATGTTAATTCAACAGTAATCTTTTCCTTATCCTGAACCTCACCACCATCATGTTTTCCTTTTGCAGTAGAAGCTTCAAACGCTTGGTTCTTATCCCAATTCCAATGGCTTACACTAGTATTCCCCCATTTCCCATTCCGCCCTTTCCCTACTCCCCCCTTATTACCTCCATTTCCTTTATTACTAGATCTTTTATAATTATTCCCATAATTGCCCTAGTAGTTTTGCTGCTGTCTAGCCCCAATATTCCCAGCACCTCCAAAAGACTTAGATGAAGAAGCACCAATGTTACCTTTTTTTTTGACAACTTCAAAAAAATCCTTCACTATCCATCACTCCTTTACCTTTAGATCTTTGAGTATTCCCAGAATCATTTCCCTCTTTAATCTTATTTTCTTCATTAATCACTGCCATACATACCTTATCAGTATGCCCAAACACAGTGATTACATCTTGAAGGATACCAAGCATACTCAACCAAAAACTCCTGATTAACAGCACAATTCTTCACAAAATCCCATGTAGTAACTCCAATCTTCCTTTTCCACTCCTTATCAGCAGACATGTCAACCAATATTCTAGCATAGGCATTCCTACCTTTATGCTGAAGACACATCTCCTCAGTAAAAGAATCAAAAACCAAAGGAATTCCCAATTTACTAGCTATAATGCAAAGATTTTCCCCACTCCACACCTCCAAAGGAAGGTCATATATTTTAGCCCATACTGGTACTTTATCATGTCTAGCTTTAGAAAGGGATAGACCAGGTCTCCACCTTTGTAAGAATAAAGGAATATTGTTGAATATTAGCCAAGGGCTTCCATCTAACATTGCTTGCATTCCCTGTTCACTGGAAAATTTAAAGAAGATGAACCCATTACTGTTCATAAACATATCCTCAAGCCCTATATTCTTCCATAACCTTTTAACTTCTTTTTGAATAGCAGGAAAAGCAACTTTCTTATTAATCAAATACCCATACAAGGTATTAGCATAAGGTAAACTTGCTACTTTCAGATTTTCAATAGGAATAACAGCTGGTCCTTCCTCTCTCCCATCACCAGAAGGAATATACTTCACTTCTAACTTCCCTTTATGCATAGTGCCCCTCAAAGCTCCAGCATAAGACATTTCAATTTTCCCTTTCCTATTATTATCATCTTCAGGTTTCCCCCTTCCTTTCCCAGCAGGCCCTAGTAAAGAGGGATCCCTATTAATACTATTAATAACAGTTCCCACAGAATTCAATCCCTTCACCTGTGGACCACTAACATCTCTATCAGCCATCTCATTTTCAGATTCACTAATAACCTCCTTCATATTTATCAAATTCTCATTCTCATCCCAGTAAACACTAGGTTCAAGTGTGTTATCTCCATTATTATTCACCTCAGCTTCATTAGTCTTCAAATTTTTATCCATCTCCATTTGCTTCTTAAGATCATTAAGAAAAGTAAATCCCACCTTCGGATCGAATTCCTCAAAAACATTGCTACAATTAGTATTATCCTTCTGAGTTTTATCCTCCTTGCCCTTAAAAGTAGTATCAGCAGTACACTCAACATTACTCGCAGGGCCTGATCCAGTAACCTCACTAACCACAATCGAAGGATTAACAATCTTCATTTGATTAGTAATTGCATTCATTTCAGAATTAGGGCCTAACAAATCTCCCCCAATTAAAGGATTCTCCCAATTTTTAGTCAATAGAGCTGTGTTACCTGAAGGTATCTGAATCTTCATCTGAATCACAGGACAGATAGATTGCTTTCCCCCAGCTAAATTCTTATTACCTTCAGCCTTCATATCCTCCTTATTTTGATACTCCTTATTGGCTATTAGTTGACTACTCAAGTCAGATTCCCATATCCCTTCACTCCCTGATTCCCACTCCGTTTCATCTTCAGTCTCAAATTCCTCAATATACCCTTCCGCATCCATTGGAGATGCACGATCCATAGCTTTCCTTGCCCGATTCTTAACTCTGAAAGCTTTACCCTCCATCTTCCATCCAGCCTTCCCAATCCCAGTAGCAACAACTCCCGTCACAGTTGGTTTACGTCGAGCTCTGTAAAGAGCTGCATAAGTCTTCTCAATAACACCAGGAGGTACCATTTCATTCACATCGACATCCGATCTACTATACCGGACCACAACACTTTTGTCCGGAGGTTTCACCTTCACATCTTTCAATCGATCCGGTTTGGATGATGCTCCCATTGAGACTACGGAAATAGATGAGAAGATACTCCAGCAATGAGATTAACAGCTCACCGATGAAGAAACACCGACGAAATCACTCCGAGAACACTGCGTCAGTTAGAGAGAGCGAGTAGAGAGAGAAAGTGCAAACGGTTTCAGCTTTTGCATATATTTGATATATTTTTCATCTTCTTCTATAATTGGAATTCTGCTGCAACTTTTTCACTCGTCATTGCCTCTAGTTGTGTTTGCTTGTAGTATTGTCATATCACTCGTCATTGCTTCTAATTGTGTTTGCTTATTATGTTGTCATATCAAAAGATGAATTAGAAAACTAAAAATTCAGAAAATTTTAATCTTTTATGAAATAAAAACATCATTGGGTCAAGGAATTTACCTAAACATAATGGTTCATGGTGTGTATTCCGATGATCACACAAGCAAAGATTTATTTCCTTGTTATCTACTGCTCCCATTTACCCCCCTGAAAAAAAACCAAACATAAATAAGCTAAAGAAAGAACCAAATAATAGAATCTAACATTTGTAAATTAAAAAAGAACCAAATAACAAAATTGAATCTGAAACACATATCATATTACTTGTTTGTGATCAAAACACATAGCAATGGAGCACCGGAATCAAGTGGCAAATTGTCTGCCCAATGCAACACAAAGTGCTCATCAGCAACCATGTGATCAGAGTAGCCACCGTATGTGAGTGTGCCATCAGATGAATCAGTGCAGAAAAATTCCATTCAATGTGGTATTGAATTTGAAAAAATTGGTTTTATCGATATAAAAAGCGTGCAGGGACAATATGGTCTAAAAAAATGCAAAAAATTATGTTTTTAATATCGTCCTAAAACTATAAAAAATGAGTTTTATTAATAAAAAAAACAATGTTTAGGGCAATATTGTACTAAAACTGTAAGAATTGAATGTTATTAATATAAACATCACGTCCTTTATATGTTTGTCAACTACATTAAAACTTTGAAAAAGAGAATGCTAGTAAGCTTTTAACACCAAATTAAACACAATATTAAGCTCTAGCGTATAAACGAATTCAAACATGTCAATGAAACCCTTCACAAAACACTAAAAATATAAAAGTGAAGCATCCCTCGTGTTCTTCAGAAAAAAAAGTTTAAAACAGATACCTTTTTGGGTTGTTTGATTGCATCGATCGTAATTTTGTGTCATCTGAGCAATAGGTCATTCAGTCATTCTCTCTCACCCCCTTCAAATTCTTTCAAACCTGCACATCACAAATATGTTTGTCATTTTAAAAAGGCATAAAAGCTAATTTTTATAAAATACATTGCTTTAAATTATATAACTACAAAATTGTAAAATGGTCAAAAGCTATTAAATTATATAACATGTAATCAGATTTCTCAAAAGTACATATAAAATCAATGAACTCAAGCAGAAATTAGTCTGTCTTACTGCAACTGTTATTGGAAATCACTATTAAAAAAAAATAAAAGAAATTTGTTACAAACTTCCTGCCTGCAAATCTAGAACAATTAAGAAAAACTGTTTATTAATCAAAAATCAAGAATGAAGATAACTTGTTCTTCTTTTTGTTTATTCATGGTGAAACAGAGTAAGGGTAAATTGGGAAATGAGAATCATAATCATACCCACAAAGGAATCATTGTTGGGAAGTTGAAGGGGCATATACCAGCACAAACACCAATAGCCTCTCTGATCCATTAAAGGCCAGCCAAATCCTTGTTCTGGTTCAGGTTTTCAATGTTGGTTGTACCAGGCATGGGACCCACATCACCATCCTGGTGCCAACAGTCAAATATTATAGGAAAATATGGAGAAGTTTAATATCAATACTTTAATAAGAAATATTAAAAGATAGGAGAGTTGATAATAAAAGTATGAATACCTTTTTCAAAATTTGTAGGTGTTGAATATTGATAATAAAGTTGACATTTTTATAATTCGTGCAACATAGAGCCATAGTGATCATTTTAGTTGTTGCAGCTACTCCTGTCCTAATTCTAATCCATCTGGTCTCCTTTTTTACATAATGCTTTCCATTTAGGCTTTACTCATTTAAGAGCTGAGTTTTATCAACAAAAATTAGTGAAATAAAATATAACATTAAAATTGGATTATTGGTATCAAAATCACGGATCCATGGAGATAGAACTAACATGATCCATTCAAAATTCATTAAGTCAAACAAAATTCAGGTCAAATTAAATTAAATGAGATATAAAAGAAGACTTGATCATAAACTAAGATTGTTTAAGCTCTCTTCTGCCCTGTTCTGCAGCTACTTCAAGTAGAAATCAAGTTCTTTTATGTCCTAAGACATCATAAAACCAAACATTAAAACCACTTACAAAAGGTAAAATAGTCAACTATCGTTCAAAATTTATATCCATCAAGACGACCGACAGTCCGTCGCTGGAATATAACATCTTTGGAAATCAAGAAATCCAGCTGAAAAGGTAAAAGCGAGAAGGCACATGTGGTTATGTTCATATGTTTGTGAAAGCTTACGAACAGAACCATATGTACCTTCGAATATGAAATCAGTAAATCACCTTAAAGTCGTTTCTCTGTTGAGGATATTTTATCTGAAACGACGTGGATAAACCCTAAAAGATCACAATTAGACATATGAATCAGCGCCTTCGTACGTTTGTATTGCTGTCGATGCGGTGTGAGGGCAAAGAAAGAGTGGTGGTGCACTGGTCCTTCGATGGCGGTCGAGGAGAAGCATAAGTGAGAACAGTAGGGTCTGATCGTTTCCCTGAAATCACCGTTCTCTACAAACGTAGGGGAATTCGAGTATGAGAGGGAATTCGAGTATGAGAGGAGTTTAGAGGCAGAGGGGTTTGGTATGTGAGATAGAAGTGTCGGTCGATTTTCTACAGTAGGGAGAGGGAAGAATAGAAACGATGGAACTTGGAAGTCCTTCCGATTAGGTTAGATACAGAAAAAAATGGGCATATAATAGCGGGTTGGCCCAAAACAATTGGTTATGTAGCCAGGCGGTGGAGCACATCGACGGATGATTTACAGAATTAAAACGAAAAGGGTAAGAATCGCATTGAAGGGATGCAGAAGGAAAATGAAACGGTGGAAGCTCTACGAAACAATGGCGGTGGGAAGAGGTACAATTGAGGGTGAGTAAGAAAGGAGACGAAGAAGAGAAAGAAAAAAAAATAGAAAAGAAGCCAAGTATCTGTTGTGTCAGAAGCTTGGCGGTGGTGGAATACACAGTTTCGAAGAAAGAAATGGATATACGGTGGACCTACAAAACGGAAAAAAAAAATACCCCTAAAAAAAGCCGACACAGCTGCAATCCCATCAATCCCATCCATAATCAGAGGACCAAAACTGTTAAATCCTTAACAGTTTGGATTGATATATAATAATAATATATTACACCTTTTAAAAGAGCTTATCATCGAATATGTTATTTTCATACGAATGTGTGTTGAATCAAATAGTCATGTATTTGTCTAATTTTTATTTACATTTTTTTTATTTTTTTTTTATTTTATTATATTTTTTTAAATTTACACCTTCATCTTTTTAACAAAAGATGTTTCGAATATTATTTTAATACTTAAGATGACCATTTTTTTTATTAATTATACCAAGAATATTATTTTGCAAATTAATTGTTAAAAAGAGATGTCACCAACGAAATCGGTAATGGAATGATGTATGTTATTGCGTCTTATCATGACTTATCATGACTGATAGAGAAATGACTCTCATAAAAAAATAAGGCATGTTAAGTTAAGTGTAGCAAGGAAGTTAATAAACTTAATCACACTCTCAACAATTTTAAGAAAACTCATATTGATTTAAACCGAGACCCGCCAACTTAAGATCAACCAACTCAAGCGCCACCAACTCAATATCCTTTTAAACGTAGCATTTCTACTTATACACCTGATTATATGGGGTCTAATTTGTATGATCTAAACCATGAATCGGATAGGCACAACACGTACTCGTTCCAAGAACCTTTAATGTTCAACACAACCTTTAATCAGTAACAATTGATTCATAACACATACTTCAACCAAGAGCAAATAATCTATAATCATATCCACTTATGAATGAAATTCCAATTGAATTTCATCCATATGTCACACCCATACAAAATGCGAGGGGAGATGGAAATTATGGATTTTGTATAATAGCTGTGTGTCTTGGTTACATTAAAGATAATTGGCATCAAATTTGTTTAAATATACATAATGAGTTGTTAGCGTACTCGGTTAGGTACACACATATTTTTTTTATTACGATTTAAACACCATAAATCACCCACTGAATTTCAATAGATCACGTTTCGCGCCAAAATATCATTGGTTGATTATGCCACTCACTGGTTTTCTCATTGTTAACAAATATGGTGTAATAGTTCAATTTTTAAGCAAAGATAGTCCGTCAACATGTTTTCCATTAGGGCTTGATCCCCAAGACATCTCAACTCATAGAGTTGTTGCTATTGCTCTTATTGGAGGTGATCATTATGTGAATGTTGATTTACAAATAACATATCCAATACCAACTATCTTGCCACTTTTGGTGTTACTACAGATCATCAAGGTCTGCTGGACAGGAATATTTATGTTGCTCAAGAGCATTCCTACATTTCTTTGTTTACAACACACAATAATTGTAATAATTTTTACAGTTATAGTATCTGATAACTAATAAAATCAAGTTTATGTTTTATTATTTATAGTTATTGAGATCTCTATAAATAAAACAATTTTTTGTATTAATATATGAATGTGTTCTCTGTGTTATATTGATAAGTTGTAACAACGTAAATTTTCAAACCAAAATTTTCATTTTTAAAACACATTAAAATCATTTTACATTTTTCAAAAACCACAAGTGTCTCAAATGTCAATAAATCCACAAGTAAAAATCACTATCTCAGAATCATAAAAATAATCTCGCTCTAGTGTGTACTATCAAGCCGGTGCCTTCCCGCGATCCTGAGAAGTACCTGAAACACATATCACACAACACGGTAAACATAAATCTTAATGAGTTCCCCAAAATACCACATACACAAATAATTAGCCTCTCATAACTATAACTCGGTGTAGACCCTCTGGTCATGTGTCTCTGTGAGGACCCTCCGGTCTCACAGCTTGGGTTGGACCCTCCAGCCCTGTATTTTGGTGAGGACCCTCCAGTCTCACAGCTCAGGTTGGACCCTCCAGTCCTATATCTCAGTGAAGACCCTCCCGTCTCACAACTCGGTTTGGACCCTCCGGTCCGATCTAAGAAAAACACAAAATAACATAGCAAATAACACAGACAGAAAAGCACAATATCATATAACTCAATATAAGCACATAGGACTCTCTGGTCAAATAACTCAGATTAGGCCCTCCGGCCGCTCGGTATTACCACTCAGGTAAGTATAGTGAGAAGACTCACCTCGTAAGAAATCAGATAGCCTCAAACTCAAATCACTGGTCTAGCCTTCGCCTAACACAAACGATAATTATTTCTAATTAATAACGGCTCTCAAAGAAGCTAGAGTAATCCTTCTACAAACTCACTGAAGGATAAAAGACCATTTTACCCTTCCATTGCCTTAATAGTCCACAAATTGACCAAACCCTCTACGTTGGGCGTAGGGATGAAAGTGGGTCCAAACCCAGACCGGATGGACCCGGACCTGGAAAACCCGGAACCGGTTAACGGGATTTTATAGAACCGGAAACCGGACAGGTATATAGGAATCGGTTCCGGTTCGGTTCTGGGTATGGTTCCGGGTAAAGTGGGTCTAGAACCGGAAAACCCGGAAACATCAAAGTGGGTAGGTTGGAACCGGATAAAGTGGGTTTAGACCCGGAAAACCCGAAAAAAGCAGAATTTTTTGGTAATTACTTACTACTTAGTGGGTTGAACTTTGAAAATTTTCATATTGATATCCCGACTTTGGGGGGCTGTAACTTATTGAATACGAAACCACAATTAACAAAATTAGAGTCTAAAATCATGTACAAACTCTAAAATACACTCTGGAAAAACCCGCATGTCAATCCGAATTTAAACGAATGAGATATACTTGTGTTAATATTTTCACATAATACAAAGTACAAAAACAAATAGCTGAAAAGTTGAAAATTTTCAGTTTTGATATCCCAACTTCGGAGGATTGTAAATCATTGAATGTTAAACCAAAAATGACAAAATTATAGTCTAAACTCATGTACAAACTGTAAACTAGAATTTGGAAAAAAACCACATGTCAATCCGACTTCAAACGAATTAGATATGCATGTTTTAAAACTTTCACCGAATACAAAAAAACTAAAAAACTAAAATTTTCAGCTTTGATATCTCAACTTTTGAGGACTGTAAGTCAATGAATATAAAACTAAAAATGACAAATTTATAGTTTAGAATCATGTACAAACTCTAAACTACATGTTGGAAAAAACCGTATGCTAATTGGAGTTGAAACGAATAAGATATGCATCTTGTAAACGTTTCACAAAAACTGGTTCCGGCCCTAAAAGTGGTTCCGGTTCCAAAAACCGGTTCCGGATTTTAGACCCGGTTTACCCGGACCCAATGGACCCAAACCCGGATTACCCGGAACCTGGATAAAGCCAATTTTTAAACCCGGAACCAGACCCGATTCTATATATTCCGGTTCTAACGGGTCCGGTTCCGGTCCGGTTTTCCGGTTCTAAATCTCATCCCTAGTTGGGCGTACTCCTTTGCCACGCATGCATCAGGGATTCTTAGTACTATGCTGCGCGTACTGGGATTACGATCAGCGTACATCCCAATTTTTTCTTCTCACTCGTTTAGTCTTAATCCGTTAAGACCTTAGCTAAAATTTCATATCTGGACGTCCTAAAGACTCTTACTCCATAAAGTCCGCAACTTTATGCATTTGCATGGCTGATAAAGCCACAAACTTCAAAACTCTCACTCTCTATTCCCAAATATGCTCATAACTCATGCATGGTTTGATTCAAACGTTCAAGTCTCGATTTTTATGACTCTACACCACTCAAAACACTCAAAGGAGTTGATAATAAACTCTGGAGCTCAATATCTCATAGAGCATCCAAATTTGGGACCAAAACCCTAAAATGGACTAAAATGATGCACAATTCAAAAGAGTGAGAAAGCTTTGAGCTTTATACCTCTAACTGAAGCTCCAACCATAGATAAGCTCAGATCCAAAGCTTGGACTCCTACTCCTTCCTCTTCAAAGCTTCTTCTTCACACCAAAGAAACACACGAACACTCAATAACTCACAAATGGCCTTACTAGCTTAAGGGACGAGAAATTAGGGTTTGAGAGGTTTGATGTCTGGGAATGGTGGCCAGATATGAGGCCATCATGTCCTTTAAATAGGGGCATACCCCAAATTATGGTTTTCACTCTGGGCCTAGTACGCCCAACTTACCTTCTGGTACACTCAGCGTACTAGGTGGCTTCCGCATCAAAAACACACTTATGAGTACGCTAAGCGTACACTTACGTATTCCCCGCATACTCATTTACCACCCTTTTCTCATATAAGGACCAACCTTGACAATTACCAAAAGAAAAAGGGTTTATAGAGTATACCTGGTCTTGGGATGTTACAATTCTCCCTAACTAGGATCAGACTTCGCCCTCGAAGTCATGCTCCTGAAAATAACTCTGGATATTGCTCACGCATCTCGGACTCCGGCTCCTAAGTCCACTCGGACCCTTACCGATGTTGCCACTGGACCTGAACCAAGGGTACCTCTTTGTTCTTCAGAACCTTCACCTTTCGGTCTAAGATCGCTATTGGCCTCTCAATATAATTCAGGCTCGCATCCACCTGAATGTCCTCTAATGGTACCACCGTTGTCTCATCGGCTACACACTTCCTCAGCTGAGACACATGGAAGGTGTTATGAATCTAACTTATCTCTGCAAGTAGCACCAGCCGGTAACCTACCTTACCTATTTTGGAGATCACTCTGAAAGGACAAATGTATCGGGGCCCCAACTTTCCTCGCTTCCTAAATCGGATCACCCTTTTCCATGGGGATACCGTCAGGAGGACAAAATCTCTAACCTGGAACTCTAACTCGGATCGTCACCGATCTTCGTAACTCTTCTGGCAACTCTGGGTCGTCAGTAACCTCTGTCTAACCTGTTGAATCTGCTCGGTCGTCTTCAGCACTATCTCAATGCCACCCATCACTCACCGTCCTACCTCTCCCCATCAAATGGGAGTCTGATACCTCCTCCCATATAAGAGCTTGAAGGGAGGCATGCCAATACTGGAATTGTGGCTATTGATGTAAGAAAAATCAGCCAAGGGCAAGTAGGTGTTCCAACTTCCTTAGAAGTCCATGACACATGCACGTAGCATATCCTCGAGCGTCTGAATTATTCGCTCACTCTGCCCGTTTGTCTGCGGGTGGTATGCGATACTAAAATGCAATCGAGTACCAAACTCCTCATGAAACTTCTTCCAGAATCTGGAAGTAAAGCGCACATCTCGATCTGACACTATCGAGGTCAACACTCCATGCTGTGCTACCACCTCTCTCACATAAATCTCGTCAGTCTCTCTGTAGAAGAGCTCTCACTGATGGCGAGGAAGTGAGCGCTCTTCGTCAGCTGGTCCACAATCACCCATATCACGTCAACCCCGCGCGTAGTCCTTGATAGCTTGGTGATAAAATCCATCAAAATATGTTCCCACTTCCACTGAGGAGTCTCAAGAGGTTGTAACGGGCTATGTGGTCGCTGGTGCTCCGCCTTAACCTGGCAATAGTTCAAGCACCTTTCATCTACCCATGCCATGTCTCTCTTCAGGTCCAAATACATCTTAGTGGCCCCTAGGTGGATCGAAAACCTCAATATATGTCCCTCATCCATCAATATATGCCGAGCTCCACCCGTATAAGGTACCCAAATCCTACCTCAGATAGTCATAAGCCCACGACTGTTCGTCACAAACTCACAGTCATTCTTATGCACACGTCTCGGATCGGAGCACTCGCTGCTCTACGGCTCAACTACCACATTAGCCTTACCTGGATGATATAAGATCTTGCAGTCATAGTCCTTCACTACATCCAACCACCTCCTCTGCCTCATATTCAGGTTTTGCTGATCAATGAGGTACTTCAGGCTCTTGTGGTCCATCTATATGGTACACTGGGCCCCATACAAGTAGTGGCGCTAGATCTTGAGGGCGAACACCATTGCCCCAAACTCCAGGTCATGGGTGGGATACCTCGTCCCATGAGGCTTCAGCTGCCTCGATGCATATTCCATCACGTGCCCCCTCTACATCAACTCTGTGCCCATCCCGAATATAGAAGCATCATAATAAACCACAAAGTCCTCCACTCCCTCGGGTAGGGCTAACATTAGGGCTTCACACAATATTTGGTGAAGGGTCTCAAATGACGCCTACTGCTCAGGCCCCCTAGTAAATGTAACTCCCTTACGGGTCAATCTGGTGAGAGGAACGTCAATTTTGGAGAAATCCCTGATAAATATCCGATAACAGCCAACCAATCCTAGAAAACTCCTGATCTCGGTCAGGGATCTCGGCACCTCCCATCTCATAACTGCCTCAATCTTGGCGGGTCGACCAATATCCCATTCTGATTAACGAGGTGTCTCAGGAACTGGACCTCCTGTAACCAGAAATCACACTTAGAGAATTTGGCATAAAGCCTCTCTGTCCTCAAAACTCCGAGAATCTCTCTAAGATGCTCCTTGTGCTTCTCTCTAGATCTCAAATACATCAGGATATCGTCGATAAACACGACCACCGATCGATCCAACATAGGCCTGCACACCCGGTTCATGAGGTCCATGAACACCACCGGTGTGTTGGTGAGCCCAAAAGGCATCACCACAAACTCGTAGTGCCCATAACGATTCCTAAAGGCCGTCTTCTGGATATCCTCCTCGCAGACTCTCATCTGATGATATCTAGATCTCAAATTGATCTTGGAAAACCGAGACTCCCCCTGCAACTGATCAAATAAATCATCGATTCTCGGTAATGGATAACGGTTTTTAACCGTCAGCTTGTTCAACTCTCGGTAATCGATGCATATCCGGTGTGAACCATCCTTTTTCTTGACAAAAAGGATCGGCCCTCCTCACGGTGGGCTACTCGGTCTGATAAAACCCTTCCCCAACAGCTCCGGAACTGTGAGGATAACTCCTGCATCTCTAGTGGAGCAAGACGATAAGGTGCCTTGGCGATAGGTGCCACTCCCAAAACTAAATCAATCCAGAACTCCCCCTGCCTCTCGGGAGGCACACCCAACAACTCCTCGGGAAAAACATCCGGAAACTCACACTGTCACACACTATCGGAACCTCAACAACATAACTCATTATTTTTGTAGTAACCCGCATATCCATCACATACGCCAAAAAGCCCATACAAACCTGCTATAGATTCTGTCTTGTTCTGGCGGCAGAGCAGAAAGATGATCCAGATCGGGTTCCCTCGCCATACACCGTAAGCACTCCCCCACTAGGGTCTCATATTTTCACCATCTGACGCTCGTAGTAGATCAAAACTCCAAACCGGCTCAACCAGTCCATGCCCATTATGACACAGACATCCCCTATCGCGATCGGTACCAAGTCTATCAGGAACCCAACACCAAAAATCTCCAATACACACCCTCGAAATACATCACTAGAAGAAATCGCATGCTCGTTGGATATAGAAACTCTCAGGGGTCAACTCAACTCCTCATGTCGGATACTGATGTGGCGACTAAAAGCTAAGGACACGAAAGATCGATGCGTACCCAAGTCAAATAGCACCAAAGCAGGTACAAACCACACAAGAAAAGTCCCTATACACAACACAATATAAGTATAAACAAATCTCAAAACAACATATATAGATAAGGAGATACGTACCAACAACAACATCATGCATGGCGTGAACCTCTTCTGCTATCAGCCGAAATGCTCTCCCACGAGCCTTCGGAGGCTCGGCCTTCCCTGGTCGTTCATCAGTAACACGCAAAGCGGCAGGAGTGGTAGTCTGGGCTGATCCCTAAGTAAGCTGGGGATACTCGACCTTCCGATGGCCTGTCTGGTTGCAGTGGAAGCAAACAGAAAATCCCTTGGGGGCAGTCCCTTGCCATATGCCCCTCCTTGCCGCATTTGTAGCAAATCCCTGCCTGACAAGATCCATCGTGGGTCTTGCTGCACTTGCTACAAGTGCGACCCTTCTGGCCTCCAGCTCTCGAATCAGCGGACTTAGCCCGCTTAGCCATCGGCTACGAATGTGTCGGTGTCATGTCTCTTCCCTGTTGCTCCCCCTCCTCTCTGGTTTAGATCTCCAACTGAATCTCCCTCCTCTTGGCATTGGTTTGCAACTCATCCAATTTACTATAAAACAAGTTCGCCATGAACTCCCATATATCCCTCCTCAAAATGCTCAAGTACCGGCTCACACGTTCCTGCTCAGTGGGCACGTGCTCACGGCAGAACATTTCCCTCTTATGAAACATCCTCGTAATCTCATTCATCGACTTTGTCTTCTACTTAAGAGACAAAAAAACTCCTGTGCCAAAAGCTCCCTCTCCACCTGGGGAACGTACCCATCTCAAAATTACTTGGTGAACCTCTCCGAAGTCACTACAACATGATCTGTAGGAGTAAAATCAGTCGTCACAAACCTCCACCAGTCCTTCGCTCCCAAGCGAAGCTGGTTCAGTGCGAACCAGTCTCTCAGATTCTTTGGACAAGAACATGTATAAAAACACCCCTCAATGTTAGTGATCCATCTCATGGCAGCAATTAGATCCTGTATCCCATCAAACTCTGGTGTCTTCGTGTTGCTGAACTCCCGGAACAACACTGAGTCACCTCCCTATGGCCTAGCGGCAGCAATAGCTGTAGTGGCTGCAGCAATAATAGCCGTAGTAACAACAATGTATCACTCATCAAACATCTCAATCAGGGTGGTCTTGATAAACCCAAACATCTCTGGTATCACCTCTTGAATGGCTGCGGCCACCTCATCATGGATGATCCTGTAGATCTCCTCATCACTAGTCCCACTGCTCCCGGGGTTATGGCGTGTACCCACCATGATGTCTCTGAAACACAACACAAAAAATCATCAGAGACTCACTCGAGCATACTCACACTCAATCACCCGTCCCTACTTATTCCTTAGCATCCTAAGGATTCTTACTTGGGTTGCATACAGATCTGGTGCTTTCAGTAGTACGGGCCCAATACTAGCTTCCACACCAACCTGTAGTCACCCAAGTCCTCCTCCTAGGATCCTAGTTCACAAGTACTCTAAGTGTAACGAATAACAGACTACTCTCTCATTTGATCTCTCATGTACTCATATAGGTATCTTTCCTAGATTATTTCTCAACTCAAAACTCTCTCTAAGTGATTCCTGCTAGACACTCTTACTCAGCTCATACTCAAAGCACATAACAGATAGCAACGACACCCTATGCTAAGGCATCACAAATCAGGAATCTCTAGCCCTAAGTATGAATTACTTAGCCTATTCTCTAGCATGCATCACTAATATCTCATAAATATCTCATAGCACAAATAAGTAAGGGTATTTTGAGAAATCACCGTTCGGGCTCTGGCTGATTGTACACATTGCTCCAACTCGTTTTCTCTTAAAACTCTTTGTCATTTTAGAAAAAATCATTTGTTTTGAAATTTTTTTCTCAAATCCTCAATTTAAGTTCAGACATACCTGAAGGTACCCCCAAATCTCTCAAACTAAGGCTCTGATACCAACTTGTAACAAAGTAAATTCTCAAATCAAAATTTTCATTTTTAAAACACATTAAACTCATTTTACATTTTCTCAAAAAGCACAAGTGTCTCAAATGTCAATAAATCCACAAGTAAAAATCACTATCCCAGAATCATAAAAATAATCCCGCTCCAGTGTGTACTATCAAGTCGGTGCCTTCCCGCGATCCTGAGAAGTACCTGAAACACATATCACACAACACGGTAAGCATAAATCTTAGTGAGTTCTCCAAAATACCACGTACACAAATAATAAGCCTCTCATGGCTATAACTCGGTTTGGATCCTCAGGTTATGTGTCTCAGTGAGGACCCTCCGGTCTCACAGCTCGGGTTGGACCCTCCAATCCTGTATCTCGGTGAGGACCCTCCAGTCTTACATCTCGGGTTGGACCCTCCAGTCCTATATCTCAGTGAAGACCCTCCAGTCTCACAACTCGGTTTGGATCCTCTGGTCCGATCTTAGAAAAACACAGAATAACATAGCAAATAACACAAAGACATACAAGCACATTATCACATAACTCAATATAAGCACATACGACTCTCTAGTTAAATAACTCAGATAAGGACCTTCGGCCGCTCAGTATTACCACTCAGGTAAGTATAATGAGAAGACTCACCTCGTAAGAAATCAGATAGCCTCGAACTCAAATCATCGGTCTAGCCTCCGCCTAACACAAACGATAATTATTTCTAATTGATAATGACTCTCAAAGAAGCTAGAGTAATCCTTCTACAAACTCACTAAAGAATAAAAGACCATTTTACCCTTCCATGACCTTAATAGTCCACAAATTGACCAAACCCTAAAAGTCAACTCAAAGTCAACGGTAGTGCGTACGTGGCATGTACAAGCCCTCTATGTTGGGCGTACTCTTTTGCCACGCATGCATCGGGGATTCGTAGTTCCACGCTACGCGTACTGGGATTACGCTCAGCGTCTGTGTCCCTGTTTTGTTCTTCTCACTCGTTTAGTCTTAATCTGTTAAGACCTTAGCTAAAATTTCAGATCTGGACGTCCTAAAGACTTTTACTCCATAAAGTCTGCGACTTTATGCGTTTGCATGGCTGATAAAGCAACAAACTTCAAAACTCTCACTCTCTATTCTCAAATATGCTTATAACTCATGCATGGTTTGATTTAAACATCCAAGTCTCGATTTTTATGACTCTACACCACTCAAAACACTCAAAGGAGTTGATAATAAACTCTGGAGCTCAATATCTCATAAAGCATTTAACTTTGGGACCAAAACCCTAAAATGGACTGAAATGATGCACAAATCAAAAGAGTGAGAAAGATTTGAGCTTTATACCTCTAACTGAAGCTCCAACCGTAGATAAGCTCAGATTCAATGCCTGGACTCCCACTCCTTCCTTTTCAAAGCTTATTCTTCACACCAAAGAAACAAAAGAACACTTAATAACTCACAAATTGCCTCACAAGCTCAAGGGATGAGAAATTAGGGTTTGAGAGGTTTGATGTCTGGGAATGGTGGCTAGAAATGAGGCCATCATGTCCTTTATATAGGGGCACACACTAAATTAGGGTTTTCACTCTGGGCCTAGTACGCTGGCTTCCGCATCAAAAACACGCTTATGAGTACTTTAAGTGTACACTCACATACGCCCCGCGTATTCATTTACCACCCATTTCTCATATAAAGACCAAAATTGACAATTACCAAAAGAACAAGGGTATATAGAGTATACATGGTCTTGGGATGTTACATAAGTCACTTAAAGTCCTCAATTATATATATATATATATATATATATATATATATATATATATATATATATATAACATATTAATCATATATTGAAATTTATGAGGTATAAGATAAAAAAACTTTTTGTACAAATCAATTATGCATACACAAATCATTAATACTTTTCAAAAATTTAAAGACTTGAATTAAAAAAGATTATTAAGAAAATTTAATTTTGAGCAAAATGACAAATTTAAAATACAAAATTCATGAGAGAGCTATTTATGGCCGCTGCTTTGTGCGAATACAGATCTAGTAAAGTTTTAAAAAGTGTTAAGGTTTGATTTGAAAATCAATGAGTTTAAGGGCATTTAGTGTAAATTAAAAGGTAAAGGATTCAAGAATTTAAATGGCATATTTAATTTAATATAATAATTAGGTGTTAGACCCGTATGTTATTCGAGTTTGATAAAACAAAAATTAAATATAAAAGTTTAAACAAAATTTTATTTAAATTTGAAGTTTTAGATTTGAAATTTAAAATTTAAAATTTGAATTTAAAAGGAAACATATTAAATACTATATGAGTATTAATATTGTAATTTATTGATTATTTTCAATTAAGGTAATTATTAATTGATATGTAAATATGATGTGTTAATTAAGAAAAGATTAAAAAAATAAGAAAATGACAAATGGAAAAAATATTTTATCAAAAATACCAAAAAATGACATATGTCCAAGTTAATGAAAGAGTGACATGTGGCAAAATTATTTTCATTTATTAGGAAGGATATTAGTCAAATTTCCCGACTGACATGTATAATTCAATCAATTCATTTGTGTATTTGGTAAGGTTTTGGAAACCATACTCTCGATTGAATTGAGTGTTTTCTTGGTTTGATGGTTTAATTGGTCCAATTGGTTGGACCGCTCTTAAAAACCAGATGATGTTATAATTAAATCATTATTAGTTTTAATTATATAAAAATTACAAAAAATAAAAAAATAAATATTTTTTTGAAATTCCCGGTTTTTACCGGTTTAACTGGTTTTCATCGGTTAAAACAAGTTCACATAACGAACAATATTTTGGCCTCTAAGAACCGGTTCCGGGACTGGTTGTACCGGCCGGTCCGGTACGGTTTTCAAAACATGGGTATTTGGAATTGAATTCATGTCTTTAGAATTACTTAAAAATAAAATGCTGGTTATTTTGAAAACCAAAACATAAACGCAAAAGCATTAACTTTAGATCTTAAATCTCGGATCTAATTAAAAGAAAACTTAAACATAAAAGAACGATTATTACATACGTGATTCTATTGAGTTTTCAGGATCTGTGAGAAGAATGAGTTTTCCGGTTGATCTCAATAAACTCTATATAACCCTCATCAATAAAAAAATGATATTCTTTGTGTATTTCCGTATCTATTGATCTGCTCTTCATCATATATATATATATATATATATATATATATATATAGAGAGAGAGAGAGAGAGAGAGAGAGAGAGAAAGAAAGAGATACCCTAATGTGAAAGATGAAAGAGATCTTGAAGATCTTGAGTTAAACTCGGAATTCAACCCACAAGATAAGTAAATATTTTATAAATTGGTCCATCAACAATTTATATTATTATCATAATAAATGAAATTAATGATAACATTACATATATATATATATATATATATATATATATATATATAAAGTGGTCCCATTATTATCTAACAATCTCCTACTAGACCACAAATATATATATGTATGCATAACCATATAAACACATTAATGAATGTTATCATAATATTGGTACCCTTAAACAATATCGTCCAGTAATCATAATAGTATAAGATCAAAGCGGTATTCATTAGAATTTACGTAGCTAAATCCATCAATGGTCACATATAAATATAAAACTAACGACATGGATTAAACATGATGTGTTGTTTTAAAATCTAAATAGATTTCCAATGAGTTCCTCTTTAGTTTGAAGTGAGATCAAACTTCAAATGAGTGCAACTAATAATGAAGTTAACCGAATTCTTAATTATGTATAGAAAAACATAATTGTTCTTAAAGAAAGCATAAAGCACCATAAAACTCTCACTAAAACTAAATATCACACCAAGGTGTGTAGTATGCTCATGAAATACCTAAGGAGGTAATCTATTTACGAGCGAATCAACTTTAATGGAGTTTGTTTTATATGCTATATATATTTCCATTTTGCACTATTGTGTTAACAAAAGGAAACTTGATGTCAATATTCTTTGACTTAATAGAACTTTTGTTGTTGGAATATAACATTGCTGCCTTATTATCATAACTTTAGTGGTCTTTCAATACCAATAACGTGTAGCCTCGTAACAAATTTCCACAAACATATTCTGTGCTACAAATTATGTTGCCATTATGGAAGAAGCTACCGAAGTCTGTCCATGAAATGACTCATCATGCTAAAATGTAACAGTATCCCGATATGGATCGCTAACCATTTTGGCATCTAATAAAATCAAATTTTTAATAAAAATGGTCTGCAAAACATTTGATTTCCTATAGTTGAGCATATAGCCCTTTTTTATATATAGATACCTCAAAATCTATTTGGCTGCTTTCTTATGATCCAAACATGGGTTGCATAGATATCTGCCCAAAACCATAAAGATAAATTTATTCCCACTTAACCTATGATACACAAAATCATCTACTGTATTTACCTCAAAACCAGCAAAGATAATAAATTAATGAAAAATGTGGTGCCACGCATGAGATATCCAAAGTTGAGGTTGTTGAGTTTGTGTATTCAAAATAGGAGATTGCATATCATTGTCGATCACTGATTCATAATTTGCATACTATTGAAAGCAATAAATTGATAAAAAAATGTGGTACCATGCATGGCATATCCAAAGTTATTATTTTTTATATATATTTTGATGATTCCCTAACATTTTTGTCCTCATTGTAATGTTTTAGATTTTTGCATATTCTTTGAAAAAGTAGTATGTAAAACGTGTGTCAGTGTTCTTTTGTTGGGTTTTTGTCTTAATTTATAGGTAAGATTTGCTTCACATGGATGGGGACAAAACCTATGGTGCACATATTTGAACCAACTATGATACGGGAAATTTTGGCGAACTATTATCAATTTCAAAAGCCATGGGGTAGACATCCGTTAACAAAGTTGCTACCAAGAGGATTAATCAATTCAGAAGGTGACCAATGGATTAAACATAGAAAAATCATCAACCCCGCATTCCATGTCGAGAAGCTTAAGGTTTCTTAAAACTTCATTTTTCTCCTTTTCAATACACTATGTAACATATATATATATATATATATATATATATATATATATATATATATATATATATATATATATATATATATATATATATATGAAAACAAACATCATGTGGGTGAATTTGTGTTTTTTTGGCAGCATATGGTACCTGCATTTTATTTGAGCTGCAGTGAGATGATCGAAAAATGGGGGAAACTGGTAACCAAAGAAAGCTCGTGTGAAGTGGATGTGTGGCCTCATCTACAAACCTTTTCAAGTGATGTAATTTCACGTACATCATTTGGTAGTAGTTTTGAGGAAGGAAAAAAGATTTTTGAATTTCAAAAAGAACAAGCTGAGTTGATTATAAAGGGTATACAGTCGATTTTCATTCCAGGATCAAGGTAATTAATACTTTTCAAAACAACATTTTAAAAGGGTTAATGTCTTAAATAGATAACCAACTATATATAATTTGTTTATTTTCAAAATAAAATTAATTTTAGAAAGTACTAATAGAATGTATGTAATGAGGTCTTTTTGTTCATAAAATACTTTTCTTTCGATAGTATTTTGCGAACGTATTGTTCTAACTGCTTATCTTCTGATTTTGTTTTATTTAAATAACCTGTATTGTTAAAAAATAGTTTGTTACTATTTGTGTCATGGCAACTTATTTCTCCCTAAGTAAACTAATAGCATGCATATTTAATCATAACACTTTTACATGTGTGGTGATATATTATTTGGTGGTTAGATCGGTACAATCACTACATTTTGGTATTTTATGGTAATCAAATAAGATTTTATAGATTTTTGCCAACAAAAGACAACAAGAGGTTGAAATATATTGACCGTGAGGTGAAGGCTTCAATAAAGAGCATTATTGATAAACGAGTGGTTGCAATGAAAGCTGGAGAAACTATTAATGATGACCTTTTGGGTATTCTTTTGGATTCCAATTACAAAGAAATCAAACAACAAGGGAGTAGCAATTTTGGATTAAGCATTGAGGAAGTAATCGAAGAATGCAAACTTTTCTACTTTGCAGGACAAGAGACAACGGGAAATATGATTGTTTGGACAATGATTTTATTAGGTCAACACACAGATTGGCAAACACGTGCTAGAGAAGAAGTCTTACATGTCTTAGGAGATAAAAGACTAGATATTGATGGGTTAAGTCACTTAAAAGTTGTAAGTTTGTCCATATTAATTATAAATTTACTAATATGCCAAAGTTCTTATTTCTTTTGTATCTTAATCATCTCATTTTGCAGATTAACATGATTTTCAATGAGGTTCTTAGACTATATCCACCAGCAGTAATGTTAAGACGACTGATACATGAAGATACCAAATTAGGTAAGTTAACCTTACCAGCAGGAACCCTTATCCAACTAAACACATTGTTTATGCACCATGACAAAGATATGTGGGGTGAAGATGTGAACGAATTTAATCCTGAGAGATTTTCTGAAGGTGTGTCAAAGGTGACCAAGGGTCAATCTACATATCTACCATTTGGAGGTGGCCCTCGTATATGTATTGGCCAGAATTTTGCTATGCTAGAATCAAAAATGGCACTTGCTATGATTTTACAAGGCTTTTCTTTTGAGCTATCTCCATCGTACTCACATGCTCCACATACTATAATCACTCTACAACCTCAGTTTGGTGCTCACTTGATTTTACACAGACTTTAGGTGGTTTGTTTCACATATTTTAGTTAATAAAACTATGTTGTATTATACTTTTGTGGTTACAGATCTATTCAACTGTAACATATGTATTATTTATATCATTATGTATTGTAATCAATCATGCATAATGCAAATGGATACACTAGTTCTAAGACAATATTGTTTACTATACTAAAAAAATCAAATGTATTTGTTAGTAATAAACAATAATAAATCACACACACAAAGTCACACTATTTTATGTGGTTCGATCAATGTGACATATGTCTACATGGCATGAGAGAGTGTTCTTATTCATGAACTTGAAATCGATAATACAATTAAAACCCTAGATAATAGATATCAACCGTATTCTACATGCAATGTACAAATGTAAACCTAACTAGAGTAAGGTTATACCCAACTACACAGATTAACGCAAGGTGCCGAGTTTATTTACTTTGTTTAGTCGGGTCAATATTCATTCAAATCATCAATTCTCAAGTCACATTTAACAATATATACCATTGATTTGAGTATATTTCAAATCCCAAAAACCAAGAATGTTCACTCCCTCATGCCATTTTTCCCAAAAGGACATATTTCCTACTAATTAATATTTACCGAGCCCGAGCAATGCTTGAATTTCTAGGTGGGCACCGTCTTTTTCAGCATATTAGCTGGATGCTCCTTGGTATCCATCTTTTTAATAGAAAAGAAAACTTGATAGTTATGAACTTTTTTAAAGGTTTCTTTAGCAATTTCTTGTCTGAATGAACCTTGCATGCCCTTTTTCTTTATGATAGTTATGCATTTTTTTTCTAAAAAAACCTTTCTTTTGTGAATAAAAGTTGGGACCTTTTTATTATTAAGCCTTAATAATAGACTCAAATTATAAAGTTTAATTGTTAGATATAACCACTTATTTATTTGTTGTATGTGAAAACTGGAAAATTTTAGAACAAGCAAGGTCTAAATTGTAACTGTGTACAAGTGAATTCACAACGTAATATTGTTGCAATAAGACTGTGAAAGCCAAAAGGGGATCATTTATATAAGTAAATATGTATATATACTTTGAAAACTATGTTCGTAATAAACCTTTAAAAGTCAACAAGTTATAGCAAGTCAAGACAAGTGAAATAGTTGGAGCATAAATCATGAATTAAAAATTTTCTTTATAGTTTTCGGCCTAGTACCCCACCAACCTAGTGATTTCGGTTTGCCTAGAACCGAAATCACCCTTTAGTGGGTAACACTAAAACAGAAATCCCATGTTAAAGACCTATAGGACCGAAATCACCATTTAATGGGTGATACCCAACCGAAAACACCATGTTGGGAAGACTTAGAACCAAAAACATGCTAGAACCAAAAGACCCCTAGACTGAAATCCTCCTTAGACCGAAATCACATGTGATTTCGGTCATACTAAGGGGATTTCAATGGGTTCTTGGTGGGGAAAGTAAATAAGGAAAGTTAACTTTGTGATTTAGATGTTTCCTCCTTTCCAATACAAAACTATACCCAACATATATCAATGTTATTAACCAACAGTTAACTAGACAAATATCATGTCATCCTTTCCTCTTTATATACGACAATAAACACCCACAAACCCCACCACATCACATTCTTTAACTCCTTTCATTTTCCTTCATTCTTTCTCTCAAAGAACAAGTGCAAGATTTTCAAGAGTTAATTCTTCAATTTTGTCCTTAGAGATTTGGTAAGTGTTTCTTCGAAATCTAGTGTTTTTATACACTTTCATGTAAGTTTCATCCTATTTACACACATTATTATGTGTTAAAACTCTTAGGATAATACCCTTTCCAAGGAAGTTAATCAACCACATTCAAGTGTTTAGGCTTGGAAATCTTCACATCATTTCCTCAAACAACCCACAACCATACTCAAGGTGAGTTCATACCTCCACATTTTTTAGTTTTTCATGTTTTTAGGGGGAGAGGGGGGGAGGGGGATACAAGTAAAGTTAATTTTTTAACATCAACATTTGCATGATCTATTACTATGTGAAAATAAAACAGTATTTGCATGAGATATGGTTATCACTATCTTTTATACAAATATTTGTGATATTTTAGTTTTGAAATGAAAAACTAACAAAAACAAAACATAATCTATGTTATAAAATCATAAGAAAAATTATGATTGTAAAACTATATGGTTTTTGAGGTTTTTTTTTTTTTTTTTTACCAAAATATATATTTTCTAACAAAAATGAGTACATTCTAATTATTTCACTATTTTGTGGGTTACAACCCAAAAATATGATGTTTCACCTTACATTTTGAAACTAGACAAGATAATTACTATGTATTTATATAAATGATTTTATAAATGTTTTTCAAAACAAACATGATAAACAATAGTTGATATAGCTTGTGAAGCACAAACACCACATTTTTATTTCGGAAGAAACATATAATTATTTAAAGGTATAATTATTTCATCTACAAGAAAAAGGGGGTTTCAGTTCACGTATATCGGTTGATACTGGTTGCGAGACATTTGGCTTCACCGTACCTACCAGGGTACACATTAGGTCCTGCATTACAACCAAAGTCTCTTGTAGGGAGAGTGTGACACTTCTGTATAGATCTATACGGGATTAACAACCCTGCACCTGAGCTATTAAATATAGTTAGATTGGCCAGTCTAGGGTGACAAATATCATAACAGTTCTGACGCCTGTAGAACGTCGTAGTAGGCCAACTAGTCGCATTAGTATGGTTATAATAACTCACATAGGGTATTAAAAAACATTTGATTTACGGGTTAACACACATTCAAGTAGTTTTATATAAAGATAAAACTTTACAACATCATTTTTCAGTACAACACTACTTACATCTTTAGTCTTGGGATTCAAGACTTACAACTCATTTTTAAAGAAACTATTGGATTTTCTGGAAGTATACACTATCATTTTACATGAAACAGTTACAAGATCCTTCTCATACAAAATGCTTATGAACTCACCAACTTAATTGTTGACACTTTTCAAAATCATTTGTGTTCTTAGGAAATCAGGAAACAGGTAATCCAAGCATTTTTGGAGGATGAGGCATCATCACATCATGTTATTATTTTTGTATACATATTTGATATTAAGCAAACAATGTTTGAATACAATGTAAACTTTTAAATTATAAATATGATGGTTGTATGCCTTTGATTCATTTATATTCAATTGTTTTTATATTGTACAATGACGTCATCTGCCCCCAGACGTATCCACCGTTTCTGGTTCGAGGGTGTGACAGATTGGTATCAGAGCATTGTTTATAGTGAAGTAAGTATATCAACCCACATAAAATATACATCTATAAATACAATGAGGCTAAAACACTTTGACTAAGAAGTATACTTTTAAAATATAATTGTATTTTCATAAAAAGTATACATACATACATACATACACACACACATACATACATACATACATACATACATACATACATACATACATACTAGAAACAGTGTCATAATAAGAACCATTTAAAAGTATTAAGAGGAGTTAAACACTACGGTTAAGCCTAGACAGTTATGTACTCATATCTTGGATAAATATAGTCTGATCAACTATATTTATGCAAGATATGACTAATATGTGTTTAGGAATGGTCGTGGTGGGCAAAGAATCTAAAACTTACAAACCCTATACACCAAGAAACTCTAAAATCAAACATAAAGATTAAAAATACTATTGGAGTATTTTTGAATATTCTAAACCATTCATGTATTTCTCATATCTATATTCTCGCACAGACGACATGGCAGGATTTCACATGCCTGGAGACCCCTATTTCCCTAACCAGGGAAATGGTGGGCGGATTGAGGAGGACCCCGAAGAGGATCTTGAGGAGCTAGTGGAGGAAAAGGATGATCCCGAGGAGGACCCATAGGAGGAAGAAGACGAGGAGGAGGTCATTAACCCTCCTTACATCGCCAGGGTTCCCACACACCGACTAGGCTACTAGGGTCCTACGCCCCGCTGGGCAGAAGACTTGGAGAGATGGAACCGACAATAATGCCAACGTTCCCCCTACGGAATGGAGCGAGGTTTTTATAACCTCAGCTACGGGGGTCTGACAGACAGGGCCCTTCCTGTCATGGTTCAGCGCATCTCGCACCTCGAGGATCATACTAGGGCGTCGGCAAATCAGATCACGAAGCTAGGGGCCGCTGTTGAGGCCACTGACGCATGGACCCGATGGCTTGAGAGGGACTACGCCTAGACATGTCACGTCATTGACGCTCTCCATGAGGACCTTACCACTACGTGAGTGGAAGTGAGAGAGTACTAGGAGAGGCACTCAGCCCTCGAGGAGAGGGTGATTGCAGCTGAACGTCGGATAGCAGAGATGCAAGCCTCCACGACTTCGTCCCACGGCTCACACAAGACCACCCACCATGAGTAGAATTTATACTACTCATATCTTGCTTTTATGTACGAGTAAGTGTTGGTGCTACTCTTTTATGTAGACCTTCTTAAAGGTTAATTTTCACAAAACTATGTACTAGCACTATATTATCAATGAAATGGGCACAAATTTTATTTCATTGGGTGTTGCTATTTGTTATACAATTTTTTACTCGCTATAGTAAATTTCATTGTGAATTGCTTGCAAATTTCAATAGCAACTAGACTTGATAAATATACAAAACAAGGCATTTTTATTACGGTAATGCCCGATTCATAACTCTTCCCAAACTTATTGTCATTCCACCTTTAAACTTTATGGCAGAAGTATGCCACCAAAGAAGTCGAATAGGCGCAAGAACAACACACCAACAACCCCACTACCGCCACCACCCCCACAGATGGACGCTAAAGTGTTCTAGGTTGCAGTAACAACTACTGTGGCTGCCGTCGTGGCCTAAATTAGTAGTAACAACAACGGAAGTGGAAACAAAACTAACAGTTCCAATCAAAGCAAAAACCAATGGCACCAACGATTGTGCTCCTACAAAGAATTTATGAACTGCAAGACCAGGACCAACCATCGCGATGGTGGAGTCATGACTCTAACAAGATGGTTTGAAAAGAGCGAGTCCACATTCGAAATCTTTGCATGCCCGGATGAGTTTAAGGTCAAATATGCTGCATGTATATTTGCGGACTCAACCTTGTCGTGGTGGAACAGCCATGTTAAAACTTTCACTCTAGCCGTTGCCAAAGCTATGAGTTGGGAGGACCTGAAAGCGATGATGCTCGAGGAATACTGTCCGAGGAGTGAGATGCAGAAATTGGAACAAGAGCTGTTGGAACATGCCATGAAGGGTTCAGACATTGCCACCTACACTTCTCAATTTAACGAGCTGTCAACTCTGTGCCCTGGAATGGTCACCCTAAAGGCCAAGAAAGTGGAACGTTACACTTGGGGATTATCCTCTCAGATCCAGGGAATGGTCATATCTGCCAACCCTAGCACCTTCGACAGTGCCAAGCGTCTGGCACAAACTCTTGTCGACCAGGGAATTCGTCAAGGCATTATGACCCCCACACCTGAACAACCAAAGCGGGGAGACAACAAGTGGAAGTCCGGGAATAAGAAAAAGGGTCAACCCGCTCAAGACTCGGCTAAGAAGCAAGAAACTGTGGTTGTCCATGCCATCACCGCCCCTACCGCCCCATCACCAACCAAGTGGATGAATAACAACAGATCTAACAGCCTCCTCTCGTTCGTTGCTTGAAATCCTTCTCTTCTCTTCCAAAGATGCACCAAGATACTCAATATTAGCTCACACATTCTCTCTATTAGCTCAAAGGGAAATCAGGGTTTCTCTCAGTGAAAGCAAGCAACTGATGAGCCACAAATAAGGCTATAAGTGCCCTTAAATAAGCCCCAAACCCGGGGATTTATGGTTTCTCTTCACAACGTCTACTCGGCGAGTCGACTCTCGAACTCATCAAGTAGATCATTAATCCACGTGGCACAACGCGCCCCTACTCGATGAGTTGTAGCACCAACTCGTCGAGTTGCTCAGTAGTCCTCCAATTAAATAAATAAACAATTTACCTGGAAGTCCGGTTGTTATTGGTGAGTAGACCGATTAAAACACCGACATATCCAAACCTAAGCAGAGGACCAAAACTATCAACCTTCCTAAATTATTGTGGCCAAAACCTAAAATGTGTAAAATTCATTATTCCTAAAGTTACATGTGTACTAATATATTTATATAATTATTCCTAAGTCATCAATCATTACTTTTTTTAAACCACAAATATACTAAACTATACCTAAATTATTCCACCTATGTATATTGTGAGACTTGAACTCTCAACCTCAAAAGGAATAACAATATCTGATATTGGGCTAAAAGCCCTTTGGTATCAATTGTTAACATTGTTGGAGGTTTGTTTGGCAATCTACAAAGGACCTCAAAAGTCAAAATAGTATCAATTCCAATATAAATTTCACAATTGTCTATACATACATCTTTCTTTCAAATTTATACATACACCAATCGCCCAATCCACCGATTTATCAATAGTCAATGTTGATCAGATCCAAGCTTCCAACATTGGTACAAATTAAAGTCTAGCCTTCTACAGTTTATGTTACTGTTTTTATTTTCTAGTTTTTATTCAATGCTATCTATGGAAACAATATATTAATAGACTGTTAAAAGTTAATGAACAACTTTATTTTTATGAATACTATGAGAGCCTCTTAATTCCTATAGCTATATAAGATTATCTATTATGTTACGGTTCTTTATGTTACCGTTCTTTTGTTTTTGATTATTGTTATAACAATTATACTAGTATTGATGAATTTCGGTTATAAGTAAAAAAATATATATTTAGAGACTCATTTTTGAATCTTTGCACATGACCTCTTAAATCAACGGAGTGGTTCTTTATATACCCTTGTATATCTCGGCCGTCCCCTTATGGTGTAATCCCTATGTATGTTTCGTAATTGAGAAGGAATGGAATTCATTGGAAAATGTCCCGTCTTCTTTAATGACTATTTGTTTTACATACAAAATTGAAAGGGTATAAGAAAAAGAAAAGACCAAATTGAACTCCAACATAGAGACAAGATGTGTGTGTGGACAAGAAAAAGACCAGGTTTTCTAGAAGGTGTTTGGGAGGAAAGGTCCAAATTATTTCACCTTTAATCATGTTATCTGAAAGTATCGACATACTCCTTTTAGAAAAAAAACAAAATTTGCCTATTTGTTTATCAAAAGTATTATAAAGTTTTAGTAAGATAGATTATGACATATAAGGCTTCTCGGTTTTGGTTTATAAAGGTTATCTTATATTTTTAATTATTTAATTTTTAACCTCATTTTTGTTAAATTATCTATCATTTCATATCGAAGGTGGTATACGAAAGGAATTATTGCCGTAAAATGTAAAGCTATTGGGAATTTGGATATAAAGATTTTTACATAACTCACCCTCAATCCAAAGTAATTCCAACTTAAACAGCCTACTATTTTTATCCTTTTTTTTCACCAATACTCTCAAACGTCATATTCCATTTTCACAAGATGCTACTCTTTTAAGAATCAAGGAATTTTCTTTTTACTATTATTTGCTTATATTATACATTTATACTATTTACATCCTACAACAATCATGTGATAGACAACAATAAAATACACTATTACACATGGATCATAACCATCAATTTCTCAAACCATAAGGACGTACACTGAACATTGCACAATGATAAATACCTCTCTCTTTCTTATCACCACCACAAGTTTCAAAATATCACTGGTTTTTCCTAATCACGAGGGATGGAAGCAAGTGCAGTTCTTTGCGTTCTTGGAGTAGCAGCAATCTTGGGGTTATATATTTGGAGGATTTCGAACTGGTTGTGGTTTAAACCAAAAAAGATAGAAAAATTTCTAAGAGATCAAGGTCTCAAGGGTAGCTCCTATACCTTCGTTTTCGGAGATTTGAAAGAAATGGTGCAGATGAGAAGGGATGCCAAATCGAAACCCATGAATCTAACTCACGATATAGCTCCTCGTGTCTTGCCCTTCATCCATAAGTCAATCTCTACTTATGGTATGCCTTGAGTTTTTTTTAATTCTGTTAAGTTATGTTTAATTATGACAGTAATTACGTCCTTTTTTTGGTTGTCGAGTTCTACATATATATTTTTATTGTTTCCTATACAAAAATAGTCGATATAGTTATATAATGTTGATATACACATGTAACTTAATAACAGTCTTGCCGTTAAAAAAAACACATATACCTTAATAAAAAATCTTAGAAGCAATTAAAACCCACTTCTTTTGTTACTGATCATGTGATAAATTTTCTAGGATGTCATATGACAAATTTTCTAAGATGCAAGTAAATTAAAGCCCACTAATTTCTAAGAACTTAAACATAACGAGATTTTGACACATCATTGTTTATTCAAAACCACGTGAACAAACATGTTCACAACTATGCAAATGGTAATTAAACACCCACTGCATAAAAAGTAAAAAAAAAAAGGTATGTTTCTCGTTATGGTGTGTAATAAAATGATAGTTATCACGCTGTCTTGATTAATGAAAGAATACATGTATTCTAATGTGAATATTTGCGTACCTAATTAGTGATTATATGAGATCAAATTTTTAATCTTCTGTAGATACCTTTAACATTTTTGTCTGTATTCGAATGTTTTAGTTTTTTGCATATTCCTTGGAAAAGTAGTATCTAAAACGCGTATGTTAATTTTTTTTTGTTGGGTCTTTGTCCTAATTATTTAGGTAAGAGTTGCTTCACATGGATGGGGACAAAACCTTTGGTGCACATATCTGAACCAACAATGATACGGGAAATCTTGGCTAACTATTATCAGTTTCAAAAGCCAAGGGGAGGAAATCCATTAACAAAGTTGCTAGCAAGAGGATTAATTGATGCAGAAGCTGATCAATGGATTAAACATAGAAAAATCATCAACCCAGCATTCCATGTCGAGAAGCTTAAGGTTTCTTAAAGCTGTTTTTTTTCTCCTTTTCAATTCACTACGTATCTTATATATGTCTCTGAAAACCTCATGTGGGTGTATTTGTGCTTTTTTGGCAGCATATGGTACCTGCATTTTATGTGAGCTGCAGTGAGATGATCGACAAATGGGGGAAACTGGTAACCAAAGAAAGCTCGTATGAAGTGGATGTGTGGCCTCATCTACAAACCTTTACAAGTGATGTAATTTCACGTACAGCATTTGGTAGTAGTTTTGAGGAAGGGAGAAAGATTTTTGAATTTCAAAGAGAACAAGCCGAGCTGATTATAAAGGCTGCACAGTCGGTTTACATTCCAGGATCAAGGTGAATACATTTCAAAACGACATTTTAAAGAGTTAACATCTTAAATAGATAACAAAGTATATAGTTTGTTTATTTACAAAATACCATTATTTTTAGAAAGTACTAACATAAGGTAAGTAACATAGGTAAGTAACAGGACGTTTTGTTCACAATACTTTTCTTTTGATAGTACTTTGTGAACGTGTTTCTAATTGCTTATCTTGTGATAGTATTTTTTTTTTAAAAATAAATTGTTTTGTAACAAAATAGTTTGTTACTATTTGTGACATGGCAACTTACTTCTCCCTAAGAAAATTAATAATCTTATGCAAATTAAAACATAACACTTTAACTTGTGGAGTGATGTATCATTTGGTCGTTAAGTCGGTACGGACAATTACTACATTTTGGTATTTTATGGTAATCTAATAAGATTTTATAGATTTTTGCCGACAAAAGACAACAAGAGGATGAAAGAGATTGACCGCGAAGTGAAGGCCTCAATAAAGAGCATTATTGATAAACGAGTTGTTGCGATGAAAGCTGGAGAAACTATTAATGATGACCTTTTGGGCATTCTTTTGGATTCCAATTACAAAGAAATCAAACAACAAGGGAGTAGCAATTTTGGATTAAGCATTGAGGAAGTAATCGAAGAATGCAAGCTTTTCTACTTTGCAGGACAAGAGACAACAGGAAATATGCTTGTTTGGACAATGATTTTATTAGGTCAACACACAGATTGGCAAACACGTGCTAGAGAAGAAGTTTTACATGTCTTTGGAGATAAAAGACCAGATATTGATGGGTTAAGTCACCTAAAAGTTGTAAGTTTATCTATATTAATTATAAATTTAGTAATACGCGAAAGTTCTTACTTATTTTGTATCTTAATCATCTCATTTTGCAGATTAACATGATTTTCAATGAGGTTCTTAGACTATATCCACCAGCAGTAATGTTAAGACGACTGATACATGAAGATACCAAATTAGGTAAGTTAACCTTACTAGCAGGAACCCTTATCCAACTAAACACATTGTTTATGCACCATGACAAAGATATGTGGGGTGATGATGCGAACGAGTTTAAGCCTGAAAGATTTTCTGAAGGTGTGTCAAAGGTGACCAAGGGCCAAGCCACATATCTACCATTTGGAGGTGGCCCTCGTATATGTATTGGCCAAAATTTTGCTATGTTAGAAGCAAAAATGGCACTTGCTATGATTTTACAAGGCTTTTCTTTTGAGTTGTCTCCATCGTACTCACATGCTCCACATACTATAATTACTCTACAACCTCAGTTTGGAGCTCACTTAACTTTACACAAACTTTAGGTGGTTTGTTTTGCACATTTAGTTAATTACAAAAGTATGTTGTGTTATACTTTTGTGGTTACGGATCTATTCAGCTGTAACATATGTATTAATTATATCATTATGTATCGTAATCAATCCAACATACTACAAAAGTGATACACGAGTTCTTAGACAAATATACTTACTATACTTAAAAAAAATTCAAAGGTATCTGTTAGTAATAAAAAAGAAAAAATCACACACACAAAGTCATAATATATTGCGTGGTCCGGTCAATGTGACATACCTCCACAAGGCATGAAAGAGTATTTTTATTCATGAGCTTGAAAAAAATATATTACGTGGTCCGGTCAATGTGACATACCACTACAAGGCATGAAAGAGTATTTTTATTCTGAAGCCCACTCTGGACTTGCTGGATCTTCTCTGTCATCTTGAGTATCACTTTGGTACTCCCTATGACCCTCTGCCCCACCTCACCCTAACATATCGGGGTTCTGCACCTCCTCCCATATATCTCGAAGGGAGGATGGTCGATACTCATGTGGTAGCCATTATTGTAGGTAAACTCTGCCAAGGGAAGGTAGGTATCCCAGCTACCACCAAAGTCTAGGACGCATGCCTGCAGCATATCCTCCAGATTCTGGATGGTACGCTCGCCATGACCATTCGTTTGTGGGTGAAAAGTCGTGCTAAAGTGCAGACGAGTACCCAAATCGTCATGAAACTTCTTCTAGAATCTGGAAGTGAACCGTACATCTCTGTCAGAAATCAGGCAGACTGGCACTCTGTGTCGAGCTACTACCTCCCTAATGTAGATGTCAACCAGCTTCTTGACCGAAATGCTCTCCTGGATCGGAATGAAATGGGAACTCTTGGTCAACCGATCCACGATGACCTAAATCGAATCCACTCCCTGTGCGTTCCTAGGAAGCTTCGTGATGAAATCCATAGTAACATCCTCCCACTTCCACACAGGGATATCCAACTGCCGCGTCTTGCCGTGAGGCCTCTGGTGCTCTGCCTTGACCTTCCTGCAGGGCATGCATCTCTCAACATACTAGGCTACATCCCGCTTCATGCAGGGCCACTAGTAATCAGGACGAAGATCTCTATACATCTTTGTCGCCCCGGGATGGATGGAAAATCTGGACTTGTATGCCTCTTCCATCAGGATCTGGCGCACACCGCCTGCGTACGGAACCCACACTCGGCGGTGAAGGGTCAACAGCCCGCGGCTATCATAGTAGAGGGAGGAAATCTGGCCCACTATACGTTCCCTCTTTCGATGTTCTTCCTTCATAACCTCCTGCTGGGCCTCCCGGATCTTCTCAAGAAGTGGAGTCACCATTGTCATCCTCAAGCCAATGTTTGTGATCGAGGCTGCCTTGCGGATAAGCGCATTGGCCACTACATTGGCCTCCCATAGGTGGTAGAGGATCTTGCAGTCGTAATCGTTCACCACATCTAGCCACCGACGTTGCCGCATGTTCAGATTTGGCTGATCCATGAGATACCTCAAGCTTTTGTGGTCCGTGTAAGTGGTATAACGAACCCTATATAGGTAGTGTCGCCAAATCTTGAGGGCAAAAAACAACCACCCCTAACTCCAGATCGTGCGTCTGGTAGTTCGCCTCGTGAGGCTTAAGCAGCCTCGAGGCGTAGGTGATGACGTGCCACCTCTGCATCGATACTGTGCCCAAACGCGAAATTATGACAACCCGATATTTCGAATCAATGTAATAACCTAAAAAGTCAAGAATTGTAACCTCTTTTGATATAATGATATTGTTGTCAAAAATAAAATGTTCAAAAGTCATCTACTAGATTTCATAGATGATAGATATTGTGTCAAGAGTTTCGGAAATATAAAGAACACTAAAATCCGAGTTATAACGAAGAAGTTATGACCAACCTAAGATTCACAGCAAAAACCGTCAATACGGTTAAATGTAAAACGAGAAATTTCAATAAAATACTTATTAGCCTTAGGTATCTAAATAAAAGTCGTAGGTATCATTCAACCGTGAACATACATAAAAAGAACGCCCAAATCTGACTTCGTATGAGGAAGTTATAATTTTTCAAAGTTTCGGGATAGCGGTAGACAGCTAAAAAACTCGAAATAGAGATCGAGCGATTTCTAGCCGAAACAACCTAAATGAGAATCGAAGATCTCAACAATAGTAATGCAACGGTAAAAAGTCTGACAGAAACGAGCATCGGACGAGGAAGTTATGGATTTTAAACGGACTTTTCGTGTCTTGGCTTATTAAAATTATATAATTAAAAATAAATTCAAAACTAGCCAACGAAGTCTAAATGAAAGTTGTAGAGTATATTTTCACCTACGCGTGCAGATAAAGAACGTCAAAATCGGAGCTAGTATGCGAAAGTTACTGATTTTAAAAGTTCGAGGTGCACAAAACGAGACGATTTACGCCCAGTGTACTCGGGTGCTAGGTTTCGGATCGTCCACGTCACCCCTCTACGCCTCTACGCCCCATCCCATCCGAAATCCGGTAGATGGGGATGCGGTCATGCATGACGTCCGGTATGCCCCGCGTAACCCGGAGGTACGCCTCGCGTACCGAGGGTTTCCAGCCCCTATAAAAGGGATGCGAGGGTTCCGGGCATTAGTGCTCATTTCCTCTCCTTCTCTTGCGTTTTTTACTCCGTTTTGCGTGCAATAAATATCCCGAAGCCCCGGTCTTCACATCCAAGTTCTGAAGGAAGGTTTTACACTCCGGAGATTCCCTAGAAATTCGCTTTCTCCTGTCAAAGTTCTACTCGGTTTTCATCTTACTTTCTTCAACCTATCAAGTGAGTTCATACCCCTATAACTACGTTTTCAAATGCTTTGTAAATGATTTTATACACTTTTAAGGGGAGAACTACAAGTAAACACACGATTATCCTCGTGTGAATAACATAATCTTTTTCTATACATTTTTTTTATAGTCAATCATATGTGATTTATAACTATCATACGAAAACATTCTCATACAACATATCATGATAACACTTTGTCTTTTTGGAATGAAATATATTATTATATATATATCAAACACTTTATTTGTATTTTGAATATAAATGTTCAATAATGCTATAATTTACATACAAAGTCGACATTACACTAGGGTTTATCATACAAACGAATCACACTTTTGGAAAAACTATAATAGGTATAGTTTACAAGGAAATCATGAGATTTTGTATACTATAAGTATTATTTCAAGGAAATACTTTCATATACAAGAACGAATGGACTTTTCATACGTAAATCTATTTTATACTAAGTTTTGTGAGACATTCAACTTCACGTACTTTCAAGTATGTAGTTAAAGTCCTGTATTATATACCATAATCTCTTGTAGGGAGAGCGTGATACTTGTGTATAGATCTATACGGGATTGACAATCCCGCACCTAAACTGTTAGCTACAGTTAGACCGGCAGGTCTGGGGTGACAAACGTCATAACATTCCAACGCCTGGGTCAATAGTATGGTTGTAAAACTCACATGGAGTATTAAGAAAAGGTTGATTTACGGGGTTATCAAATGCCTTAGCTATTTTATACATACATAAATCGACTATTCTAGGCATGAAAAACACTATTGCATTTCAGTTTTGGAACTTTTAAACTACCACACACTTATGGACAAATATTGGATTTCTAAAGGCAAACATTCAAAACAGTCGAGTCTTGATAGAAGACTACTTTTATACTAGTAGGAAATATGAGATTTTCTAAGAGTTTTCAAAACACCTACAGACAATATCATTCAAATTTATACAAACATTAACACTAATTACTTATGAACTCACCAACTTAAATGCTGATCTACTCTTTCAAATCTACTTGTATTTCTCAAGGATTCAGTAATACAGGTAAACTTCCGCTTTTGGAGAAGTGATGCTAAGAAGTCAGTTTTAAACTCATTTTGTCATCATATTCTAATTTGTTTTTGAAACAAGTATCATTCAACAATGTAACTTTTAAATTATATATATGATGGTTGTGTTTACTTTCTTTACTATGTATTCAACTGTTACGATACTACATGAAGTCATCCGCTCTCGAACGATTCCGCCGTTCTGGTTTGGGGGTGTAACAGATTGGTATCAGAGCATTGTTTATAGTGAACTAAGTATATCGAGCCACATAAGATATACAAACTATAAATGCATAGGGATTAAAATTCTCTGACAAAACGTTTTTACACCTAAACCGTGTTTCATTTAAGTTAAGTTATTGGGTCGAAAAAGCACAAATACATGCATACAATGATTTATTTTCATAGTTAGAACTATACAATAAGTATTAGGACAAGTTGGACACTACGACTAGGCCTCAGAATATGTAATTGGATTTGGGACAAATATAGCCTAATCAACTATATTTATCCAAGATCGGACTAATGTATGTCGAGGAATGGAGGATGGATAAAGGAGGACCCCGAAGAGGATGAGGAACCTATAGAGTTGGAGGAAGGGGATGACTCTGGGACAGACTCAGAACCAGAAGCAATCAACCCACCAGTCGCTCAACCTCCCGTAGTTAGGAGAAACTTTCAGGGACCAACTCCCATTTGGGGAAGTCACCTTCACCATTGGAGCCAACAACAAGGATTACGTCCTTCCTACGGTATGTGTCGGGACTTCTACGACGTCAGGGATAGAGGTTCAGCCGACCGAGCACTCCCAGTCATGGTGGGAAAACTAGCCAACCAATCCTATCAATCTGGGTTTGAAGCTAACCGGATTCGTGAAGTCAACGTGGAGGTACAAGTTCACACTTCCGACATCTGCCGACTGGACAAGTTGCAGGATGACGCCCAACTCCGCGCTGACACATTCCAAGCACAACTGATTGCAACCCTCTCTGAGATAAGGGAACAGCAAGCCGCCTTCGATAGGCGCCTTATGGAAGTAAAGCAATCAGACACGGAGTCGAGCTCCAAGCGCAACCTACGTCACAAGTAGTACTTGCCCAAATCCGAAAATATTGTTATAGAATAGGAACCCGGCTAAAAGTCTTACTTTTCTTTAACTTCTATATCGGAGACCCATAGAAGGGTCGAAATTTTCCTAACTTCAAATGTAACTCAACATATGTTTAATATATATATGAAGAAATTCCTTTGTGTGTTAATTCTTTGAATTCCACTCAGATTCATAAGTTTATCTATCACTATGCAAACTTTTATTATGAGTGAAGCTTTAAACCTTGGGTAGGTCAGTCAAATTCATAAATTGATAAAAATAGCAAATTTATTAACACACAACTTCCAATCATTAAAGACTTATGTTCTTCATTATATTTCTCTAGCAGAACGATGCCGCCCTGTAGATCTACATGCCGTGTTAACAACGTAACACCTCCACCACCACCACCTCCATCGACAGATAATGCCGCCTTGATAGCTGCTGTCTGCAGTGACAACAAAAATGGCACATATGAGTAATAATGGGTCCGGAGGGGGAGTAAATAGCTTCACCAATAGCATGCCCATGACTTTTAACGGATCCAGAGAGATAATGGCTCTATCACAATGGATAGAGAAAACAGAAGCAATTTCGAGATCTGTGCATGTCTAAAAGTGAGCAAGGTAAAATTTGCCGCTTGTACATTCTCCGAGAGAGCTCTGGCGTGGTGGAATGGCCACGTCAAGTCACTAACTCTCGTAATGGCAAATTCTATGGGCTGGGAGAATCTAAAGCAGATGTTAATGCAAGAGTATTGTCCAAGGGGCGATGTACAAAAACTAGAGCAGGAACTTTGGGGCCTTACTATGGTAGGCTCGAACATCACAACCTATACCAATAGGTTTAGTGATTTGGCAATCCTTTGCCTAGGGATGGTTGCTCTAGAGAGCAAGAAGATTGAAAGATACATTTGGGGACTGTCACCCCATATTCAAGGAAGTGTACTAGCTTCCAAACCAGTCACTTTCGATAGTTCCAAACAGTTGGCACAAGCTCCCGTTGACCATGGAATCTGTCAAGGCTTCTCAACTGCTGTCCTGGAGCAAACCATAGGAAACAACAATAACAACATCAGTACCAACAACAACAACAAGAAGAAGATTTGGAACAAGAGGAAGAGTCAGTTTTCACAGGAACCTTCCAAGAAGCAACAAATAGAGGCAGTCCATGCCGCTACTACCCCTACTGCTGCTTCCGTTACCTCTGCACCAACAAAGCAATATGCTAGGAACCTACCAAAGTGCAACAAATGCAATTTCCATCACAAAGTAAATTTTCGAGAGATGCATTGCAACAACTGCAACAAAAAAGGGCAGACTGCCCGTTTCTGTAAGGCACCAGCACGACCAATCACCCAAGTCCCTGGAATCGGTGTGGGCCAGGCGTGTTATGGGTGTGGTGAGGCTGGACACTACAAGAGAGACTGTCCTAAGGCAAGGAATGCTGGCGGCATAGGAAGAGTGCTGGCAATAGGGCAGAACGAAGAAATAGCTGACCCCACGGTGGTTACGGGTACGTTTCTCCTCAATAACACTTATGCATGCATACTCTTTGATTGTGGCGCGGAGAGGAGTTTCGTGAGTCACAAATTCAAACACATACTAAAATAGAACCCTCAAACACTCAATAAGATATTTATAGTAGAAATGGCAAACAGTAGAACAGAAAGCACAAACGATATGTACATAGGCTGCATACTAACTCTAAACGAACATTCATTTCAAATCGATCTAATGCCGATCACTATAAAGAGCTTTGATATCATCATCGGTATGGATTGGTTAAGCCTACACCATGCCGATATACTATGTCATGAAAGGGCCGTTCGGCTAAATCTGCCAAACGGAGAAACTCTTTTCATTTCTGGTGACAAGCCCGATACCAATTTACAGATCATCTCTTGCGTCAAAGCCCAAAAATACCTGCATAAGGAGTCCCATGCCTTCTTAGCCCATGTAGTAGATAAGGAAAAAGAATCGAAAGACCTCAAAGACATTCCAGAAGTCTGAGATTTTCCTGATGTCTTCCCTGAAGATCTTCTAGGAGTCCCACCAGAACAACAAGTCGAGTTCAAGATCGATTTAATTCCCCGAGCTACCCCAGTAGCGAAGTCACCATATCGTCTAGCGCCAACTGAGATGCAAGCATTATCCAGCCCATTAAATGAACTACTCAACAAAGGATTCATCAGACCGAGCTTCTCGCCTTGGGGAGCACCAGTCCTGTTCGTAAAGAAGAAGGATGGATCTTTCCGCATGTGCATCGATTACCGGGAAGTCAACAAGCTCACTATCAAGAACCGATATCCTCTACCACGCATGAACGACTTTTTCGACCAACTCCAAGGAGTGAGTTATTTCTCGAATATCGATTTGAGATCCGGGTATCATCAGCTGCGAGTCTCGGAAGGAGATGTCCCCAAAACAGCATTTCGAACTCGTTATGGTCACTACGAGTTTGTAGTGATGCCCTTTGGATTAACAAATGCACCAGAGGTGTTCATGGACTTAATGAACCGAGTGTGTCGTTCACTCCTGGACAAATTTGTGATCGTGTTCATAGACGATATACTCATTTATTCGAAGAGTAAAGAGGAACATGGTAAACACCTCCGACAAATCTTAGAAACTCTAAGGAAAGAGAAGCTATACGCAAAATTCTCAAAGTGAAAATAGCGGATTCGGAAAGTAGATTTCCTAGGTCACGTGGTTAGCGAAGACGGAATACACGTGGACCCTTCCGAAATCAAGGCAATCAAGAACTGGTCAGCTCCCAAAACCCCAATGGAAATCTGGCAATTCCTGGGTCTTGCCGGCTATTACCGAAGATTTATACAAAATTTCTCGAAGATTGCTAAAACACTTACCACCTTGAACCAGAAAGGGGTAACTTTCAATTGGGAAGAAAGACAAGACGCTGCATTCCAAACACTGAAGCAAGCACTATACAGCGCACCTATATTGTCCTTGCCAGAAGGAACAGAAGACTTCGTAGTCTACTGTGATGCATCTAATCAAGGTCTTGAATGTGTTCTAATGCAACGGGGAAAGGTCATCGCCTACGCCTCGAGACAACTCAAGACGCACATGGTCAACTACACTACACATGACCTCAAACTGGGAGCAATTGTTTTCGCCTTAAAGATTTGGAGACACTATCTCTATGGCACGAAATGCACAATCTTTACCGATCACAAGAGCCTTCAACACATCCTCAATCAAAAGGAACTCAACATGAGGCAAAGACGATGGGTTGAACTATTGAATGACTACGAATGTGAAATTCGTTATCATCCAGGAAAAGCGAATGTGGTGGCTGATGCTCTTAGTCGAAAGGAATAGACGGGCCGCCGAGTGAAATCCTTAACCATGATGATCTATTCACATCTGTCCACACAAATCAACGAAGCTCAGAGGGAAGCCTTGAAAACAGAGAATGTGACGGGTGAAGCCTTAAGGGGGATGGATAAGAATCTTGAAGTCAAGGGCGACAGAGTTCGTTACTTCATGGATCGGATCTGGACACCGAGGTTTGGTGGATTTAGAGATGTGATCATGAATGAGGATCATAAGACTCGATACTCCGTGCATCCAGGTTCGGAAAAGATGCATCTGGACCTCAAGAAACTGTATTGGTGGCCGAACATGAAAGCAGAGATAGCTACCTATGTGGGCAAGTGTCTGACTTGCGCCAAAGTCAAGGTAGAGTACCAAAAGCCATCAGGATTACTACAACAACCCGAAATACCCGAATGGAAGTGGGAGCGGATAACCATGGGTTTCATAACCAAATTACCCAAGACAACAGGTGGGCTAGACACCATTTGGGTAATCGTCGATAGATTAACAAAATCCGCACACTTCCTACCCATAAAGGAAACCGACAAGATGGAGAAGCTAGCTCGAACATACATCCGAGAGATTGTACGACTACATGGGGTACCAATATCCATTATCTCCGACAGAGATAGTAGGTTCACCTCGAGATTCTGGCAGTCGCTACAAAAATCTCTTCGAACGAGACTAGACATGAGTACCGCTTACCATCCACAAACCGACGGTCAAAGTGAGAGGAACATACAGACCTTGGAAGATATGCTAAGAGCATGTGTAAGCGATTTGGGTAAAGCATGGGATACCCATTTACCACTAGTCGAATTCTCATACAACAATAGCTATCACTCCAGCATTAAAGTTGCTCCATTCGAAGCCCTCTATGGCCGGAAGTGTAGATCACCACTGTGTTGGGCTGAAGTGGGTGACACGCAACTAGCCAAGGGACAAGTACCTGATAACGCTCTCACAGGCCCGAAAATTATAAGAGAAACAACTGAGAAGATTGTACAAATTCGGGAATGACTAAAGGCTTCAAGAGACAGACAAAAGAGTTATGCGGACAAAAGACGGAAGCCTTTAGAATTTCAGGTTGGAGACCGTGTGCTATTGAAGGTCTCGCCCTGGAAAGGGTTAATACGTTTCGGAAAACATGGGAAACTAAACCCAAGGTATATCGGACCATTCGAGATCCTTGCAAGGATCGGTCCGCTAGAATACAAACTTCAACTACCGCAGGAATTCAATAACGTACATCCTACCTTTCACGTGTCAAACTTGAAGAAATGTTTGTCCAATGAGACCCTCGTCGTCCCTCTAGACGAAGTTGAAATCAACAAGAGTCTCCACTTTGAAGAAGAACCAATTGAGGTCATTGATAGGGAAATTAAAGAACAAAACAAAGTCGCATACGCATTGTGAAGGTCCGGTGGAATGCAAAGCGGGGACCCGAATATACTTGGGAACGCGAAGATCAGATGAAAGAAAATACCCGCATACTTTTCCCCAATCCACAAATATTTACCCTACATCTAATTTAGGGACGAAATTCCCTCTAACAGGGGGATGATGTGACAACCCGATATTTCGATTCAATGTATTGACCTAAAAAGTCAAGAATTGTAACTTCTTTTGATATAATGATATTGTTGTCAAAAATAAAATGTTCAAAAGTCATCTACTGGATTTCATAAATGATAGATATCGTGTCAAGACTTTCAGAAATATAAAGAACACTGAAATCCGAGTTATAATGAAGAAGTTATGACCAACCTAAGATTCACAGCAAAAACCGTCAATACGGTTAAACGTAAAACGAGAAATTTCAATAAAATACTTATTAGCCTTAGATATATAAATAAAAGTTGTAGGTATCATTAAACCGTGAACATACATAAAAGGAACGCTGTCACACCCCAAAACCAAGAACGGCGGAAACGTTCCGGGGTGGAGGACGTCATGTGAAGTATCATAACAGTGTAAAGTAGTAAACAAGCAACAACATCATCAATTGAATTAAAGTAAAGTTTTAATATATGTGTGTTCTTTCATAATGTACAAAAATACAATGAATAATCAAAATAAGACGAGTCTTGTCTATGCTCCGTCTTCTCAAAGCCTGGCCATCGTACCTGTCTAACTGGTGACCTGAGAATACAAGTTATTTTGAAAGCGAGTATCAGCCTAAAGCTGATGAATTCATAAGTATTTAAGTTTCATTGTCTTGTTTTGGAAAGCTATTATGAATGCCTTGTAATCTTTAAATGAAACAATTGATATAAGTATGAAAACCCTAGAAAATCCCTTATTTCCTACTAGTATGAAATGTAGTCTTCTACCAAGACTCGAATGTTTTGCTATGATAATGATAGTTTTTCCTTCTTTTTGACTATTACAAACATTACTTAGTCTAACTCATCGTTTATGTGAATATATCACAAAATAAAGTAAATAGGAAAACAATATAATAGTCTTCTACCAAGACCCGAATGTTTTGCTATGATAATGATAGTTTTTCCTTCTTTTTGACTATTACAAACAGTACTTAGTCTAACTCATCGTTTATGTGAATGTATCACAAAATAAAGTAAAATAGGAAACGAATATAATAGTCTTCTACCAAGACCCGAATGTTTTGCTATGATAATGATAGTTTTTCCTTTCAATTGACTAGTACTAAAAGTACTTAGTCTAACTCCTTGTTTATGTGAATGTATCACAAAATAAAGTAATAGAAAAATGTACTAATGTAATTGTTATCCTTTGGTACTAGGACTAACACGACATCGCGGTAAGCGAAATGTATAACCTAATGAACATCCGTAGATTGTTCAAGTGTCCTCTATAGCTACAGCAGGGGGGAGGAAGGGTTAGTCCCGTAATCGATTCCCTAATATAAGTATTAACCGTAGGCATCCGTAGATGTTCATCAACCTCTGTAGCGAACAGTAGGCTCGAGGAATGGTTAGTCCCGTAACTGTATTCTAATATAAGTAATAACCGTAGACATCCGTAGATGTTCATCAGCCACTGGTGCTAATCAGCTGGGCTTCGGAATGGTTAGTCTCGTCTAGATATCCCGTTGAACTGGGATAGGCAGGACAATTTACACAGAAGGTACTAAAAAATCATCCTAATGAATCGAGGTATAAGTATCCATGTAAATGTATATAGGAAGATGTATCTACGTAAAGGTTCTCATGTAATGTATTCATGTAAGGTACTCATGTAATGTATTCATGTAAGGTTCTCATGTAATGTATTCATGTAAGGTACTCATGTAATGTATTCATGTATGGTTCTCATGTAATGTATTCATGTAAGGTACTCATGTAATGTATTCATGTAAGGTTCTCATGTAATGTATAGTGTAGACTCATGAATGAACTGACTCTGATGTAATTCCTTGTAATAGGAATAATGTTATGTATCTCCCAACTATCCCTATAATAGTTAACTGGAAGGTAATTGATTTTCCAAACAGGTTTATACACCCTTGCTACACAAGAGTGTGGGAAACTGAATGAAGGATGAAAACTATAATATCAATACATATAAAAGAACATAAGTGTATAGATATAGTTTTGTTCAAGAGGGTAAAAACGGTTTTGTAAAACGTCTATGAGTTTTGAACAATAATTAACAATGACTTGATGTCATTTTAATAAACATTTCAAACGTAATACTTTTGCTATCAAGGTATCTTTAAGATATAAAACCATTTCATGCATCACATTTTGTAGTATGTGAAATCTGCTGAATGAAAACACAGTTATAAATACATATGATTGATTTAATATCATGTTGTTTTCTACCTGTATTCCCCCATTAAAGCATTTAAAATCATTTAAAACATTTATTAAGGGGTATGAACTCACCTGTAGATGGTGGTTTGGATGTACTGAATGATGTAGGGTAGCTAGGTGACAAGTGAAGACTTGTTCACACTCAATGATCCTAGTTAGCATATAATCACACATATATGTATCCAATTAGACTTTAAACCACTAATTGAAAAAGTTAAGACATCCTAAGGCATGTAAAACACCTTATTTAGGTGCTAGAAGTCATAAGGATTGCATCTAAGTGCTAAAGGACCTTGTTATTGTGTTTGGGGTTCAAGGGTAAACTCCCTTGGAGTTTACGGTTTTCCTGACTATGACCTAATGAGTTTACGGTCGTAAACTCCTCTCTTTTTGACCATAAGTTGGTTTGAGGTTTTGCAAGTCCTTTGAAGCATTTCTACTTGGTGGTTTGGCCTTTGGAAGAGATTAGGGCATCATTACACTCCTTTGAGGAGTTTACGGCCTCATGGTAATTTCTCTTTGGGTTTACTACCTTAAACTCATGAGTTTACTACCTTAAACTCCTAAGTTGGGTATTTGGGGGTTTTCAAGTCCTTAGCTCAATCATGGCAATAGCCTAGGTTAGATTTAGGCATAAGGAATAACCATTGGTCTTTTGTGGGACTTTTATGCACTTTTTGGGGTGTTTACGGTTTTGGGAGATCCCCAAACCGTAAACACATAAAAATGGAAGTATTTGGTGATTTTGTGCGATAAACTCATCAAGGATGAAGCTAGACAAGTCCCTAAGGCATGGTGAAGCATCTAGGCACCTTAAGGCACCACTTTGCACCATAAATGGTGTTTACGGTTTTGGGAGCCTCCCAAAACCGTGAACACCTTGATCTTGGTGTTCTTGGAACTTTTCTTTGATGTTAATATGTAATACAAGATTAAGAAGACTCAAGGATGGAAGTACTTACTATAAGGAAGCTTGGATTTAGCTAAAAGTCCAAGAACACTTAGTGTGTGTTCTTGGTGTTTTTGAAAATCTAATCAAAACATATAAATGAATGGATGAATAGATGCATAAACACTAGATTAAGTGTTTAATCAACTTGAAATGGGTAGAACACTTACAACTTGGAAGATCTTGAATTGTTTCTAGTTTGCTACTTGAGAGGTTTTCTTGAGTTTACTCTTTTGGATAAATGGGGAGTAAACTCATATTAACTAGACTTAGGGAGTAAACACATGGATAAGCATGAGTTTACGGATTTTTGGGATGATTTTTCGATCCAAACAAAATAGTTTGGCCGGGAAATTCTAAGACGCGAGGTGTTTGCGGTTTTTAAATTTCAAAACCCGAGACAACACTTTCTTACACCCGTTCGTTTAAAGAATAATATTAAAATAATCAAACGAACTCTAAATTTGTTAAAATAAGCATTAATGATATTACTTATAATAAGAAGTGATTGACTTCTAGGGTTTGACCGAATGAAAATTCCGGGTTGTCACATCATCCCCCCGTTAAAGGGAATTTGGTCCCGAAATTAAAGTCTAAGTAAATAAAGTATTTACAGGTAACTAAGGAAAGATGAGGATATTTCCGTTTCATCTGATCCTCTTGTTCCCAAGTAAATTCAGGTCCCCGTTTTGCGTTCCAGCGAACCTTCACTATCGGGATACGACTTTGCTTCGTCCGCTTGACCTCTCGGTCGAGGGTCACTTCGGTTTTAAATACAAAGGCGAGGATCTCGTTAATCTCGATCTCGTCGAGTGGCTTACGAGAGTCCTAACGGAAAGGTACGTTTTCAAGATCGAGATGCGAAGAGTAAAAATGTACGTTACTGAGTTCGCAGAGTAGGCCTAGTTTGTGAGATACAGGACCGATGCTGGTACGAATCTCAGAGGTCCTAACTATATTGGATTTAGCTTTCCACGCTTTACGAAACGTATCAAGCCATTCACAGAGTGAGATTTCCTAAAGAATTTGGTCTCTCACTTGGAATTCCAATGGTTCTTTCTCTTACTTAATTTCCCAGTCAAGGGCCACCCCTTGCTGGGTCAAAGTCGTAAGGGTTTCTGTAATATGATGTAATCCGTTGTCTTCTAGAAGAATAAGACCGGAGCTCTCAAGGGTGAGAAGCCTGGTCTTCCAATTCTATTGTTGAGTAGTTCGCTGAGTCGTTCGGGCTGTTCTTGTATCTCCGTAGATGTTTAGACTGTAAGGCGATCTGGTTATAAGAGTCATACTGGGTTCTAAGTTTGTTCACATGCCAATGCAATTTCTCGAAGTCTTAGGCAGTCTCCGTCCTGAAGTTCATATTAGAATTCTTACATGGTTCAACGATCACAATCTTGTGTATACGAGTCGTATATAATTAAGATTGAAAAGGTAGTCGAATAACTGATTCTTCCTTAAGCTCACATCCCATCGAGGGAAAAGTAGTTAAAGTGGAATCATCAATTCTAAACCTGTAGAACATTGATTATATATCACTCTCATGTATACATTCTTCAGTGATAGATCAACCGTATGAATCTTTGGATTGAACTTGACGTACTGCACGAGTGATACTGCGGGGATTCCTTCGGAAAGGAAAAGAACTATAAGGTACTCCATGCATGAGTACTTCGGTGTTCTAATATGACGGCTTCGCTAAAAAACGTTTACTGAGAAAGAGATGTACTTATGAAGCTGGTACTGCGAGGATCGAATTTACTCGAGTCGTATGATAAAGTCGGAATCATATGGAAACTAAAGACATTAGATTTGAACATAAGGCGTTACAGACCAAGGTATACTACAAAAGACAAGTATACACAGCACAAGCATCCCAAAACGGACGGGATCTCGCAAACGATAAGACTCTGGTTGCACTAGTTTTGGATAGTTTATAAGTCTGTTACAACAAAACGCCTTAATTACATTAACGTGGATCCGGAGTAGTCTCTCTTGCGGCGGTGGTTGGTAGCATACTTCCGTCTGTGCCAGAATTTGCTGCCTCTGGGCAGTTCCTTCTGTAGTGACCTACCTTGCCTCAACCGTAGCAAGCCCGATTTACACTGGTGCTGGGAACTTGGTTGTTCGGCCTTGTTAGGCTCTTGCAGGAACGCTTGGTGTGCCCCTTTCTGTTGCAGTTTGAGCACTGCATCTCCCGACAACGTCCATGGTGGTGATAACTGCATTGGATGCACTTTGGGAGATTTCCAACATATTGTCTGGCTGGTTTAGGGACAATTAGGATACTCGAAGGGATGGTAGTAGGAGGTACCGATGTCGTGGCTGTGAAGGTTGTTACTGGTGGTTGTTTCCTGTTCGCCCTTCAAAGCGATTTGTCCTTAGATTTATCCCAAGACTTCCATTTGTTACACTTGGTCTTGGGACTCGGGGTGTCGTTATAGTTTGCTGCTTGTTGAGGTGCTTGATTGTTACTCGGATTGGAATTTGTGTTAACAATCCCGCCAACATTTGCGTTGTTAGCGTTAAGGTGGGTCAGAATAGCTGACACGGCAGCTGAGACTGCAGCTTGAAAGGTAGCTACATCAATCTAAAGAGTTGGTGTTTGGTTGAGGGGTTGATTGTCTTTCCTTGGCGACATGATTCTGTTACACGGAAAGAAAATGAATTTGTGAGTGAGAATGGATGAACCTAGATGTAGTTCGATCGCTCATGTAAAGAATAGAAGTATGTTCTCTAAGGTTCGACCTACATCCCTATGATGTAGTCCTTGTATGGAATGGAAGCATGTTCACGAAGGTTTGACCTACATCCCTATGATGCAGTCCTAGCAAAGACCGGAAGTAAGTTCGTACAATGGTCTTAAGATGTTTGTCGTTCTAGCCGAGGTATCGTTGGTTGGTGAATAACATGATCCAACCATTAAAAGAGACCTGGAGATGTCTCCGGAGTTAAATTGCTATAGTCCAATGACTCGACTACAGCATGTTTCAAATAGACTCTAATGAAAGTATAATAAGAGTATCTGAATAAAGAATGACACAGAAGTTAGCCGACTGTCAATATCTTTGATATTCATGACGTACAAGTTCGGGAAAATGACCTTGTAAAAAGGTCTTACATTATAACCAGAGAAGATAGTTCTTGACAACATAAAGAGCTAACCAAAAGTACTTACAGTACAGGATAGTTTCATAGAAAATGCCACATCGGGCATAGACATAAAAACAATTCCTTTCTAACAAAGGAAAATAAATTAAAGCATCTACTACTGGCGACGGTCATCCCTCTGGTGAACTCTCAGTTCAGCCAGTTGGCGTTCCATATCAAGCAGGTGTCTTTCGTACACCCTCTGGCGTACTCGAAGTTCTATGACTTCAGCTCATGATTCAGCCAGTGCTTGCAGCATGGTTTCATGGTTTCTCTCAGATCTCTCACGAGCATCTTCTAGACGAATGGTGCGGAGGGTATGCATTTTCGCATCGGCGACAACTTCAGTGATCTGATGTAGGGCTGTCCTGCCTTGAATCTCATTTCAGGCCACTCTGTAGATCAAGATTGGCAAGATTCTGTCTGCTGAGCCCCCATTGCTCAGGTCATAGAAGCTTCGGTCACCATTAAATGGCATGGGCTGATATTGTCCTTGGCTCCATGTTTCCAAACATTCCATCCACTCAGGCGTCAGGCCATGAAAAGCCGGACGAGGGTTAGGAATTGGAAAGGGAGCTGTCTGGGGTAGGTTCTCAACCTTGGGTTCGGAGTTAGCACCGTCCGAGAGGTCTTCATCATGGTGATCATTCACAGGGATGGGATGATCATTCTCTGGCTCTTCTTCAAACCATCCAGCAATGACCTCGTTCGGAAGGTACGGGTTGTCGTGGGGATGGAGTCCAGCCATGTTATCTACGCGAGAATTTGGGAAATGAAATAATTATTAGACGAACTATCTAGATAATTATTAGAAAAATATTCATTAGTTATATCGCTATTTGTAAAGTGCATACCAGTTATATGTAATCAACACAGGATAGGCCTTCGAATAAGTGACCTTAACTCCAAATTCACAAGGAATAGGGGTAAAGCAAACATTTCACCGATTCTAAGTCTATAACATCCTAGTTACATATAGCCTTAGTGTATCCACTTAGCAACTATCAACTTAGTAATGAAGATCCTTTTTAGTTCTTAACTAAGTAATTATGGTAACACAAAACACCTCTATGGTATTTTAGACCTAGGTTCTATTATAATGTTCTCATTGTGGTAATGTTGATAAGTTTTTAGACTTGTTGCCATATCACAACCATTCTTGGGCATATTCTAATTACTCTTTGGACCAGCATAGTTGATCAGGCTATGCTACTCCCAAGACTGACCATACATCCCTAGGATTACTTGTGATATTCAACAATCGTAATACTTTTGTTCTTGTCGTTGTGACACGAATTTTAATATGAATGCAGGCACGTATACTTTGTTAAATATTTTATTATTTAAAAGTATAAACTCTTAGACAGAGTGTTTTAAATCCCAATGTATTTATAGTTAGTATATCTTTTATGGGTTGATATACTTTATTCACTATAAACACTGCTCTGATACCAATCTGTCACACCCCAAAACCAAGAACGGCGGAAACGTTCCGGGGTGGAAGACGTCATGTGAAGTATCATAACAGTGTAAAGTAGTAAACAAGCAGCAACATCATCCATTGCATTAAAGTAAAGTTTTAATACATGTATGTTCTTTCATAATGTACAACAATAAAATGAATAATCAAAATAAGACGAGTCTTGTCTATGCTCCGTCTTTTCAAAGCTTGGCTATCGTACCAGTCTAACTGGTGACCTGAGAATACAAGTTATTTTGAAAGCGAGTATCAGCCTAAAGCTGGTGAATTCATAAGTATTTAAGTGTCATTGTCTTGTTTTGGAAAGCTATTATGAATGCCTTGTAATCTTTAAATGAAACAATTGATATAAGTATGAAAACCCTAGAAAATCCCTTATTTCCTACTAGTATGAAATGTAGTCTTCTACCAAGACTCGAATGTTTTGCTATGATAATGATAGTTTTTCCTTCTTTTTGACTATTACAAACAGTACTTAGTCTAACTCATCGTTTATGTGAATATATCACAAAATAAAGTAAATAGGAAAAGAATATAATAGTCTTCTACCAAGACCCGAATGTTTTGCTATGATAATGATAGTTTTTCCTTCTTTTTGACTATTACAAACAGTACTTAGTCTAATTCATCGTTTATGGGAATGTATCACAAAATAAAGTAAAATAGGAAAAGAATATAATAGTCTTCTACCAAGACCCGAATGTTTTGCTATGATAATGATAGTTTTTCCTTTCTATTGACTAGTACTAAAAGTACTTAGTCTAACACCTCGTTTATGTGAATGTATCACAAAATAAAGTAATAGGAAAATGTACTAATGTAATTGTTATCCTTTGGTACTAGGACTAACACGACTTCGCAGTAAGCGAAATGTATGACCTAATGTACATCCGTAGATTGTTCAATTGTCCTCTGTAGCTATAGCAGGGGGAGGAAGGGTTAGTCCCGTAATCGATTCCCTAATATAAGTATTAACCGTAGGCATCCATAGATGTTCATCAACCTCTGTAGCGAACAGTAGGCTCGAGGAATGGTTAGTCCCGTAACTGTATTCTAATATAAGTAATAACCGTAGGCATCCGTAGATGTTCATCAGCCACTGGTGCTAATCAGCTGGGCATAGTCTCATCTAGATATCCCGTTGAACTGGGATAGGCAGGACAATTTACAAAGAAGGTACTAACAAATCATCCTAATGAATCGAGGTACAAGTATCCATGTAAATGTATATAGGAAGATGTATCTACGTAAAGGTTCTCATGTAATGTATTCATACAAGGTACTCATGTAATGTATTCATGAAAGGTTCTCATGTAAGGTACTCATGTAATGTACTCATGTAATGTATTCATGTAAGGTTCTCATGTAATGTATTCATGTAAGGTACTCATGTAATGTATTCATGTAAGGTTCTCATGTAATGTATAGTGTTGACTCATGAATGAACTGACTCTGATGTAATTCCTTGTAATAGGAATAATGTTATGTATCTCCTAACTATTCCTATAATAGTTAACTGGAAGGTAATTGATTTTCCAAACAGGTTTATACACCCTTGCTACACAAGAGTGTGGGAAACTGAATGAAGGATGAAAACTATAATATCAATACATATAAAAGAACATAAGTGTATAGATATAGTTTTGTTCAAGAGGGTAAAAACGGTTTTGTAAAACATCTATGAGTTTTGAACAATAATTAACAATGACTTGATGTCATTTTAATAAACATTTCAAACGTAATACTTTTGCTATCAAGGTATTTTTAAGATATAAAACCATTTCATGCATCACATTTTGTAGTATGTGAAATCTGCTGAATGAAAACACAGTTATAAATACATATGATTGATTTAATATCATGTTGTTTTCTACCTGTATTCCCCCCATTAAAGCATTTAAAATCATTTTTAAACATTTATTAAGGGGTATGAACTCACCTGTAGATGGTGGTTTGGATGTACTGAATGATGTAGGGTAGCTAGGTGACAAGTGAAGACTTGTTCACACTCAATGATCCTAGTTAGCATATAATCACACATATATGTATCCAATTAGACTTTAAACCACTAATTGAAAAAGTTAAGACATCCTAAGGCATGTAAAACACCTTATTTAGGTGCTAGAAGTCATAAGGATTGCATCTAAGTGCTAAAGGACCTTGTTATTGTGTTTGGGGTTCAAGGGTAAACTCCCTTGGAGTTTACGGTTTTCCTGACTATGACCTAATGAGTTTACGGTCGTAAACTCAAGAGTTTACGGTCGTAAACTCCTCTCTTTTTGACCATAAGTTGGTTTGAGGTTTTGCAAGTCCTTTGAAGCATTTCTACTTGGTGGTTTGGCCTTTGGAAGAGATTAGGGCATCATTACACTCCTTTGAGGAGTTTACGGCCTCATGGTAATTTCTCTTTGGGTTTACTACCTTAAACTCATGAGTTTACTACCTTAAACTCCTAAGTTGGGTATTTGGGGGTTTTCAAGTCCTTAGCTCAATCGTGGCAATAGCCTAGGTTAGATTTAGGCATAAGGAATAACCATTGGTCTTTTGTGGGACTTTTATGCACTTTTTGGGGTGTTTACGGTTTTGGGAGATCCCCAAACCGTAAACACATAAAAATGGAAGTATTTGGTGCTTTTGTGTGATAAACTCATCAAGGATGAAGCTAGACAAGTCGCTAAGGCATGGTGAAGCATCTAGGCACCTTAAGGCACCACTTTGCACCATAAATGGTGTTTACGGTTTTGGGAGCCTCCCAAAACCGTGAACACCTTGATCTTGGTGTTCTTGGAACTTTTCTTTGATGTTAATATGTAATACAAGCTTAAGAAGACTCAAGGATGGAAGTACTTACTATAAGGAAGCTTGGATTTAGCTAAAAGTCCAAGAACACTTAGTGTGTGTTCTTGGTGTTTTTGAAAATCTAATCAAAACATATAAATGAATGGATGAATAGATGCACAAACACTAGATTAAGTGTTTAATCAACTTGAAATGGGTAGAACACTTACAACTTGGAAGATCTTGAATTGTTTCTAGTTTGCTACTTGAGAGGTTTTCTTGAGTTTACTCTTTTGGATAAATGGGGAGCAAACTCATATTAACTAGACTTAAGGAGTAAACTCATGGATAAGCATGAGTTTACGGATTTTTGGGATGATTTTTCGACCCAAACAAAATAGTTTGGCCGGGAAATTCTAAGACGCGATGTGTTTGCGGTTTTTAAATTTCAAAACCCGAGACAACACTTTCTTACACCCGTTCGTTTAAAGAATAATATTAAAATAATCAAACGAACTCTAAATTTGTTAAAATAATAATTAATGATATTACTTATAATAAGTAGTGATTGACTTCTAGGGTTTGACCGAATGAAAATTCCGGGTTGTCACATCATCCCCCCGTTAAAGGGAATTTGGTCCCGAAATTAAAGTCTAAGTAAATAAAGTATTTACAGGTAACTAAGGAAAGATGAGGATATTTCTGTTTCATCTGATCCTCTCGTTCCTAAGTAAATTCAGGTCCCCATTTTGCGTTCCAGCGAACCTTCACTATCGGGATATGGCTTTGCTTCGTCCGCTTGACCTCTCGGTCGAGGGTCACTTCGGTTTTAAATACGAAGGCGAGGATCTCGTTAATCTCGATCTCGTCGAGTGGCTTACGAGAGTCCTAACGGAAAGGTACGTTTTCAAGATCGAGATGCGAAGAGTAAAAATGTACGTTAATGAGTTCGCGGAGTAGGCCTATTTTGTGAGATACAGGACCGATTCTGGTAAGAATCTCGGAGGTCCTAATTATATTGGATTTAGCTTTCCACGCTTTACGAAATGTATCAAGCCATTCACAGAGTGAGATTTCCTAAAGAATTTGCATGCAAGAAATATCCCGAAGCGCCGATCTTCACATCCAAGTTCCGAAGGAAGGTTTTACACTCCCGAGAATCCCGAGAAATCCGCTTTCTCCTGTCAAAGTTCTGCTCGGTTTTCGTCTCACTTTCTTCAACCTATCAAGTGAGTTCATACCCCTATAACTACATTTTCAATTGCTTTGTAAATGATTTTATACACTTTTAAGGGGATAAATACAAGTAAACACACGATTATCCTCGTGTGAATAACATGAATCTTTTTCTATACTTTTTGTTATAATCAATCATATGTGATTTATAACTATCATACGAAAACATTCTAATACAGCATATCATGATAACACTTTGTTTTTTTGGAATGAAATATGTTGTTATATAAATATCAAACACTTTATTTGTATTTTGAATATAAATGTTCAATAATGTTATACTTTATATACAAAGTCGACATTACACTAGGGTTTATAATACAAACAAATCACACTTTTGGCAAAACTATAATAGGTGTAGTTTACAAGGAAATCATGAGATTTTATATACTATAAGTACTATTTCAAGGAAATACTTTCATATACAAGAACGAATGGACTTTTCATACATAAATCTATTTGATACTAAGTTTTGTGAGACATTCAACTTCACGTACTTTCAAGTATGCAGTTAAAGTCATGTATTATATACCATAATCTCTTGTATGGAGAGCATGTGACAATCCCGCACCTAAACTGTTAGCTACAGTTAGACCGGCAGGTCTGGGGTGACAAACGTCATAACATTCCAACGCCTGAAGAACGTTGTTACAGGCAGCCTGGGTCAATAGTATGGTTGTAAAACTCACATTGAGTATTAAGAAAAGGTTGATTTACGGGGTTATCAAATGCCTTAGCTATTTTATACATACATAAATCGACTATTCTAGGCATGAAAAACACTATTGCATTTCAGTTTTGGAACTTTTAAACTACCACACACTTATGGACAAATATTGGATTTCTAAAGGCAAACATTCAAAACAGTCGAGTCTTGATAGAAGACTACTTTTATACTAGTAGGAAATATGAGATTTTCTAAGAGTTTTCAAAACACCTACAGACAATTTCATTCAAATTTATACAAACATTAACACTAATTACTTATGAACTCACCAGCTTAAATGCTGATCTACTCTTTCAAATCTACTTGTATTTCTTAGGGATTCAGTAATACATGTAAACTTCAGCTTTGGGAGAAGTGATGCTAAGAAGTCAGTTTTAAACTCATTTTGTCATCATATTGTAATTTGTTTTCGAAACAAGTATCATTCAAAAATGTAACTTTTAAATTATATATATGATGGTTGTGTTTACTTTCTTTACTATGTATTCAATTGTTACGATACTACATGAAGTCATCCTCCCTCGAACGATTCCGCCGTTCTGGTTTGGGGGTGTGACAGATTGGTATCAGAGCATTGTTTATAGTGAACTAAGTATATCGAACCACATAAGATATACAAACTATAAATGCATAAGGATTAAAATTCTCTGACAAAACGTTTTTACACCTAAACTGCGTTTCATTTAACGTAAGTTATTGGGTCGAAAAAGCACAAATACATGCATACAACGATTTATTTTCATAGTTAGAAGTATACAAGAAGTATTAGGACAAGTTGGACACTACGACTAGGCCTCAAAATATGTAATCGGATTTGGGACAAATATAGCCTGATCAACTATATTTATCCGAGATCGGACTAATGTATGTCGAGGAATGGTCGTAGTGAGCAACAAGTCAAAACTTACCAAAATGACACTAGTTTGAAACATACAAACTTAAATGCTATAGGAGTATTTGGTAAATACAATAGTTTAACTTACATGTTTAGATTTACATGTTTTTTTTTTAAATTTCTAGACAATTCTCATACCTCTATTCTCGTACAGACACAATGGCTGGATTCTATCCACCAGGGGATCCCTACTACCCGAATCAGGGAAATGGAGGATGCATAGAGGAGGACCTCGAAGAGGATGAGGAACCTATAGAGTTGGAGGAAGGGGATGACTCTGGGACAGACTCAGAACCAGAAGTAATCAACCCACCAGTCGCTCAACCTCCCGCAGTTAGGAGAAACTTTCAGGGACCGACTCCCATTTGGGGAAGTCACTATCACCATTGGAGCCGATAGCAAGGGTTACGTCCTCCCTACGGTATGTGTCGGGACTTCTACGACGTCAGGGATGGAGGTTCAGCCGACCGAGCACTCCCAGTCATGGTGGGCAAACTAGCCAACCAGTGCTATCAATATGGGGGTTCAAGCTAACCGGATTCGTGAAGTCAACGTGGAAGTACAAGTTCACACTTCCGAAATCCTTCGACTAGACAGGTTATAAGATGACACCCAACTCCACGCCGACACATTCCAAGCACAACTGATTGCAGCCCTCTCTAAGATAAGGGAACATCAAGCCGCCTTCGATAGGCGCCTTATGGAAGTAAAGCAATCATACATGGAGTCGAGCTCCAAGCGCAACCTACGACGCAAGTAGTACTTGCCCAAATCCCAAAATATTGTTATAGAATAGGAACTCGGCTAAAAGTCTTACTTTTCTTTAACTTTTGTATCAGAGACCCATAGAAGGGTCGAAATTTTCCTAACTTCAAATGTAACTCAACGTATGTTTAATATATATGAAGAAATTCCTTTGTGTGTTAATTCTTTGAATACCACTTAGATTCATAAGTTTATCTATCACTATGCAAACTTTTATTATGAGTCAAGCTCTAAACCTTGGGTAGGTCAGTCAAATTCATAAATTGATAAATATAGCAAATTCATTAACACACAGCTTCCAATCATTAAAGACTTATGTTCTTAATTCTATTTCTCTAGCAGAACGATGTCGCCCCGTAGATCTACACGCCATGTCAACAACGCAACACCTCCACCACCACCACCTCCATCGACGGATAATGCCGCCTTGATAGCTGCTGTAACAGCTGCAGTGACAGCAACAATGGCACCGATGAGTAATAATGGGTCCGGAGGGGGAGTAAATAACTCTACGAATGGACAATGTCAGGGTCGTTCAAGGGATTGCACCTTCAAGGACTTCACCAATAGCAAGCCCATGACTTTTAACGGATCAAAGAGATAATGGATCTATCACAATGGATATAGTAAAAAGAAGCGGTATTTGAGATCTGTGCATGTCTGGAAGTGAGCAAGGTAAAATTTGCCGCTTGTACATTCTCCGAGAGGGCTCTAACGCGGTGGAATGGCGACGTCAAGTCACTAACTCTTGTAGTGGCAAATTCTATGGGCTGGGAGAATCTAAAGCAAATGTTAATGCAAGAGTACTGTCCAAGGTGCGAAGTACAAAAGCTTGAGCAGGAACTTTGGGGCCTTACTATGGTATGCTCGGACATCACAACCTATACCAATAGGTTTAGTGATTTGGCAATCCTTTGCCCAGGGATGATTGCTCTAGAGAGCAAGAAGATTGAAAGATACATCTAGGGACTGTCACCCCAGATTTGAGGAAGTGTACTAGCTTCCAAACTAGTCACTTTCGATAGCGCCAAATAGTTGGCACAAGCTCTCGTTGACCATGGAATCTGTCAAGGCTTCGCAACTGCTGTCCCGGAGCAAACCATAGGAAACAACAACAACAACAACATCAATACAACCAACAACCGCAAGAAGAAGTTTTGGAACAAGAGGAAGAGTCAGTTTTCATAGGAACCTTCCAAGAAGCAACAAATAGTGGCAGTCCATGCCGCTACTGCCCCCGCTGCTGCTCCTGTTACCTTTGCACCAGCAAAGCAATATGCTGGAAACCTACCAAAGTGCAGCAAATGCAATTTCCATCACAACGGAAATTGTTGGGAGATGCACTACAACAACTGCAACAAGAAAGGACACACTGCCTGTTTTTGTAAGGCACCAGCACAACGAATCACACAAGTCCTTGGAGTCTGTGTGGGCCAGGCATGTTATGGGTGTCGTGAGGCTTGACACTACAAGAGAGACTGCCCTAAGGCAAGGAATGCTGGCGGCATAGGAAGAGTGCTGGCAATAGGGCAGAACGAAGCAATAGCTGATCCCACGGTGGTTGCGGGTACGTTTCCCCTCAATAACGCTTATGCATGCATAATCTTTGATTGTGGTGCGGAGAGGAGTTTCGTGAGTCACAAATTTAAACACATACTAAAAGAGAATCATCAAACACTCAATAAGATATTTACAGTAGAAATGGTAAACGGTAGAACAGAAAGCACAAACGATATGTACATAGGTTGCATACTAATTCTAAACGAACATTCATTTCATATCGATCTAATGCCGATCACTATAAAGAGCTTTGATGTCGTCATCGATATGAATTGGTTAAGCCTACACCATACCGATATACTATGTCACGAAAGGGCCGTTCGCCTAAATCTGCCAAACGGCGAAACTCTTGTCATTTATGGTGACAAGCCCGGTACCAATTTACAGATCATCGCTTGCGTCAAAGCCCAGAAATGCCTGCGTAAGGAGTACCATGCCTTCTTAGCCCACATAGTAGATAAGGAAAAAGAATCGAAAGACGTCAAAGACATTCCATAAGTCTGTAATTTTCATGATGTCTTCCTTGAAGATCTTCCAGGAGTTCCACCAGAACGACAAATCGATTTCAGGATCGATTTAATTCCCAGAGCTACCCCAGTAGCGAAGTCGCTATATCGTCTAGCACCAGCTGAGATGCAAGAATTATCCAGCCAATTAAACGAACTAGTCCACAAAGGATTCATCAGACCAAGCTTCTCGCCTTGGGGAGCACCAGTCCTGTTCGTAAAGAAGAAGGATGGATCTTTCCGTATGTGCATCGATTACCGAGAAGTCAACAAGCTCACTATTAAGAACCGATATCTTCTACCACGCATCGACGACTTGTTCGACCAAATCGAAGGAGCGAGTTATTTCTCGAAGATTGATTTGAGATCCGGGTATCATCAGTTGCGAGTCTCGGAAGGAGATGTCCCCAAAACAACCTTTCTAACTCGTTATGGTCACTACGAGTTTGTAGTGATTCCCTTTAGATTAACAAATGCACCGGCGGTGTTCATGGACTTAATGAACCGAGTGTGTCATTCATTCCTGGACAGATTTGTGATCGTGTTCATAGACGATATACTCATTTATTCGAAGAGTAAAGAGGAACATGGTAAACACCTCCGACAAATCTTAGAAACTCTAAGGAAAGAGAAGCTATACGCAAAATTCTCAAAGTGACAATTTTGGATTCGGAAAGTAGATTTCCTAGGTTACGTGGTTAGCGAAGACGGAATACACGTGGACCCTTCCAAAATCAAGGCAATCAAGAACTGGTCAGCTTCCAAAACCCCAACAAAAATCCGACAATTCCTGGGTCTTGCCGGCTATTACCGAAGATTGATTCAAAATTTCTCGAAGATTGCTAAACCACTTACCACCTTGACCCAGAAGGGGGTAACTTTCAATTGGGAAGAAAGACAAGATGCTGCATTCCAAACACTGAAGCAAGCACTATGCAGCGCACCTATATTTTCCTTGCCAGAAGGAACAGAAGACTTCGTAGTCTATTGTGATGCATCTAATCAAGGTCTTGGATGTATTCTAATGCAACGGGGAAAGGTCATCGCCTACGCCTCGAGACAACTCAAGACGCACGAGGTCAACTACACTACAGATGACCTCAAACTGGGAGCAATCGTTTTCGCCATAAAGATTTGGAGACACTATATCTATGGCACGAAATGCACAATTTTTACCGATCACAAGAGCCTTCAACACATCCTCAATCAAAGGAAACACTATGACTTGGAGATATGTGGTGTCACTCTTTCAAAGCTTTCAGAACTTGACATACCTCTCAAGAGGCACTTCGGGTAACTCCTCAGGAAACACATCGGGGAAATCCTAAATAATGGGCACCTCACTCAGTGTCATCACCCCTTAACTCGAGAATCCGCCACAGAAGCCAAGAATCCTGAACAACCTTATTGTAGATATCTCCTAACCCTCACACATGAATAGAAAGCCGACCCATGAAAAGCCCGCTCACTAGGAATATGCATTTGTCCCCTACTTGGGGTTCGAACTCTTACTAATTGGTGTAGACAGTCAATCATATCCCCATTGGAACAATCCATCCCGATGATAACCTTTAATCCTCGCAGAGGAATCAGCACCAAATCAATAGAGTATCTCTCACTGAACAGATTCAGGACACACCCATGATGAACCCTTGAAGCACTCAAGGTACGGTTATCCACAATCTCAACCTCCAAGGGGAAATCCAGTGTCCCAGGAGCATCACAAAATTTATTTCTAAGCGCAAGAGATACAACAGATCGGGTAGCACCTGAATCAAATAGAACATGAGCAAACATACCATTTACCAAAATGGTCCCCATACAAAATCAAATATAATCATGAACATAAATAAGGAAAGAAATAAAAGATAGAAATATGTCACATACCAGTAACCACATTCGGCACTACACATGCCTCATTGGTGGTCACTTGAAATGCCATACTCTTAACAATCGGTGCCTCCGCCTTGACCTGACGACCATCGGTAATCCTCAAGGTGGCTGACGCAGGCGCCGCCACTGCTCCTCTGGACAATCTCGGACAATCGGCCTTTTTATGGCCGACCTGATTGAAATGAAAGAAAATCAGAGCACTCCTGGGATAGTCCCTACTCATGTGGCCTGGTTGACCACAACTGAAACATCTGAACCTGTTGCTCGACATGCACCATTGTGTAGCTTGCCACACTTGCTGCAACGGCCCCAAACCTACTGGTGTCTAATGCTTTAATCGAGGTCTTGGGCCTCTTATCCTGGCCCACCGCTGTTAGAACTTGCACTGACTTCCGCTTCGATCGATGCTCGAACTCAATCTCCTGCTCATGGGACTTCTCAATCGTATCATTCAAGGTCTTACACCCCCTAAAAGCTCACAAACTCCCTGATATAATCTCTCAACATGTCATGATATCTCTTCTTCTTCATTTCGTTATTTGGAACGTATTGCAGAACCAACAAAGCACTCTTCCTGAATTTGACGGTAATCTCTGCCACACTCTTGGTAGTCTAGCGAAAGTCTTGGAAGTCGCTCACCAGCTGCTGCACCTCGATAGCTGGTGCCAAATCGCTCTGGAACCTCAAAACAAAATCCTCTAAGGTCATGACTGCCACTGTCGCTGACCCTACAGGTCGACTAATCTCTTCCCACCAATCTTGTGCTCGGTCCCTCAATAGGTAGGATGCAAATCCCACCTTTTCCACCTCAGAGAAAAAACTCGTCCACAGAGCATTCTCCATGTCAGCAATCTAGTGTTGGCTAGCGATAGGGTCCTTATCCCAAAGAACTCAGAAGCTCATTAGGCCTTGAACTCCATGAATGAGGGAGTTTGAGCTCCTATCTATCCTGCAACAATCTCAGCTTTAAAATACATGAGCCTTTCATCCATCAGGTACATAATACCCTCATTGATGGTATTGAACATCACAAGAGTAGCATCCAAGATACCGCGAGTAACCTCAACCACAATGAACTCGTGCAGCCTTTCATCAATCGGTTCTGTGCCTGAGCTAGGACCTGAACCTGAACCAGAGCTAGAACCTCCTCGAGTAGTCATCACCATTCTTAAATTAAAACACAAACATATAATAATCAGAATAAGACTGAAGGAAAAATCTCCCTATACAAGTCTTCTTAGAGTCTCTAGGTCTGCTCTCGTCTCAGGTACAGATCCTGTGCTTCCAGTAGTACGAGCCCAATACTACATTTCACACCTACTTTGATCCCTCTAAGTCACCACATTAAAGCTATAAACCAAGCTTATGCTAAATAACATACGTATCATAGGCTCTCCTAGGAATTCTCAACTCCAACAGCTTGCAATACCAAGAATATCAATCACATGCTGGTTGCTTTACGCATGCAAATTATACAAAAAATAGGATCATATGGATTGTTAAATGATGATTCTACCTACCCTAAGTCCACTATCAGAAAAGGAACATGAAATGAGGCTAAATCAATCATTCTAGGGCTATATAATCCTAATCGTATACAACTTTGAAAGCATAAAATTAGCAATTAACTGGGCCGATATCAATCTTAAGTAATATAAAGCATCCAGTCCTCCGAGACTATAAGGCATCACACAAATCATGTAATTCTATCATATGATTCTTGAAGGTATCCTTAGCCCTAATCTAGCATTCAATTCTCATATCAAGCACACTACTCATAATACGTAGGTATGGGTAATCTTGGGAACCACTTACTTGAGCTCGACTAATTTCACACATCACACCTCCTTTTACTTAGTAAAAATCCTTTTAAAATTTCAATTTCGCTTTTCTTTAAAAAGACTATCATTTCCTCAGTTTGTGTCATCACGCTGGGCTGATCCCTTTAGTTTCGGAAGTACCTGAAACCATAAACATAAACCATAAGCACGAAGCTTAGTGAGTACCCCAAAGTACCACATACCAAACATAAAAATATGGGCCCTGCCTTGGGTATATTTCAACCCGGACATTTCGTAGTGGGCCCTGCTCTAAGGTGTATTTTAACCCAATCATATAATAGTGGGCCCCACCTTAGGGTGAACTTCAACTTGATCACATAAACAATATATATATATATATATATATATATATATATATATATATAACATGGCAACTAATATTCCACATAACCGAATAATGTGTCAGCATTGGTGCCTTTAGCCCATAGATATAGTGAGGAAACTTACCTCTCAGATGAGAAAACTGAAATAATATGCCACTTCGAAATAAACTCTACTAGTCACCTTTATAAATATAGTGACCAAAACTCATAATACAAGTTAAAATACCCAAAATACCTTTAGGTCAAACCTTGGTTAAAATCCAAGTCAAAGTCAACTGGGTCAACTCGGTGAGTACGCGGGGCGTAATACACCTTTGTCTAAACTACAAAGGGTTGACCACGTACGTGCATCGTACCCTTTGGTACGCCCAACGTACGCGGCTGCCACCAACTTAACCAATTAAATGCTTATTCCTTAAGCACATACGTCCAAAATCTTGATCCAGACCCTAAAAGGTGTTCTTAGCCATAAAGTTTCCAACTTTATTGTTTTGCATGGCTATTAAGACCTTAACATCAAAAACCCTATATTTTTTACCCATTAAGACAACTTGATCATGCATGGAAAGAAACTAATGTCCATGATCACATTTTTATGACTTAACACACCCTAAAACATCTAAAAAGACAACTCAAATGTCTTGGAGTATTCCGTACTCACAAGGATCAAGATTTGGCACAAAAGGGTGCCAACTATAAGCTAAAATTAGATCTAAAATGAAAAACTCAACAAGATTGGAGCTTTATACCTCCAGAAGGTGCACAAGGGAGTGTAGATGTTGGATCCAAAGCCTTGAGTGAAAAACAGAACCTTCTAGGTTCTTTCTTCTGTAACATCTCATTTAAATATAATAATTAAATAATAAACCCGAAACCCCGAGAAGTGACTTTTATTGTAATTGCGTAATATTATAGCCCAAAATCGAATAATATTTAGTGGGGTGCTGGTTTCGGGAAGCCAAATGACAAGGTATGAACCTCCATGGGTTAAAGTGTAATTTCAGGATTTATTTTGCAAAGGATTTTAGAAGTCAGGGGGTGGTTGGTATTATTTGGACTTAATATGAATGGTTTTTGAATGGCTGGGGCTAAAAGAGTAAATTATGTACCTAAGCTGAAAAGAATTTATCATGGAGGGGTCAAATGGTAAATTTTGGATTTATATGGAAAGAAAATAAGGAATGAGGGACTAAGAGTGTCATTATGGACCAAAGTTTGGATGTAGCGGGTATATAGATGTCTACCCTTGTAACCCTAACCCTAATCGGGTGAGTAGCCGCCACCTTATGTCTCCCTTCACACCAGCCGCTATCCCTTCCTCTGTCTTCAACTTCGGTGTCGCTACACCCTTGTGTCGAGTCACAAACCACCATCTGTCGGAGTTGTCGAGTACCACCACCACAGCAGCACAGCCCATGCTGGTTGGGACGTCGTGAACGGCCGGAGAAAGCCTCACCGAAGACGAAGGCACTTCTATACCTACGATGTCAAAGACTGATGGTAACCCCTTCCTTGGGTGACGTCGCGCTATATTGGAAGTCGAAAGGGCGAATTTGTCACTGTGGTTGTTGTTGCTATGCTCCCGGTTGCAACCTCTTTCCATTCATCGGTGCTAAGCGCAGCCGCACCTGTCACCACCGCAACACTTTTCTATTCTCCATTTCTTTGTAGCCATGGCCACCGTTACCACCGTCACTTTGAGTGGCTAAAGAAGTCGTCGTTCTCGGACGTCGTGAGTAGTCAAGGAGAACCACCATGGAAGCTGACCATGGTGGCTCTCTCTGTCAACACTGCTACTGCCGTCGCCGCCCACCATAGGTGGGTGTTTAGTTTATTTTCCGAGCAAAAAGGATGTGTGTGTAACGTAGTGTGTGCGATGTAGGGTGTGTGTAAGCAACCCATGGCCGGAATCTGGAAAGAAGTCACCACCACCGCCGTGAGGTGGTGACTGCCACCATTTACCACCACCGGCCACCATGAGGTGGTTGTGTGTGTGTTTATTAGTGAGTGAGTGTGTGTGTTTTATTAGTGTGTGTGTGTTATTTGGATTGTATTGTAAGTTGTAACCAATCAGAATAGTAAAGAAAATCCGTCAGCACCACCGTTAGGTGGTGGTTGCAGCCACCGGCCGCCGTGTCGGGTGATGGTGTGCCTTGTTTGGTCTGTGAATCGTGACGTTTTGATGTTTGGACAAGGGAGTACTAAACCCTAATGGGCCAAAAGAAACCCTAGTGGGCCCAATGAAACCTTAATGGGCCCAATAAAGCCCTAATGGACCTAAAGCCCAACCATGTGATAAATGGGCTAATATTTGTGTTGGAAACCCAAAATAGGGTTTGGAAAACCCTAATGCCTTGAAACACTAAATTTGGGATTGATCGGGACTCGCAAGAGAATTATTTATTAAACTTAAAATATTAAATTATTATCATTGGTAAATTAACCTAAGGCAATAATGTACTTATTGGATTAAGTCCTTAATGGATTAAACCCTTAATTGGGTTAAGTAAAAAACACTTAACCATAATCGTCATTTCAGGTGAAGAACCCTAATTTCACTTGGGCCTTAAATTGGGCCTTTCTAGTGGGCTTTGGATTGGACTATTTATGGGCTTTCCAAGAATAAGTAAATGGAGTAAATAATTATATGGGTTTTAGGATAAGGCCCATGTGAGAGTCTTGAGCCCAATTTGGAAAATTGGGCCATTGATGGGCCATAATTAGGCCTTTATGATTATGTGATATTGGACCATGTGAATACCAAGAGTTTGGACTAGAATAATTGGAAGGGCCTTAAGGAAAGACCATGTAGAGGTTTGGGCACAATTTGGAAAATTGGGCCATATATTGGGCTTTGGCCCATTAATTGACTTTTGGGCCTTTGGAGTGTGAGTTGGTCCTTGGGCTTGAAACCCAATTATTAATTGGGTATTGTTTGATGTTGACAGTTCGGGAAGCTGTCAACCAGCAGCTGAAGTTTTATTTGCGGGACTTCAGCAGTGCCAGGTGAGTTATCCTCACTATATCAACCGGGTCTAAGGCACCCATGTCGGACCTTATCGGATTTGCATCCAGGTTTATTGCATGATATATTGATGTTTAGATCCTGGTTCAGGATGGTTGCTATGTTAGATTACATCCTGGTTCAAGATGGTTGCTATATTAGATTACATCCTGGTTTAGGATGGTGGCTATGTTAGATTACATCCTGGTTTAGGATGGTTGCTATGTGGTATTTCATCCTAGTTTTGGATGGTTGCTATGCTAGTAATATATTAGATTGATATCCTGGTTATAGGATATTTTCCATGTTAGCGATCTGTTAGATCTCTATGAATATTTGTTATTTCATGCTAGCATATGATATTTACTTGCACATGGTTGTTGTTATGAGGAAAGGGTTGAGGCAGGTCCCGCTGTGCGTAGTAGGCCAAGACACCCTGGGCGGACCGGATAGACTGCAGGCCCGGGCCGGGCAAATCTAGTCAGACCGAAGACCTAGCGAGTGGTCTGGATAGGTTGAAGGCCCCGAGGAGGGCGGTCCAGACATGCCGAGGGCTTGGAGAGCGGTCCAGATAGACTGAGGGCCAGAATTTGGTCCAGTTAGACTGATGGCTCATTATGCATGTTGTTTGCTGTTTTCTTATATGTTTATATGATATGGTTATATCTGTATGGCGTTGGTATTTTGGGGGTAACTCACTAAGCCTTCTAGGTTACATTTATCAATTATTGTTTCAGGTATTCTGATGATCGCGGGAAGGCGAAGGCGTGATCGTGCACCTCCTTACATTTTCATGATTGATTCTAGGGATACTCTGATGTTTAAATTGTTTTGAAAGTAAACTGTAAAAACTTAATGGTTTTAAAAAGTTTTAAATTAGCTTGAATTTTTTGAGTGTTGCAAGTTGGTATCAGAGCCTTGGTTTGAGTGAATTGGAGGAAACACTCACGTGTCTCTAGTCTTAAACTGAGGACAAGATTTTAAAAACTATTTTCTTAAAATGTTTTCAAAATAATAAAGGAGGATGCAAGTGTACGATCAGCCAGAGCTCGTGGATAGACCCCAAAGTACCTTACAGATTATTTGAGTTATGAGATATGATTAGAACAACATGCTAGTACAAGGCTAGGGATCTTCTGGGATTGCATGATAGAATTGCCTGATTATATGATGCTTGATAGCCTAGGGTTTTCCTTATATAAAATTGACATCATTACTATAGTTGCTTAGTATATGCATCACGACCGTACATAATTAAGATCTTATAGCTTGAGAATGTTTGGTTTAGCCTTATTTCCTGTTCTTGTTTGATGAAGGGATTAGGGTAGGATAAGGTATTCAAAATTCTATAGGGTCCAACGTTATGTATGGTTAGCATACACGAGTGCTGCTGGGTTGGTGGAAGTTTCATGGGTAGGTTGTGAGAGGCCGGGAGGCCAGTTGTGAGATATTTAGCATTCCTCTTGGAGTGAGGATTTAGCGCTCGCTATGTTTATGTATATTGTAAGGGTGTTGTGGTGATACTTGAGACAAATATGGGTAGGTGTGGAAGGTAGTATAAACCTGTACTACTGAAAGCACAGGACCCATACGCGCAGCAAGGAAGTCACAACCCCTAGGGTTTAGTTGGGAGTTAGTTCCCTATTATTATATGGATTATCCGAGAGCTCTCTGATGTATCATCAGAGTGGTGGTTACGAGACATCTTGAGACCGAATCCGGGTTAGGATTTGGAGCTAGCAACCAGGATAGGCCAATATTATCAGAGGATTGTGTCGGGGAGATTGTTCGGGGTCAGATTCCAGAGATGTTTGGGTCTAACAAGACCGCCATGGTTGAGCAGTTTAACGAGCGCTATGCAGCCATTGCTGAGATGGCTGTCGCAACAGCTTCAATAGCTGCAACGTCGGCAGGGGGAGGAGTTGGTTGAACTTTCCAGTACCGAGACTTGTTATTGGGACATATTCTAATGAGTCGAGGGTTGTAGTTCGTTGGGATCAGGGAGATGATCTGTACTCGTTATATTCCGCGGGTCGAGCAGGAATGGTTGACGCAAACGTGTCTGGATTTAAGGCTTTGGGAGTTTGCTCGAGGCCGGAATGCGAGTCGCGAGGACTCCGGAAGGGAGTGATGATTATGTTCAGCTGGAGCATTGCAGATGAAAGTAGAATGGTTAATTGATGGATTGGAATGTCGCTTTTTAGGGCAAGGATTATGCTCTTTTAGTTTTTCAAGCTCGAAGGAGTGAGCATAATTGGGACCCCAGGATCAGGTTGTATTCTAGCTCGGGGTCAGTTGGTCGCCGGGATTGGTGACAATAGTTTAGCACTGGTCAGCGCGGGTGGGTCGATGTGGCATAAGTATCATGTGAGGTCTGAATCGCCTTGGACCTCTGGTGTCGGACGGGAATGACTGATTATGCAATCAGTTGTGCTTTTGGGATTGGAGACTATGTCTTGGGAGTAGTTTGTAGCCCGGTTTAGGGCAGAGGTTGCTTCAGATACTGCAGTTCAGTTGTGGACGTTTGAGCTGGTGAGCGAATCAGGGTGCGAGACCCTGTATGATATAATTTCTAGAGCCGAGAACGGAAGATTTGTTTGGAGCAGCCTGGGAAGAAGGGTATTATGTGGGAGGTCTGTGGACCGGGTCCCACATGATGGTTATTCAACATTGTCAGGATTCAGTAGTTTCAGTAATCGTTATTGATTGGCGGAGGAAAGCGCCAAGGGAAGTAGCTCGTTTTTGAGATATTAGTTGGAGCATCTATCTTTGGACTTCAAGATTTGGGTGTGGGATCATTCGAGCATTAGGGATTGTTGGTCTCCCTGGGATTCAGGAAGTGTTCATCTAGTTCTTAGAAGCGTGTGATCATTTAGGATCGTCCAATAATGGAGCACTAGTGGGAAGGAGTTGGCTGTCATCGGATCAATGGTTGGAAAGTGAAGAGGATTGGAATCCTCCAAATTTTCATGTATTGTGAAGGCTTAGTCGAATCTAAGCGGGGGAGAGTTACCCCGGGATACAGAAGCGGGAGTGGTTTCGAAACTGGGATAAGTTTCGCATCTTTGTCAGGAAGAAAGGCAGCCCAAGTGGTTGTTGGTTTGAGAGCTGTGTGAGTTGGGAGTTCGGTAAAACTCCCCATCATGAGTATCAGGTTCTCTCGGTGATTGATAGCAGAATTTGGGGAATCAGTTTGGGGTTCTAGACATGAATTGAGCTTAGTTCGGGTGTTCGGTGGAGTGTGTGTTCGACTCTGAGGGTTTTTGAATTGATAGATTGAGGGTTTTGTTAGTTGTCAGGGCTCGACAGTAGTACATTCAGCACGAGTGTGCGGGTTATTTAGCGTATATGGTAGATACGCGGCTTAGGGATTAGACCACGGTTTCCCGAGTGGGTGGGCGATCAACATGAGGTCTAGTGTTAGGTCGAGATTATAGTCCACGAATTGGATCAGGAGTTCGAAACTCCAAGTGGGGGAGAATTGGCTATATGGGAGAGGGCACCAGGATGGGCCCAGGTTTGTGTACAACAGACTTAGAGCGGTCCAGATAGACTATAGGCCAGCGGGGTGTACTAGTCAGGCAAAAGGCTTAGATAATAGTCCAGACAGGCTGAAGGTCTAGAGAGGCGGTCCAAACATGCTGAAGGTTCTAAGAGTGGTCGAGATAGGCTGAAGGCCCGGTGAGGCGGACCAGTCATGCTGAAGACTTTGTACGTAATCCAATAGGTTTAGCGGTCAGATAGTGAGGGAAGTGTTGTGAGACTATGGGAGGAACCGTAGCATTCACGAATTGTTTCAGACGATTAGGCCAAGATGGGCTAGTTCGCAAGATTATGGGTAGACTACAGCATAATCGGAATTAGGAAACGGTAGGTAGTTGGAGACCGGACATGATTTAAGACTATAATATGCTGGTAGCGTTTACTTTTCGTATTTGGTTCGATGGCGACAGATTGTTAGACTATTATGGTCGGATGGACCAGAAGGATTAATGGAGCCATGAGTGGTGATATAGCTAGGGCAATTAGTAGTCGAAGTTTCTTTTGGGAATCGTATGGAGCGATTGTGCGGTCGCTTGTTGGTTCAGCAACCGGGCGGGAATCCGGTATTCCAGATGAGTTTCTATCAAGTATAAGTTTTCTGCAGGGAAATTTGGCATGTGACTCTGTCTTCTAGTAGGAACCCCGGATTATCAGAAGTTGAATAGCCAGTGGGGAGTTAAGTGCAATGAATTCGACAATGATTCAGTGTGGGCGGTTTGTCAGGGAGCCAAACCACCTCGAGACTTCGGACTTCAGATTTAGTAGATATAATCATATTGCAAGGAATTCATTTATCATCAAGTTTCAGGAACGTGCGAGGGATGGGTACGGTTGCCTTGGATATGCTTCTAGTTGTGGCCATGTAGTTCAAGTTGTCTGGTGTGTAACGAATGATAAGGAACGTTTTCGAGGACAAAATCAAATTTAAGTGGAGGAGAGTTGTAACATCCCATTTAAATATAATAATTAAATAATAAACCCGAAACCCTGAGAAGTGACTTTTATTGTTATTTCATATTATTATAGCCCAAAATCGAATAGTATTTAGTGGGGTGCTGGTTTCGGGAAGCCAAATGACAAGGTTTGAACCTCCAGGGGTTAAAGTGTAATTTCAGGATTTATTTTGCAAAGGATTATAGAATTCAGGGGGTGGTTGGTATCATTTGGACTTAATATGAAAGGTTTTTGAATGGTTTGGGCTAAAAGGGTAAATTATGTAGCTAAGCAGAAAAGAATTTGTCATGGAGGGGTCAAATGGTAAATTTGGGATATATATTGAAAGAAAATAAGGCAGGAGGGACTAAGAGTGTCATTATGGACCAAAGTTTGAGTGTAGCGGGTATATAGCCATCCACCCTTGTAACCCTAACGCTAACCGGATGAGTAGCCGCCACCTTATGTCTCCCTTCACACCAGCCATCATCCCTTCCTCCGTCTTCAACTCGGCGTTGCTACACCCTTCTGTCGAGCCGCAAACCACCATCTGCCGGAGTCGTCGAGTACCACCACCACAACAGCACAGCCCATGTTGGCCTTGACTTCGTGAACGGCCAGAGAAAGCCTCACCGAAGACGAAGGCACTGCTATACCTACCACGCCGAAGACTGATGGTAACCCCTTCCTTGGGTGACGTCGCGCTATATTGGAAGTCGAAAGGGCGAAGTTGTCACTGTGGTTGTTGTTGCTATACTCCCAGTTGCAACCTCTTTCCATTCATCTGTGCTAAGCCCAGCCGCGTCTGTCACCACTGCAACAACTTTCTATTGTCCATTTCTTCGTAGCCATGGACACCGTTACCGCCGCCACTTTGAGCGGCTGAAGAAGTCGCTATACTCGGACGTCGTGAGTAGTCAAGAAGAACCACCATGGCGGTTGTCTCTGTCAACACTACTACTGCCATCGCCGCCCACCATAGGTGGGTTTTGGTTTATTTTCTGAGCAAAAAGGATGTGTGTGTAACGTAGTGTGTGCGATGTAGGGTGTGTGTAAGCAACCCTTGGCAGAAATCTAGAAAGAAGTCACCACCACCGCCGTGAGGTGGTGGTAGCCACCATTTACCACCACCGGCCACCATGAGGTGGTTTTGTGTGTGTTTATTAGAGAGAGAGTGTGTGTGTGTATGTTTATTAGTGAGTGTGTATGTGTGTGTGTTATTTGGATTGTATTGTAACTTGTAACTAATCGGAATAGTAAAGAAAATCCGTCACCACCACCGTTATGTGGTGGTTGCCGCCTCCTACCGCCACCGGCCGCCGTGTCGGGTGGCAGTGTGCCTTGTTTGGTCTGTGACTCGTTTGGATGTTTGGACAAGGGACTACTAAACCCTAATGGGCCAAAAGAAACCCTAGTGGGCCCAATGAGACCTTAATGGGCCTAATAAAGCCCTAATGGACCTAAAGCCCAACCATTTGATAAATGGGATAATATTTGGGTTGGAAACCCAAAATAGGGTTTGGAAAACCCTAATGCCTTGAAACACTAAATTTGGGATTGATCAGGACCCGCAAGAGAATTATTTATTAAACTTAAATTATTAAATTATTATCATTGGTAAATTAACCTAAGGCAATAATGGACTTAATGGATTAAGCCCTTAATTGTTTTAAGTAACAAACACTTAACCCTAATTGTCATTTTAGGTGAAGAACCCTAATTTCACTTGGGCCTTCAATTGGGCCTTTCTATTGGGCTTTAGATTGGACTATTAATGGGCCTTCCAAGAATAAGTAAATGGACTGAATAATTATAAGGGTTTTAGGATAAGGCCCATGTGAGAGTCTTGGACCTAATTTGGAAAATTGGGCCATTGATGGGCCATAATTAGACCTTTATGATTATGTGATATTGGGCCACGGGAATACCAAGAGTTTGGACTAGAATAAGTGAAAGGGCCTTAATGAAAGATCATGTAGAGGTCTGGGTCCAATTTGGAAAATTGGGCCATATATTGGGGTTTAGCCCATTACTTGACTTTTGGGCCTTCGGAGTGTGAGTTGGACCTTGGGCTTGGAACCCAATTATTAATTGGGTATTGTTTGATGTTGACAGTTCGGGAATCTGTCAACCAACTGCTGGAGTTTTATCTGTGGGACTTCAGCAGTGCCAGGTGAGTTATCCTCACTATATCAACCGGGTCTAAGGCACCAATGTCGGCCTTTATCGAATTTGCATCCTGGTTTATTGCATGATAAGTTAATGTTTATATCCTGGTTCAGGATGGTTGCTATGTTAGATTACATCCTGGTTTAGGATGGTGGCTATGTTAGATTATATCCTGGTTTAGGATGGTTGCTATGTGGTATTTCATCCTGGTTTAGGATGGTTGCTATGCTAGTAATATGTTAGATTGATATCCTGGTTATACGATATTTGCCATGTTAGCGATCTGTTAGATTTGTATGACTATTTGTTATTTCATGCTAGCATATGATATTTACGTGCACATGGTTGTTGTTCTGAGGAAAGGGTTGAGGCAGGTCCTGCTGTGTGTAGTAGGCCAAGACACCCTAGGCGGACCGGATAGACTGCAGGCCCGGGCCAGGCAAATCTAGTCAGACAGAAGACCCAGCGAACGGTCTGGATAGGCTGAAGGCCCTGAGGAGGGCGGTTCAGACGTGCCGAGGGCTCGGAGAGCGGTCCAGATAGGCTGAGGACCAGAATTTGGTCTAGTTAGACTGATGGCTCATTATGCATGTTGTTTGCTGTTTGCTTATATGTTTATATGATATGGTTATATCTGTATGGCATTGGTATTTTGGGGGTAACTTACTAAGCCTTCGAGGTTACATTTACCAATAATTGTTTCAGGTATTCTGATGATCGCGGGAAGGCGAAGGCGTGATCGTGCACCTCCTTACATTTTCATGATTGATTCTGGGGATACTCCGATGTTTAAATTGTTTTGAAAGTAAACTGTAAAAACTTAATGGTTTTAAATGTTTTTAATTGGCTTGAATTTTATAGGTGTTACATCTTCACCACCAACAGTATCAAAATGGCACCAAGGGACTCTCCAAGCATCAAAATACACTCACACACTTTAGGGTTTCAAGATGAGGTCAATGGTGAATGGAGGATAGAGTTAAGGAAGGGTATGGGGCTATAATAACAATTAAATAGGTTCCAAACCCAAAAATTTAGGGTTTGTACCCCGGCCGTGTATGCCCAATGTATGCAAGCCATGCCCAAAAATTACGAAATTGCCACTAGGGACGAGTTTGCAACACAATCACTAATCAAGGTTCAAAAAGGAAATAATTGGGAATCAAGATGTTACGTGTATTATATGTATCAACATATGAGTATCGACTTTAGTTTTGGTATGCGTATATTTGATTAGTTTAGATTTTAGGTTTTAGCTAATGGTCCATGTGTATGTATGCATAAATGCATGTGTGTGTGTGTGTGTGTATATATATATATATATATATATATATATATATATATATATATATATATGTAAATGCAAACATTTGAGTATATGTTTTAGGATTTAGGGTTTAACGTATATATGAGTTTAGGGTTTAAAGTATGTATGGGTTTAGTATTAAGGTATGTATAGGTTCAGTGTTCAACGTTTAAGATTTTAAATTTAGGTGAATCCATATATATATATATGTATATATATATATATATATATATATATATATATATATATATATATATATATATATATATATGTGTGTGTGTGTGTGTGTGTGTGTGTGTGTGTGCATTAGTATTGACTATGTATGTATGTTTATATAACCACATACATGCATATGTATTGTATGTATCAACATGTGAGTACATGGTTTAAGTTTTGTATGTGTATGTATGCTTAGCTTAGTTAATAGGTTTTAGTGTTTAGCTTAGGGTTCAAATTGTAACACTCGAAATCAGAAAGGCCAAGAAAGGAACTGTAACATCCCAAGTCAGAATCAACAGTTCAGGGGGTAAAGTGTAAATAAATAAGGGGACTCGACGAGTAAGTATGCCGACTCGCCGAGTCGGAGAGGGATTTTGGTCGCGAATTAAGTGACCAACTCATCGAGTCGGTAGTTGGACTCGACGAGTTGGTGCTGAAGAGAGAAAAACCCTAATCATGGGGTTGTGCCCTATATAAAGAATGTTATGTTCCTCCTTCAACCTCTTTACCTTCCCTTTGAGTTCCAGAAACCCCAAAATTCGTGTGAGGCTGCATTGTTGAGGAGATTGGGGGCTTAGAAGAGTAAATTGGTGTAAGAAGCTTGAGAAATTGGAAGTTAGCATCAAGGGCTTGTATAGATCTGTGATCTACATCAGTTTTGGGCACATCTATGAGGTAAGGAGCCTTATCTTAAGCTATTTCCTTTTTCGTTAATCCTTGGTGGTTGTTTTAGGAGCCCCTTAGCTTGTTTTGAGTCCTATCTCGGATTTGGGAGTTAGATATGGGGTTGCTACTCCAGATCTAGACTCATGATGGCTTAGAATGTCATAAAGCTTCAGTTCTTGGGTTTTTGGTAAAACCCCTTTGTCTAAAACCCAAGCCCTAGTGTGTTTTGGGCTTATATCTCCTTGGTATCATGTAAAGTTTGCAACTTTACGTGAGGGATAGCTTGTAGAAGGGTAGATCTATGGATTGGAGCCCCTGCATGGCTTGAAAAGCCTCTGAATGGATTGAGAAACTAGAGATACTCGGCGAGTCACATGAGTGTACTCGACGAGTTGTATGAATATGTGCATGAACTCGGCGAGTTGGAAGAACAACTCGGCGAGTCTGTTGAAGGTTGCCTTGGACTCGGCAAGTTTGGTCATGGAACCCTAACCTGTTCTGGTTAAGTTGTGAATCATGAGTCGGGGGACGACTCAGTGAGTTGAGCATGATGGGACTCGAAGATTCTTGGACTCGATGAGTCAGCGGGTTGACTCGGCGAGTAGTGTCAGTCATGAAATGTGGACTTTGACTTTGACCAAGTGTTGACCAGTTGACTTCTAGGGGTATTTTGGTAATTATTGGTATTTATTGAGTTCATTTTGGTGTTGACCAGTGGAGGGGTTCGTGTCGGTGGTTGGAGCAGCGTGATCTTATTTCTCCAGCCGACAGTTGCAGGTGAGTCTTCTCACCATACCAATGGGTCTAAGGCACCAAGGCCGACCCATCTTATGTTGTGTGATATGATAGTTATATTTATGCTTGGTAGTATGATGGTAATTATGTGATATGCCAGTTGTCTTTGTGATACTTGCATGGAAGACTATGTGGGGTAGCCCATGGCACAATGGTATAAGACCCTGGGGGTAGCCACGACATCCTTACAGGTTTATGTACGTGTTATGTGTAGATGTTTATGTGATGTATGATATTCTATTTGGTTATATATGGTATTTGCAGGGAAGACCCCGAGGGAAGCTCGTGGCATTGGATATAAGACCATGTGGGGTAGCCCATGGCAATCCTAGGTAAAGACCATGTGGGGTAGCCCATGGCATTGGATGTAAGACCATGTGGGGGAGCCCATGGCAATCCTAGGTAAAGACCATGTGGGGTAGCCCATGGCACTATTACAGGTTTTATGTATGCAGGGTTTATGTGATATATGGTAGCTTTTATAGCTAACAATATATATAATACGTGTGTAGCTTTTATGGCTAACAGGACATGTGATATATGGTTTGTGTGAATGGTATGCTCTGAGAAACTCACTAAGCTTCGTGCTTACAAGTTTGTTTATGGTTTCAGGTATCATCGTTTTGGAAAGGAAGAGCTCGGGTTGATCGCAGTGCACACACCTATGATTTTCGCAATAGATGATTTTGGGATAAACTCTGATAAACGATTTGATTGACTATGATTTCATTGTTTGAATTAAATGGTATAAATGTTTTAGTTATATTAAAAATGAATTTTTTACCCCTGATTTTGGGGCGTTACAAGTTGGTATCAGAGCCTTGGTTTGAGGGATTCGGACATACTTTCAGGTGTGTCTGAAATCAGACTGAGGATCTGGAAGGTTTTTTTGAAAGGAAAAGTTTTCTAAGAAAAGAAAGGGTGTGGTGCATGCAATCGGCCGAGCTCAAGTAACTTTCCCCAGAATACCCACATCTGTTATCTGTTATGATTTGGTTATGAATCTGAATATCGCATGCTAGTTAGGGCTAGGAGGGATGCCTTTGTATGTTATATGAGCTCTTAGACTTGCATGCTAGTGCTGAGTAGACATCGATAGATTGGCCTGATATGTGATGTTAGTAGCCTTGGGATGCTGGATGCCATGCTAGAATGAGAATGATTATTGATATTGGTAACTGCTACGTGTATGTTTTAAAATTGTATACAGTTAGGATCTCATGGCCATAGAATAATTGGTGTGGCTCGTTTCCTGTTCTGTGTACAATTTGCATGCATAAGATAGCCATGAGCGAGGGTGGATGTGGACAACTTGGGTTGTGGTACGTGGGCCGGATATTCTATGATCGTTTGTGGGTCGGAGATTACCCTAGGATGAGCCTAGGATGAGATTAGTGTTAGGAGTGTGTCTGCACGAATGCTACTGGCTTTGTGCTCTGTGGAACTCTTTAGTGATGGGAGTCAGCTACTCAGTGGATGTGACGATATCCAGGAGGTAGATGACTGGCATCGTGAGGAGTTCCTCAGTAGCTGATGGCAGGGAGAGGTCGGGAACCTAAGAAAGCCTAGGATATGCTCTAGTGAGTAGTGAGGCGGTTCAGTGTGATTGGGAGCCTAGGGGGAGACCTAGGAGGTGCTTAGGTGGATATTGTGATGCTGTCTAGCAGACATTTAGTACATCAGGGAAGTAGGTGACTTAGAGGATTTGGGATGATTTCGAAGGAAAGTATGGATAGGTGTGGAAGGTAGTATTGGGTCCGTACTACTGAAAGCACAGGATCCATACTCGAATCGGGGAAAGTCTCGAAGAATCCAAGAAACCTAGGAAAGGAATTCGTGGTTACGAGTGGACTGTGGGGATAGCTGCAGTGCAGAATGCGGATGAGCACGCAAGGGGAAGGACCAGGGTTTGGTCCTGGCTCCGGTAGAGAGCCAGTTATCAGAAGGACTGCCAGGATTGGGAATTCGCATTGGATCTCTTGCATCAGGAGGCAAGGATTGATGGTGCGATCTATTGCACTTTCCAAGTTAAAGACCTTGTCTTGGGGATAGTTTGGAACTGGTTGGTAGCATAAGTTGCTCCATCTATTGCAGATCGGCCATGGACAATTGAGCAGGTGAGTGTGTCAGGGTGCGAGACCCTGAATGTTATGATTTCTAGAGTTCGAGAGTAGGGATTGATTAGGGTCACCTTTGGAAAAGGGGACCAGCCCGGGTGCCTATAGTGGAGGATCTGGGGAGGGAGATCCAGGAGTTTGGATCAGCTTTTGAGAGGCCAACAGGTCCGGATTCGGTGCAACACTTGCGAAAACTACACGATGGAGCTCGTTACAAGGGATTGGATTGCCATTGGGATCAGGATGAAGTGTGGCATCATGTTTTCCTGATGGTCGAGGTAACTCAGGAGGAGATGGTCAGGAGTCCTCCAGATGTTCGCAGATATACTATCTTCGGTCATTTCCGGTGGTACCGGTAATTTATATTACTTGGGGAGTGTGATAGTTAGACCCCGGGTCGGATTTCTGCTATTGTTCGAGTTAGCAAGAGTATCAGGTGCCAGCCAGCACACCGAGGAATCTTTAAGGATGTTTCAGATGGACATATCTTGCGGAGTGGATTCCGCACATACTGGGATCGCTCCGAGTCATTGTCGGAGGCTATCCGGTGATCTGGGTAGCTACAGGTGTAACAGGTTTGGCCACATCAGCAGGGAATGCCCATAGGGGCAAGTCCGTCATATTGTCGTTGAAGGAAGATGGAGGATAAGGAAGTCAACCACTTGACGATCAGGGAGGAGCAGTGAGGGCACCGACTCCAGTTATCAAAGAATTTTCAGTAACCGCGTGTCATTTTGGGTATGTCCTGGATTGGTTCCAGGGCTTATATGAAGAAAATTATGACTAGGTTCCAGTAACCTTAGCTATCATGTTAGGAAAGGCTCCCGAGGTTGTCAAGGGAAAAGAGAATTGTTGCTGAAGATTTGGTTAGATCATCTGACCTTTGGTCAGCAAGAACCGAGTATAACAGTATTTAAAGCATCTAAATCTGTTGATATGGTTGGGATTCAGAGATGTTAGCGGGTTTTCTGAATTTGTGTTGTTTTGGGAAGGGTTATTCTTGGTGTTTTAGCTTGTTAGGCACCGTTCGTCAGCAGATTAACCATTAGAACGAGAGAAAGAGAGGATGTGGGAACCTTCAATTTTCATGTGCGAAAGCGGACTTTGTCGAATCTAAGTAGGGGATAATTATTCAAATATCCCAAAGAAAAGTGAGTGTGAGACGTGGATGTGTATGACATTTTCCTTTTGGGGAGGAAAGGTGGCCTTAGGGGCCGACTGAGTATCGGATATCGTGGGATGGGAGTTCGGGAAACTCCCCGACATTTGGATCGCATCCTTCGAACGTCATATTGCAGGCTTCGGGGAAGGGAACCAGGTAGTGTTCCAATCGGTAATTGAGTTCAGTTTGGGAGGATAGACTACGTGGGTGCTAATCAGTGAGATGTGTTCGGATTGATAGGTGAGTCGTAGGGCCATGGGCAACGATCATGTGGTATGAAAGTGTTGTAAGACTACGGGGGGGGGGGGGGGGGCGTAGCATTTACTATGAAAGTGTTGTAAGACTACGGGGGAGCCGTAGCGTTCACTAATGGACAATCAGGGTGGGAGTGTTGTCAGACTACATGGGGATGTAGCATTCACTAATAATCGGATGACATGGGAAGTGTTGTAAGACTACGGGGTAGTCGTAGCATTCATGAGTTCTTCAAGCAATTGGGTCTACGGTAGATCAGTTCGCAAAGTCGTGGGAAAGCCACAACTTAGATAGAATCAGGATCGGATGGATTATTCATGGGCGAGCCTGGATGGGTATTGGATTTTAGAATGGAAATGGTAAAGACTGTTGAGTCAAGGGTTGGATCTCGAGTTGCAGGATCTTGTGGATAAGTGGCAAGTGATGCAGTATGGCTACGGCTGGGTAGTCTTGGTTTTTGATCACTTGGAAATCTGGTGGTTGGACCAGATGAGAGACTGGTAGTCTCAAGGATCGGCTAAGGGTGATTGTCTATCGGCCACGAAGGGGACGTCGGAAGTTATGGTGTATTATGAACCTCGAGGTAGTAGCGGGGTGTTGACTGGTTTTGGAAAGGATTCCGATCAGGGTTCGTGCATGTTCAGTACAAGATTTTGTTTCAGTAAGATGAGATTGGGAGCATAAGATGCCAAGGGCATCAAATGCAGGATACCAGGGTAATGAATGGGTGTGGTTGATGGTAGCTCAAGCCATCATAGTGTGACTCGAATTGGTTCTATCAGTAATGGGACCATGACATGTTTAACCAGGAAAAGACAGGTCGAGGGAGGTCGGGTATGATGTAAGACCACAATTGTTCTTGTGGCATTCATTTTTTTGCGTCGGAATTAGTGGCGACGGGTTGTCAGCATGTCATGATCGGATGGATCAAGGGAGTGAAGGAGTCGAGAGAAAAGATATCGTCAGGGCGGTTATTGTCAGACGAGGTGTCCTTCGGAGGTCATGTGGGGATGTGGAGCATGTGTCTCTAGCTCAGCAATCGGGAAGGTGTCTGGTCCTTCGGACAGTTGACAGTCAAGTCGGGACCAGGGAGGTCCCGGTCGTTCTTCAAAAAAGCAGTTTCGTAGTAGCGGAGGGGTTGCTAGAGCCATAGTGACAGGATGACTAGTGGAACTAGTTCCAGAGAAAGATTTCGTTCTGAAGTCGTGGGAGAGACTGAGTGAGGAGTCCTTGGACTCCACAGTTGAGTTGGAACTCGATTTTGCAGATAACCGACGGATGATTGGAGACCAGGAAGGTCTCGAGATATTTTGGGAAGCAACCATATAGAAGTTTAGTGTTTCAGTCAGTTCAGTGTTTCAGGCAATTCGGTTCTACCGACAATAGTGACTGGCACCGAGAGTGGCTGGAGTGATGGTCATCGTGAAGGGTACGTTCCTCACAGTGACAAAGGAAATGGATAGCTATAGAGGGAAGCCTTGGGGAGGCCAGAAACGCACGAGGAAAAGGAATTAAACCCCAAGAATGTTTAGCCTAGGTACTCGGGGAGTACCGGAAGGATTGCCAGTTGAGCAGGGGGTGTTCTCAGGAAGGTTAAGGATTAGATTGTACTCGGGGATTTGACCTGTAAGGATTATGCCATCCAAAATGATCGGGCAGAAGGCTAATAAGGTTAGAGTCACCAGGCAAGGTGTTGGAGGTGGATTCCAGGTCAGTTAGCCATAGTGAACTTCGAGGACGGAGTTTAGTTTAAGTGGGGGAGAGTTGTAACACCCGAAATCAGAAAGGCCAAGAAAGGAAATGTAACATCCCAAGTCATAATCAAGAGTTCAGGGGGTAAAGTGTAAATAAAGAAGGGGACTCGACGAGTAGGTATCCTGACTCACCGAGTCGGAGCGGGATTTTGGTCGCGAGTTAAGTGACCAACTCATCGAGTCGGTAGTTGGACTCGACGAGTTGGTGCTGAAGAGAGAAAAACCCTAATCCTGGGGTTCTGCCCTATATAAAGAATGTTATGTTCCTCCTTCAACCTCTTTACCTTCCCTTTAAGTTCCAGAAACCCCAAAATTTGTGTGAGGATTCATTGTTGAGGAGATTGGGGGCTTAGAAGAGGAAATTGGTGGAAGGAGCTTGAGAAATTGGAAGTTAGCATCAAGGGCTTGTATAGATCTGCGATCTACATCAGTTTTGGGCACATCTCTGAGGTAAGGAGCCTTATCTTAAGCTATTTCCTTTTTGGTTTATCCTTGGTGTTTGTTTTGGGAGTCCCTTAGCTTGTTTTGAGACCTATCTCGGATTTGGGAGTTAGATATGGGGTTGCTGCTCCAGATCTAGACTCATGATGGATTAGAATGTCATAAAGCTTCAGTTCTTGGGTTGTTGGTAAAGCCCCTTTGTCTAAAATCCAAGCCCTAGTGTGTTTTGGGCTTATATCTCCTTGGTATCACGTGAGGGATAGCTTGTAGAAGGGTAGATCTATGGATTGGAGCCCCTGCATGGCTTGAAAAGCCTCTAAATGGATTGAGAACTGGAGATACTTGGTGAGTCACATGAGTGTACTCGACGAGTTGTATGAATATGTGCATGAACTCGACGAGTTGGAAGAACAACACGACAAGTCTGTTGAAGATTGCCTTGGACTCGGCGAGTCTGTTCTTGGATTCGGCGAGTCACGTCATGGAACCCTAACCTTTTCTGGTTAAGTCGTGAATCGGTGAGTCGAGGGACGACTCGGTGAGATAAGCAGGATGGGACTCGAAGATTCTTGGACTCGACGAGTAGAGTCAGTCAGGAAGTTAGACTTTGACTTTGACCAAGAGTTGACCAGTTGACTTCTAGGGATATTTTGGTAATTATTGGTATTTGTTGAGTTCAGTTATTTGGTGTTGACCAGTGAAGGGGTTCGTGTCGGTGGTTGGAGCAGCATAATCTTATTTCTTCAGCCGACAGTTGCAGGTGAGTCTTCTCACCATACCAATGGGTCTAGGGCACCAAGGCCGACCCATCTTATGTTGTGTGATATGATAGTTAGCTTTATGCTTGGTGGTATGCTGGTAATTATGTGATATGCTAGTTGTCTTTGTGATACTTGCATGGAAGACCATGTGGGGTAGCCCATGACACAATGGTATAAGACCCTGGGGGTAGCCACGACATCCTTACAGGTTTATGTACGTGTTATGTCTAGATGTTTATGTGATGCATGATATGCCATTTGGTTATATATGGTATTTGCAGGGAAGCCGTGGCATTGGATGTAAGACCATGTGGGGTAGCCCATGGCAGTCCTAGGTAAAGACCATGTGGGGTAGCCCATGACATTGGATGTAAGACCATGCGGGGGAGCCCATGGCAGTCCTAGGTAAAGACCATGTGGGGTAGCCCATGGCACTATTACAGGTTTTATGTATGCAGGGCTTATATGATATATGATAGCTTTTATAGCTAACAATATATATATAATATATGTTTAGCTTTTATAACTAATAGGATATGTGATATGTGGTTTGTGTGAATGGTATGCTCTGGGAAACTCACGAAGCTTCGTGTTTACATGTTTGTTTATGGTTTCAGGTATCATCGTTTTGGAAAGCAAGAGCTCGGGTTGATCGCAGTGCACACACCTATGATTTCCGCAACGGATGATTTTGGGATAAACTCTGATAAACGATTTGATTGACTATGATTTGATTGTTTGAATTAAATGGTATCAATGTTTTAGTTATATTAAAAATGAAATTTTTACCCCTGATTTTGGAACGTTACACAAATAGTATGTATGCATGTCTACATATATGTATATGTAAAAATGTGAGTATATGTTTTAGGATTTAAGGTTTAATGTACACATGAGTTTAGGATTTGAGGTATGTATGGGTTTAGTGTTTAAGGTATGTATAGATTCAAGGTTCAATGTTTAAAGATTAGAATTTAGGTATGTGTGTATGTATGTTTATATGCATGACTATGTATGTATCTTTATATGTCTACATATATGCATACGTATAGTATGTATCAACATGTGAGTATAAGGTTTAGATTTGGTATGTATATGTGTCCTTATCTTAGGTTTTAAGTTTTAATGTTTAGCTTAGAGTCTAGTGTGTATGTATGCATATGTTCATGTATACGTATATGTATGTGTAAACATGTGAGTATATGTTTTAGGATGTAGTGTTTAGGATTTAGGGTTTAAGATTCAGGGTTTAATGTATATATGAGTTTAGGGTTTAAGTTATGTATGGGTTCAGAATTCAACATTTCAATTTGTAGATATACATATAGCTACATATACGACATATATACACATACTAGTAATAATAATAAATTTAAACAACAACAACAACAACAACAACAACAATAATAATAATAATAATAATAATAATAATAATAATTATTATTATTATTATTATAAATTTAATAATCATATTTATGTAACCATATATAATATTTCAAAGAGCTTCTTAAACTTAATGAGACTCTAGGTCGACTGGAAAATGGTTACCCTGCCCGTAATATTTGCTCGAATTAGAATCTTTCCAATTTCAATTTCTTTTTTTGGCTTCTATAAGAAATTTTTCGGAAAGTTGCGAAGAAATTCCAACAAAATCCAAAAAAAAAAAACTTACTTTCTCCTCCTTTAACCTACCTGTTTTTACATTTAGGTGAAAAAAAGGAACAAAGATTCTCCCCAAACCATGGTCGGCATCTACCCAAACCATCTCTAGCCACTGACGATTTTCCCTACAACACAACTGTTGTTGTGATACACCACCATCACATTCGCTTCACATCGACGTTGTCTCCGTTGTCGGCGTTTCTCCCCACCGTTGCTGTGACACACCACCATCACAATCACTTCATGTTGGCATTGTCTCCATTGCCACCATTAATTACTTCTAAACCACCACTTGCTTCTGTCGCCAGTGACTTCAGGTCAGTTACTTGATACCACCTCCGCCCCTCAAACAACTAGTTTATAAATTAGTATGCATGCGTGAATCTGAATTCGTCTTGAATCTACAATGTATCACCATCTTCACTATAGTAGTTGTACAAATTGTTTCATCTATATGTATCAATTTGTACCTATTTATCAAAATGTATTAGTAAGTATGTATGTATCTGAACGTATCACCATGTGTGTATTCTATCTATTCTATTATCCTGGTGCAGAACTTGTGTTATTTAAAAATCTATCATTTTCACAATTATGTATCTACAAACTAAAAATCTTTCATTTTCACAATTACATATGAATCATGTGTTCATGGACCTGTATCAGTATGTATTTATGTATGAAACTTGTATCCAATAGTAGTAATCAAAAGCTTTATTTAGAAGGCATGCAAACCATGAGTAATTAAAAGCTTTAGTTTTATTGATGGATTGATTATTTTGTTGATTTGTTTCTAATGGTTTCCATAATGGCATCAAATAAAGAATGGATGTATACGATGAGAGTCAATAGAAAATAGATTTTTAATCTAGAATTTCAACACTATGTCAAACAATTATTGGATTATGCATTTTCCAATAACACAAACATACCTGCTTATCGTACTGTCAGAGGCTACTTATCTCTTCCGAAGGGAAAAAGTATGTATTTAGATTATTTAATTTAACAATTAAATTTATGTTATATTTATACTTGATGACGATTTCAATTTTGTAGGTTAGGAAAAAAATTTGTGGTGCGGGCGATTACAAGACTGATAAATCAATATATATATATATATATATATATATAGAAGGTCTTCGGATAAGGTCCAAAGAAATCCCCAAGGAAGCGATCAAATCGATTTTAGTGAAATTCAAGGTACTATATTAAGTCAGGTGTTTTCAATTTTAGCATTGATTAGTTATTTGTATATCTTACCATCATTAATTTTAAGTGTACAATTTTAACTTATAGCTTTTTATTGCTACATACACTATATGAATGGGATTTAAAATTGGATGGAAATAATCAAGGAAAACTTTAAGTTTGTCATCCAAGAACGATACAGAGACATCATGGGTACATTTAGGAAAAGATTAGCAAAGATGGCGATATTTTTCGGATATGATATCTCAAAGGATGGGAATGAATTTGATATCATCGGGAATTTTGTACCCCATAGGATGTGATCTCGAAGGTGGGAGGATTTGTGTAGGGTAAGGGGGTTACTACATTTTTGTTATTGTTTATATATATATATATATATATATATATATACACACACACACACACAACTCTTCAAAGAAGAAATGTTTTGCTGGAGATGTTGAGGGTAAATAGTTTGGGGACCACCACCCACGTTGTTGTACGAAACGTACTTTCGAGCCTTGCTTGAGAAGTATGGGGATGATTTACGTGATCACCCAATCAATGATGCTAAACTGTGGGCGAAAACCCAAAAATAGATAAGTGGAGCTTCGAGGAGTAGTTATATTTATGGGGTTGGATCCGCGAATATAAACTTTTTGTTCACAGGGAAATCATTTGTCGCTACGGGGTGTTTATCATCCTCCTACGGGTCTCAACATGAGGTATATTTACTTAATAAATAGATTGTTTATATTATAGATAAAGAATGTGCATTACTATAACTAAACACTTTGTGAGCCATGAAAACAATCATTAATAGATTTATTTCAAAACAGCTAAAAAACTTACACAAAGTATTATGTTGCAATTATGAATAAAAAATGAAGTATGTTGTGAAGTATTTTGCTATTATGAATGAAAACAGTTCCTAAACAAATAATTTGTTATTATTTTGTTAAAATAAAGTGCGTTGTTACTCTGGATAAAAAAGTAAGTACAATACCTATATTGGTAGAAAAGTAAAGTACATTGCTATTATGGAATATGTTTTTTGTATGTTTCTATAACGGATAAAGAATATTGCTATATATTATTTGTTTGTTAATTATATATGTTTCATTTTAGGCTAGGAGCTACAAACCCAACTTAAAAATGCGGAGAGAAAGAGTTTTGATGCAACCAAAACAAGAAATAACGGGACAATAATTGGCTTAACTAATAAGACAATTTGCTAACCCTCCCGAAGATTAATACTACATCCGTCCCAAATTGATAGTCAACTTTTGGCTTTTGAGGTATTCTTTCTTCAACTTTGACCTTAAATATTTTGTTTTTAATAGATAATATTTGATGCAAAATATAAGAATGTATTGTATTTTTTTTTCATTGTTATAAGCTTTATCAAGTAATATATAACACAAATAAATATATTTATGGTCAAAGTTGAAGAAAAAATACTTTGAAAGTCAAAAATGGACTAGCAATTTGGGACGGAGGGAGTAGTAGATTTTGTTGTTGGAAACTTTTTATTAAATATGTTGGTGAAGTACAAAAACCTAATTGTTTTGGTGAATTATTAGATAATATCTATTATTTTGGTGAAGTATTGGATATTTAGATACTAGCTGTCATTTTGTTGAAGTACTGGATATTTAGATAGTAACTATTATTTTGTTGAAGCATTGAATAGTAGTTACCATTTTAGATTTGCATTAAATTGTTTTTATGTATGTTTACCATTATTGTGGTTTAAAGTGCATATTTGAAGAATTTTTATTTTATTTATAATTTATTATATAATTTTTGCAAAAACTGAATGTTTATAATTTCCTAAATATTCGTATTTTCTAGATTTTTTTTTATAAAAACTACATTATTAACAACATATCTGTAGAAAAATGTATCGAATTAAACTCTTGAAAAACAAAACCGTTGAAAATTTGTTTGAATGAACTGTAACAAATTTGTCGGAAAAATGATATGTAGGAAATCCATAGAAATAATTATGTCAAGAAGCCTTGTTGGAACTTTGTTGGAAATTTCCTACAAAATATTTTATAGAAAATGTTTTCCTCATGACCTTTTCAAACAAACTTGGAACTTTGTTGCTAATACCAACACTAGGGGTGAGAAAAACAGCACCGCAACTAAAATTAACCGCATAAACCGCAACCGCAATAAAAACCGATGGTGAGGTTCTCTGTTTTTTAAAAACCGCAAATTTGCGGTGCGTTGCAGTTATTAGTTTAAAAAACCGCAAAAAAAACTGTACTGCACCGTATATATATTATATACAAATTTTTTTTATTAATTATTAATATATTGAATATTAAAAATAAGACAAGTTTTATGGATGAAAAAAATATAAAATTGTAAAAGACAAAAGTGTTGATTTTTTCGTATGTTTGACTTTGTAAAATGGTGAAATTTGACAATTTTAAGATATTTATTGTTAATTACTAGTAATTTAAAGTTTTTAAGATATCAATAGTTTGTAATTTAAATTAGTTGTTTTATACCTTATGGTTTTTATTATTAAAAGTAATATATATGTTTAAACTCTTAAAACTGTTTGAACTCTAAAGTGCGGTTAAAACCATACAAAATAACCGCACCAAATTCATGCGGTTAATAACCGAAGCACACAAAAACAAATAATCGCTTAACCGCACCGCAAAAATAACCGCACCAAGTGGTTTTGAAAATGGATTAACTGCATTTGCGGTTAGCGATGAAGTTTTGTGGTTTTGGCTAATAACCGCATCGAACCACACTGCGCTCACCCCTAAATAACACAATAGCTTGTTGTAGGTTCCCTTCATATTTTCTAGCTTTGAGGAACTTTGTGGCTTCTAATTTTTTAGTAGTGTTTATACTCTTTACAATGCATTGGGTTTCCCGTTCATTCGATTTGCCGCAGATTATTTCCCCTCCTTAATTTACCCAAAAAATAATTATAATAATAAAAGATGAACTGTTATAAAAACAAATGATTAAAAAAATATAAGTTTTCATTTTCGGCTACTTGACATGTATAAACTTTTTTTTTTCAAAAACTAAAAGACTACATATTATTTTATAATTGTATTTTGGTACCTGGTAAGTTTTACACGGCATTATTTGTTAAAACCCTATTAGGGTTAAGTTAATAAACACCAGGAAAACCATAAAAATATATATCGGAGTGTTGTTTTAAACAAGCGACACCCCTAAATCTTATACACTTTACAGGTAGTGTGTCACCAGCTCACTGGATTGACCATCAGGGTGCATAATGATATAAAAAACATATGCGTTACAACTGAAACACTAGTAGTAACCACAAATATATATATATATATATATATATATATATATATATATATATATATATATATATATATATATATATATATATATATATATATATATAGTACAACAACAACAGGGACATTTTATTATAAACTAATTAAATATGCATCAAACCAGTAATTAACATAGTACAACAACCGGTTATAAAGTATAGATAATCCTTTATAATAGATTAAATATGCACCAAACTACCTAGCTACAGTTTGTGTAAAGTCAAGTGAGCACCAAACTGAGGTTGTAGAGTGATTATAGTATGAGGAGCATGTGAGTATGATGGAGATAGCTCAAATGAGAAGCTTTGAAGAATCATTGCAAGTGCCATTTTAGCTTCTAGCATAGCAAAATTTTGGCCAATGCATATACGAGGGCCACCTCCAAATGGGAGATACGAGCCTTTTCCCTTGGTCACCTTTAACACGCCTTCAGAAAATCTTTCAGGCTTAAACTCGTTCACATCTTTACCCCACATATCTTTGTCATGGTGCAAAAACAATGCGTTAATTTGGACAAGGGTTCCTGCTGGTAAAGTGAACTTACCTAATTTGGTTTCATCATGTGTCACCCGTCTTACGGCTGCTGCAGGAGGATATAACCTAAGAACTTCATTGAAAATCATATTGATCTACAAAACAAATAAGATGATTTAAGATACAAAATAAATAAGAAGTTTGGTGTATCAAACAAACACCATATATATTGGTCAATTTATAGACAATATATTAGTAGGGAAAAACGTACAACTTTTAGGTGACTCAACCCATCAATGTCTGGTTTTTTATCTGGAAAGACATTGAAAACTTCTTCTCTTGCACGTATCTGCCAATCCGTGTGTTGACCCAATAAAATCATAGTCCAAACAAGCATATTTCCAGTGGTCTCTTGTCCTGCAAAGTAGAAAAGCTTACATTCTTCTATTACTTCCTCAATGCTTAATCCGAAATTGCTATTCCCGTGTTGTTTAATTTCTTTATAATTTGACTCCAAAAGGATGCCCAGAAGGTCATGTTTGCTATTTTCTCCAGCTTTCATTGGGTCAAATCGTTTATCAATAATGTTCTTTATCGAAGCTGTCACCTCACGGTGAATCTCTTTCATCCTCTTGTTGTCTTTTGTCGGCAAAAATCTATATAAATCTTATTTGATCAGATAAAATGCCAAAATTTGTGATTTTACAATTTAAATTATCAAATAAATAGTACACTAATTAATATTGTTTATGAATGCATACTCACCTTGATCCAGGAATGTAAAGTGACTGTGCAGCCTTTATAAACAGCTCCGCTTGTTCGTTTTGAAGTTCAAAAATCTTTCTTCCTTCCTTAAAATTGCTACCAAATGCTGTACGTGAAATTACATCACTTGAAAACGTATGTAGATGAGGCCACACATCCATTTCACACGAACTTCCTTTTGTTATCATTTCCTCCCATTTGTCGATCATCTCACTGCAGCTCACATAAAATGCGGGTACCATATGCTGCCAGAAAAACATAAGTAATTCCAAGTGACCCTGTGTTCTACATCTGACGCGATATATTGTAATGGAAAGAAAAAAAATTCAGTATCAAGAAACCTTAAGCTTCTCAGCGTGGAATGCAGGATTGATGATTTTTCTATGTTTAGTCCATTGATCAGCTTCGGCCAAGATTAATCCTCTGACTAGCAACTTTGTTAATGGGTTTCCTTCGATTGGCTTTTGAAATTGCTGATAGTTAGCAAAGACCTCTCGTATCATAGTCGGTTCAGATATGTGCACCAAAGGTTTTGTTCCCATCCAAGTAAAACAACTCTTACCTTAAATTTAAAAAAATAAATAAATAAACATGCAAGATAGACATATATAATTTTAGATACTATATTTCTCTAAGCAATATAGCAAATAATCCAAAATTAACATCCCTATTTACAATTTGGTTGATGCTACAAGAATTCACGTAAAACATGGTTTAACAAAAATCTAGAACAACTTAAGTATACATGTACGTACGTACCATAAGCAGAAATGGACTTATGGATGAAGGGCGACACACGAGGAGCAATATCGTGAGTTAGATTCATGGGTTTGGATTTGGCCTCAGTTGACATCTGCACCATTTCCTTCAGATCTCCTAAAAGGAACTTATAAGAGCTACCCTTGAGGCCTTGGTCTCTTAGAAACTTTTCTATCTTCTTTGGTTTGAACCACAACCAGTTCGATATTGTCCATAAAAAGATTGCTGCTACTCCAAGAATACAAAAAACTGCGCTTATCTCCATCCCTTGTATGTAGTAGAAATGGCTGTGATCTTTTGAAGCTTGTCGTCGTGATAACAAAGAGAGAAGGGTATTTATTGATGGCCAATGTTCAGTTTACCACCTTATGGTTTGAGTAATTGATGGTTTTGATCCATTTGTTATTGTTTATGTGCCAAATCCTCCACGTCACAAGAATATTATTTTAGATTGTTAATGTAAATGCTAAGGCCATCTACAATGGTCATTTAATGGAGAGTTTAATGGGAAAAGAAAGCTTATGTGGCAGTTGAATGGATATACAAACCATTGTGGAGTGAGTTGATTGAATGAGGGATTTAATCCCCATTCAACGCTGGTATGACTTTTTTTATCTTTTTTTTTTCTCAATTTATTATATAAACTTATTTTTTCTTTCTTTTTTTTACTCATTTTATTGTAAAAACTTTTTTTTTTGTTTTTCTTTCTCAATAGAAAGTAATATTTAATATTTTTTTGCAATAAACAATATATATATATATATATATATATATATATATATATATATATATATATTATACTTTATTTTATTTTATATTCAATAATTTAATTTATTAAGTTACTTCATATTTTTTATTCTAAAAAATAAAAAAATATATATAAATCTTAAAAACATTTTAAAAGATAACATCTTATTTATTATAATACAACATAGTGATATTACATATTAATAAAACGTTCCCAAATATGCTCCATTAAATCATGTCGAAGAGCATGATGTACGGCATTATCGCGTAGTTCAGAGTTTCTTTGAATTTGATATCGAACTTCTTCGACAAGTCCTCGATTCACACGTATAGGAGGATCAACATCATCTGACTAATTACTAATTGCATTTCCTTCATTTTCTACGACCATATTATGTAATATAATGCATGTATACATTATATCCTTTATGTTTTTAAGTTGCCACGATCTTGCTGGACCTCGTACAATTGCCCAACGAGATTGAAGAACACCAAATGCTCTCTCCACATCGTTTCTTGCAGCCTCTTGCATTTCTTTAAACTTGATCCTTTTTGGATCGGCCGGATGTGGAAAACTTTTAACCATTGTAGCCCATTCAGGATATATACCATCTGCAAGATAATATCCTTTTGTGTATGTTCTTCCATTAACAGTAAATTGCATTCAGGAGCATAACCTTGTAATACATCATTGAAAAAAGCAACACGTCGAACGTTGCAAGAACTCAAGCCAACCTCAAAACGCATTGGCATTACATGAACCCATTTGCAGTTGCATTTAATCAAATGTATATAGTGTTGAAAAGTCAACACCTCAGTGGATGGTCTGAGGATGATCTCAAACGTGCAACTTTTGAGCATTATCATGCTAGATATGGTGCCGATTTTAGGCACGAACATATTTGGAATATCGTTAAAAATGAACAGAAATGGAAAGGTTCAAGCACTGCATCTGGGGCATCTATGTCTTCATCAAATACATAATCTTTCATTAACCTGGATAATGATGAAGTTACAACTCGTCCAATTGGTAGGAATGCAGCAAAAAAAGCAGCAAAAGGGAAAGCTACCAATTCCACTTCGTCATCTGGTAATAGGCTTGATGAAATACTTGAAAAACATATAGAAGAAAATAAAAAGACTTTTGAACGCTATCAAAACTCTTTGGATATGAAGAATGCATTGAAAGAAAGAAAGATGAAGATTAAAGAAGAAAAGGTAAAGAATGATGAAATTTCAATCATTTTTATGGATCTCAGTACCATGTCGGAAGATGGACGTGAAATTTGGAGAAATCGTTGTGACGAGATTAAGATAAAATACAATATGAAGTAAAATTTGTATTTTAGATATTGTACTTTTTATTTAGTATATTATTTGTAACTTTTAATTTCTAAATTGTAATCTTTAATTAATATTTAGTAATTGTAACTTTGAATTTCTAATTAATGTAATATTCTAGTTTTATTTATTAATATTATTTATAAAAAAAGTTAAAATGATGATGTGAAAATCCATTGAACTCTTAAGAGTTTAATGGAGTGTAGAGTTTAATAGGTTAAATGGTATAGTTAGTGGAATGCTGATATGACAATCTATTGAACTCTTAAGAGTTCAATGCATTGGAGATGGCTTAAGCATGGGTTAGTTTTGGAAAAATTGGCTTGTTTTCTCTGAAAACTTTTTCAAAAAAATAAAAAATTTAAAAACACTTTGGTTAATCTATTTTTCTAAAATTTTCACGAAAATAAATAAAATCAAAATATGTTTCTAAAACCAATTAACATACTTTAAATATAATAATCAACTTTATTTAATTGTTCGACAAATAAACTAATTATTATGATAAAAACTGAAAAACTCACATATCGTATTATATGTCTAATATTTTTGCTATTGCATCTAATAAACAAATAAATCATTTCTTTTAAAGAAGTGTATATATGAATATTCCAAAATAGAATAGATGATGATATTGACCTCTCATCCTAACCACGTACTCTAGAGAAACATGGTATTTTTTGTGCACGAAGGAGACATCTTGTCCTTAGTTCTCATTTTGTTTTTTAATTTGCTTCTATTTTCTTAATTATGTATAGTATATAGAAAACAATGCATAAAAATTCTATATTGTTACACCGACAAGTAAATTATTTGTCTATTATATTATTAATATTCGTTCGTTGTTAATTTGTTATTTAGTTTAATATTCAGTTGCAAAATGATCATTATGTTAGATAATTTGATTAAAATTAAATAAAAGTTAATGTAACCATATAAATACTACAAATATTTTGTTGATAAGTTCCATTTATTCAAGAACATAGTTAATATATATATATATATATATATATATATATATATATATATATATATATATATATATATATATATATATATATATATATATATATATATATATATAGAGGTATAACTATTATTATAATGTGAATTAATATATTAAAAATTAGATACAATTGTGATTTACGTGTGAGATATAAAGGACTAGTTTAGATTCACATGTGAATATAAAGCAGCTGAAGGTATTATATATATATATATATATATATATATATATATATATATATATATATATATATATATATATATATATATATATATATATATATATATATATAATCTGGATGGACAACTATTATGCGGACGTGTCGATAATGCTATTGTATGATAATTTGTAACAACGTAAATTTTAAAACAAATTTTTTTCATTTTTGCAAACATTAAAAATCATCGTTTAATATTCCAAATTCAAACGTAGACAATGTTTCATAACAAAGCACATCCCAATGATCGTGAAATAGTTTCCCAGACAATGTGTACGATCACGCCGACGCCTTCCCACGGTCCTCGCTAGTACCTGAAACACATAACACAACAACGGTAAGCATAAATGCTTAGTGAGTTCCCCAAAATACTACTTACGCACATACACCCTTCCAGGCCCTGACGTTCCGGTCCATGTGTCTCAGGGGACTTCCGTCCCGGCTCGGTAAACCTTCCGGTCCTACCTTACAATACACATCACAATGCCTTCCGGCCCACAACATATGTGCCTTCCGGCCCATAGTATAATGCCTTCCGGCCCATATCGAACATATCATACATGGCGTATATAAACGATTAACTTATCACATATAATGCATACAACTCGTAACATATCCGACATTCCGGTCACACAATAAAACCCTTCCGGGTACAGTATAGTGAGAAAACTCACCTCGTGGAAAGTCTAAGATCTCACATACTCGCTTTCTCTAAATCTCGACGACGACTCTACCTCGCCTTATAATGAAGCTCCAACCTTTGCAAAGCTCAGATCCACACTTGAATACCACTTCTAGCCTTCCCAATGAGCTCCTCCTTTCCTTTGCTACCTTGAAAAGGGCACCACCAAGCTTAGAATACTCACAAATGGCCTAAGAACGGATGCACACTCTCTTTAGGGTTTCTTTCTGAGGGATGGTGGCTGAGAAGTCGACCCACACATTCTTTTTATAGCCCTCCGAATGAATTAGGGTTTTTAGGTCTGGACCGGTTACGCCCTGCGTACCTGAGGGTGAACGCGTCCAAATGAGACGTGCGAGTACGCGCAGTGTACTCCTTGTACGCCCAGCGTACTTGCCTAACATGCAAACCCTAAATGGCAACATTACAAAGATGAAGGGCCAAAAAGATGAATACCTGGATTTCGGGCTGTTACAATTCTCCCCCACTAGAACCAGACTTCGTCCCCGAAGTCTCATACTGAAAACAACTCTGGATACTGATCCCACATCTCAGACTCGGACTCCCATGTCAGCTCGGATCCCTTCCGATGTTGCCACTGCACTTGTACTAGGGGTACTTCCTTGTTTCTCAGAACCTTAACCTTCCGATCCCTGATCGCCACTGGTCTCTCCACATAGTTCAGGCCTGCATCCACCTGAATATCATCTAATGGCACCACTGTCGACTCGTCGTTAATGCATTTCCTCAACTGAGAGACATGAAAGGTGTTGTGGATCTGTCCCAACTCAGCAGGTAGATCCAACCGATAGGCTACCCTGCCTACCCTAGCAATTACTCTGAAAGGTCCAATATATCGGGGTCCCAACTTACCCCTCTTCCTGAATCGTATCACTCCTTTCCAAGGAGAGACCTTTAGGAGCACAAGGTCACCAACCTGGAACTCAAGCTCGGACCGACGCTTGTCCGCATAACTCTTCTGGCGACTCTGGGCGGTCAACAATCTCTGCCTGACCTGCTGTACCTGTTCGGTCGTCTGGAGTACAATCTCTGTGCTACCCATTACCCGTTGCCCTACCTCTCCCCAGCAGATGGGGGTGCGACACCTCCTCCCATACAACAGCTCAAAGGGTGGCATACCAATGCTCGAATGATGGCTGTTGTTGTATGAAAACTCTGCTAAGGGTAAGTAGGTGTCCCAACTCCCTCCAAAATCCAAAACACATGCTCGGAGCATATCCTCAAGCGTCTGAATCGTCCGCTCGCTCTGTCCGTCCGTCTGCGGGTGGTATGCGGTACTGAAATGCAGCCTCGTACCTAACTCCTCATGAAACTTCTTCCAAAACCTGGAAGTAAAACGTACATCCCGATCTGAGACGATCGACATCGGAACCCCATGCTGCGATACCACCTCCCTGACATATAACTTTGCCAACTTTTCCGCAGAAGAGCTCTCACTGATGGCTAGAAAATGAGCGCTCTTCGTCAATCTATCCACAATCACCCAAATTGCATCGACCCCCCTCGCAGTCCTTGGCAATTTGGTGATAAAATCCATGGTAATCTGTTCCCACTTCCATTCGGGAATCTCCAGTGGCTGCAATTTACCGTGCGGACGCTGGTGCTCGGCCTTAACCTGACGACAAGTCAGGCACCTCTCGACGAACCATGCAACATCCCTCTTCATATAGGGCCACCAATACTCCTTCTTTAGATCTAAATACATCTTAATATCCCCGGGATGAATCGAGAATTTCGACCGATGCGCTTCCTGTATCAAAATGGTACGCGTACCGCCCACAAATGGTACCCAAACCCGACCCTAAAAAGTCATGAGTCCCCGACCATCCGTAACGAATTCCGATACCTGACCGACAACCTGCTCCCTCTTCTGGTTTTCTGGTCTCGCAGCCTCAGCCTGAGCTCCTCGGATGGTGTCCAAAATCAGAGTCATCACCGTCAACCTCATACAAATATCTCAGATTGGGGCGCTTTCCGCCCTACGGATCAATGCATCGGCCACCACATTAGCCTTGCCCGGGTGGTACAGGATCTCACAATCATAATCCTTCACCACATCCAACCATCTCCTCCGTCGCATGTTCAGATTTAGCTGATCCATCAAGTACTTCAGACTCTTGTGGTCCGTGTATATGGTACACCGAACCCCATAAAGGTAGTGCCGACAGATCTTGAGGGCAAACACCACTGCCCCCAATTCCAGGTCGTGGGTGGGATATCTTGACTCATGAGGCTTCAGCTGCCTCGAAGCATATGCTATAACGTGTCCCCTCTGCATGAGTACCGCCCCTAAACCTGATATAGATGTATCACAGTATACCACAAAATCCTCCATCCCTTCCGGGAGTGCGAGCACCGGGACCTTGCATAATTTCTGACGAAGGGTCTCAAAAGAGGACTGCTGCTCCGGTCCCCATGAAAATGCAACACCCTTCCGGGTCATCCTAGTAAGTGGCACGACGATCTTGGAGAAATCCTTGATAAACCTTCGATAATAGCCGGCCAATCCCAGAAAGCTCATGATCTCAGTGGGTGATCTCGGCACTTCCCATCTCATCATTGCCTCAATCTTGGCCGGATCGACCAATATCCTTTTCTGGTTAACAAGGTGCCCTAGGAACTGGACCTCTCGTAACCAGAAATCACACTTGGAGAATTTGGCATACAGCTTCTCCGATCTCAATACTCCAAGAATTTCCCTCAAATGCTCCTCATGCTGCTCCCTAGACCTCGAATATACCAAGATATCATCAATGAATACGATCACCGACCGATCCAGCATCGGCCTACACACCCTATTCATAAGATCCATGAATGCAGCCGGGGCATTGGTGAGCCCAAAAGGCATCACCACAAACTCATAATGTCCATAACGAGTTCTAAATACAGTCTTCTGGATATCCTCATCCCGGACCCTCATCTGATGATAACCCGACCTCAAGTCTATCTTGGAGAACCAAGATGCCCCCTACAACTGATCGAACAGATCATTGATCCTAGGTAACGGATATCGGTTTGTAACCGTCAACTTGTTCAACTCCCGGTAATCGATACACATCTGGTGCGAACGATCCTTTTTCTTGACAAAAAGAATCGGCGCGCCCCAAGGTGAGCTACTCGGCCGAATAAACCCTTTTCCCAGCAGCTCCTGAAGCTGCGAGGATAACTCCTGCATTTCTGGTGGAGCAAGGCAATAAGACGCCTTGGCGATGGGCGCCGCTCCCGGAACCAGATCGATACGGAACTCCACTTGCCTTTCCGGAGGCACACCTGGTAATTCTTTGGGGAACACATCCGAAAACTCGCATACTACTGGAACGTCGTCAACCGAATTGGGCCTCCCCGCGACCAATCGAGTGTCCATCACGTAGGCGATGAATCCACTGCAACCCTGCTGCAAACTCTGTCTCGCCCTGGCAGCCAAACAAAACGCTGACCCACATCGGGACCCCTCGCCATACATAGTAAGCACTCCCCCGCTAGGGTCTCGTATAGTCACCAGCTGTCTCTCGCAGTCAATGACTGCTCCAAACTTACTCAACCAGTCCATGCCCACGATGATACATACATCTCCCATCGCTATAGCAACCAAATCTATAGGGAACTTAACACCAAAAACTTCGAGCACACATCCTCGAATCACGTCAGTGTCGTATACCGCTTTCTCATCCGCTATGGAAACCAGCAGGGGTCGACTCATCACCTCCCGATCAATACCGATGTGCTGGCTAAAAGCCAAAGATACAAAAGACCGACTCGCACCCGAGTCAAATAATACCAAGGCAGGAACAAAATTCACAAGAAAAGTACCTACGCATATCATAACATAAGCACAATATCTTAGCATAAAAGTAAATACACGAAAGAATACATACCAGCTACGACATCGGGCGCCGCGCGGACCTCCTCTGCAGTCAACTGAAAAGCTCTCCCACGAGCCTTCGGAGCCTCGGCTTTCACCGGCCGAGTCTCGGTAATCCTAGCCGTAGGCGCAGATCCCTGTGCTGATCCCTGGTGAAGCTGAGGACACTCGGCCTTCCGATGGCCGGTCTGGTTGCAATGAAAGCAAACCATAAATCCCTTGGGGCAATCCCTAGCAATGTGCCCCTCCTTGCCACACTTGTAGCAAGCACCCGATCGACATGCCCCCTCATGACCCTTGCCGCACTTTCCGCAAGTGCGGCCCTTCTGACCTCCCGTCCTCGAATCGGCGGACTTGGTCCGCTTGGCTGCCGGTTGGGACTGAGCCGGCCGCCGATCTGCCCGCTGAGACTCGGCCACCTCCCTGACCTGGGTCTCCAACTCGATCACTCTCTTCCTGGCATTCGCCTGGAGCTCAGCAAAGCTCTGGTATTACGAGTTCGATACGAACTCCCGGATATCCCTCCTCAGTATACCCAAATATCGGCTCATCCGAGGCTGCTCAGTGGACACCAGCTCAGGGCAAAACATCGCCCTCTCATGAAACTTCTGAGTGATCACCGTAACAGAATCATTACCCTGCTTGAGGGTCAAGAACTCCTATACCAATCGTTCCCTCTCCACCGGGGGAACATAATCGTCTCTGAACATAGTAGTAAACCTCTCCCAAGTCACGGCTGAAACCTCCGCAAGATTGAAGTTCGCCGTCACGAACTTCCACCAATCCTTTGCTCCCAGGCGGAGCTGGTTCAAAGCGAACCGTACCCTCAGATGCTCCGGACATGAACAAGTGTTGAAGCATCCCTCAATATCAGCAATCCATCTCATCGCAGCGATCGGATCCTGCGTTCCGTCAAACTCGGGTGGCTTTGTGTTGCTGAACTCCCGGAACAGCAACGAGTCACCTCCCTGTGGTCTGGCAGCAGCCACAGCTGCTGTAGCTGCAGCGGCCGCAGCCTCAGTCACCGCGGCGTACCGCTCATCAAAAGTCTCCAACAGCGTGGTCTTGATAGACCCAAACATTTCTGGGATCTCGGCCCGGATTGCCGTAACCACCTCATCGTGGATCATCTGACGAAGTTCCTCGTCACTCACACCACTCGTCTCAGGCCTGTGACGCGTCCCAACCATGATGCCTCTGAAATACAATAGAAAATATCAGAGACTCCATCGAGCATAATCGCACTCGATAACGCAACCCTACTCGGTCTTCGATACCCAAGGATTCTTACTTGGGTTGCCCACTGACCCGGTGTCTTCAGTAGTACGGGCCCAATACTACCGACTACACCGCATCAGCATTCACCCCAAGTCCTCCTCCTCGAACCCCAGATCATGAGTACTCTATTCTTGCTATGCATTGGTTACCTACTCGCTCTCAACGCATCTTATAGCAGCAGGTTTCCCTAGACTAAGGCATCACAAATCAGGCCACGCTAGTCCTAATATGAATACCTAGTCTACTCTAGCATGCATATCATATCATAACATATCTCATAACACATATTGTAAGGGTATTTTGGGGATTTACCGTTCGGGCGCTGGCTGACCGTACACACTGCTTCTCCTTCGGTTGTTTCGAAATCTCTTATAAAATTTTTATTGTTTTTATTAATTAAAATTTTCTCAAATCCCCGGTTTGAGTTCAGTTACGCCCGAAGGTGTATCCAAATCCCTCAAACCAAGGCTCTGATACCAACTTGTAACAACGTAAATTTTAAAACAATTTTTTTTTCATTTTTGCAAACATCAAAACCATCTTTTAATATTCCAAATTCAAACGTAGACAATGTTTCATAACAAAGCACATCCCAATGATCATGAAATAGTTTCCCAGACAATGTGTACGATCACGTCGGCGCCTTCCCACGGTCCTCGCTAGTACCTGAAACACATAACACAACAACGGTAAGCATAAATGCTTAGTGAGTTCCCCAAAATACTACTTACGCACATACACCCTTCCAGGCCCTGACCTTCCGGTCCATGTGTCTCAGGGGACTTCCGTCCCGGCTCGGTAAACCTTCCTGTCCTACCTTACAATACACATCACAATGCCTTCCGGCCCACAACATATATGCCTTCCGGCCCATAGTATAATGCCTTCCGGCCCATATCGAACATATCATACATGGCGTATATAAACGATTAACTTATCACATACAATGCATACAACTCGTAACATATCCGACCTTCCGGTCACACAATAAAACCCTTCCGGGTACAGTATAGTGAGAAAACTCACCTCGTGGAAAGTCTAAGATCTCACGTACTCACTATCTCCAAATCCCGACGACGACTCTACCTCGCCTTATAATGAAGCTCCTGTTGGATAAGGTGTCTAAGTCCATAACTTATTTGGTATATACTTGACCCGACCGGCATGGTCCATTTGGGTTGCATCTCATCCAAACTATTTATGGATAATTTTATGAGAGTTATACACATATGTTTATTAATATATTATAAGTTATAATATATTAATATGAAGTTATGTTATTTAATTAGTATTAGTCTTAAATTAATTATGAATTAATTTAGAGATTAAAAGGAAGACTAATTAGATTATGGGCTATTGGTTTTATATGGTGTGGGCTAACACTCATTTGTTAATGGGCTAGGCTTGGATGGAAGTCCATGGATGATCTATGGAGCTTTTAACCCATGGATCCTTGGAAAGGAAAGGTCATGGGTTATTAGGGTTTCACCCTAACCATGCACACTATATAAGCATGCTTATGGAGCATGAAATGGCAACTAGTGAACTAGTGTGTGTGTGTGCTTGTGTGTGGCCGAAAATACAAGTGTGTATTCTCTCTCAAAGTTTTCCAAGAGTTTGTGGTGGTTTGTGATTCCATTTGAGGCATTCACACTATTGGTGCTTGGCCCTCAAACTCCTCAAGAACCAAACTCATCTAAAAGGTATGTAATCTCATCTAATTCTTTTATGTTTAAAAGTACCCCATGCCATGTTAGATAAGTTATGAACCTTGGAAAATTATTATTTTGCATGTATTTAGACAAACATAGATCCAAGGTTTATTAGGGTTGCATGCACACTTAGGAAGTGTTAGATTGCTCAAAACCCATCAGTGGTATCATAGCCTAGGCTTGCTTGTTTGATACTTGATGCAAAATAATGAAAGAAAAGTTGAAATTGTTGCTGTCTGGCTGATGGACTCGCCGAGTCCATGGGGGGACTCGCCGAGTTCAAGGCAAAATTCATCCTACTCGGCGAGTAGGTTCGTGCACTCGGCGAGTAGAATGATCAGAATGCAGAATTTCGACTTTTGCTGCTGGAAATGGACTAGAAACATTACCCTAAACTGTTTTGGTGTTTTAAAACTTGTTTTAGTTGGTTTAATGGTTGTTCTAATCCATTTACAATAGCATATATCAAAATTCAATGATTTTTATGTGTTCATATAATTCTTGAAATTTTGATGATCATGTTCATGTTCTTATGAATTTAGAAGATGATAGGAATTATTTGCTGAATTGTTTAGAATTAATTCTTGATCATTTATGTGTTTTAATGGAGTCCATAATTTGTCCTCAAGTTATGGATATCCAAAGGTCACTTTTCTTTAACACACATTAAAAACACATAAGTTACATAAAATGAAGAGTCTTCATTTTTATGAACCTTTAATTCATAAGTTATGAAATGAAAAGTTTTGGATAGTTACAAAACTTGCCCTCAAGTTTTGGAATTTGTAAAGTTTCACACACTTTAATAAACTTTAATTCCAACCCTTAGAGTTTTAATAGTTAAAATTCAACCCTTATATTATTTATAACATTAATGGTTAATTATTATATATATGTATAAGAATAAGTCGTTCTACTGTTAGTAGGCCTCATTCACGAAGCCGGTCTATAAGGTGGGTATGAGGTTGTTGCCTATAAAATGGCAACTTAATGGGTGTCCACTCTCACCAACCGCTTTCTTGACTGGTGGAGGGTCGTTAGCCGAACGGGTAGGACAATGACTTTAAATTCTCATTAAACGTATAATGAATATTATAAAGTAACTGAATATTTTTTATTTAATTCCCAATCTTAGTTACTTTAGGAAAAATGTGAATTTGGTGCTAGCCCATGGAATTCACACTTTGTACCTTACCGAGTTGTTGGTGGAGCGTGTGTGGTTAACCGGCACACTAACTTAGACTAGTAAGGACCACGAAGGGTGACTTAATGTTTGTCATAGATCAATGGAGCGTGTGTGGTTAACCGGCACATTGATTGGGTGATAATATTAAGGGTACCAAGTGAATTGGTATGGTTATTCACACCTTGTTTTGTGATCCTCGGCATCCCAGTCACAAAATTTGAGAGGGCACACTCGAGATTGAAACATGCATTGAAAAGTTCAATGAATCTCAAAAGATCTAGGAATTTCAAATCCAATTAAAACCTAATAAATTATTTCATTTTTCATGGTGGAAATTGGTGAATCGTCATTCGCCTACCTTCAAATATTTTATAGCTTGGATTACGGCATCCCTCTTCCAAATTATAAAATATTGTGTTGGGTCCTAGCCTTAATATTTCATATTGGGTGTTATATTAAGGACTTTGAATCAACAACTTGATTTTCTCCCATTATAGATGTCTAGTTCAGACAACTATGATCTTCCCAAATCTCTTGAAGATGGTGTCTTTCAACATCATGCTTCACTTCCTCCGCCTCCTCCAATTATTCTCTCTCTCCCACAAGTTCTTGAAAAGTTTAAAGTCACTCAATCCCTATTGGCAAGCATAGTCTATGTGTGCTCACATCTTGGAGATAAAGTCACATATTGACAAGCCGGGAGAGTTGGGTGTCAAAGTCTTGTGAAAGTTGGATGGTCAATCACTTTCTTAGTAACATAGTGAGTCACTTTGGGACTACTATGAGGCAGACTATGACATGACCCTTAATGATGTTATCTTTTTGCTTGGTGTTGTGGAATCAACAATGATTCAGAACACCAGTAAAGCAAATTTGATTAAAATAACAACTTCCCAAGTCTACATGGACATTGACAATGGTAGCATTGGATATCTAGAAAAGGATTTCTCTTCCCAATGGAAAGGGATCGGCTATAGTCAACTTAGTTGACCAAATAGTAAAGAGAAAGGCAAATTCTGAGATAGTCCCATGTGCCATTACCAAAGGGTCCATGTGTTTTGTTGCCAAAGGAAGGGGCATTGGTTGCGAAGCTGCCCTATTCACCTGAAAAGTCATAAGGTTGATCAAGTCAAGAGGTTTGACTCTACTTCGGGTAAAGTCCACTGTCTAACTCTATTAAGTTCCTATTTGGAGATTCTTATTACATAATGTGAATGGGTCACATGCTGGTGTTTTTAAGAATCAAAGAAAAGATAGGAAGCTTAAAGTAAGTATATGTTGATTCTGATTGCGAAGGTGGGTTTCGATCGCATGGTTCGATAATCAGAATTTTGAGCTGTCGCTTAAGAGTTAGAATATATTGCTTATGAATAGATAACAACAAGGTTTTCATGTGGATTGTAAGGATAAGTTTTTCCGCAAAGTTTTAAAATAGAAGGAAAAAAAAGGGGTTTTAATTTTATTTATTTTAAAATATCCTTACAATGGCATCTGTGGAAAATTGTTGCTTATATGTTTCTATGTTTCTAGTAATAGCAATATTGGAAAGTGGATTTGATTCCTTCATTTGTGGTAGTGTCTGAATTTACCGAATGAAGAAAGTTTTCATCACCCAAGTTTCAATTGGACAGAAACTTGGAATCATACAAGTTGTATTGTATGATGAATGAGAATTTTCATCTTTGAAAATTAAGCCTGATTCTTTGATCACATGTATATGTGAGTCAATTGAAGGACTAAGGAATTAGGTACACTGGGTGTGCGCTGGTCAAGGTCCACCACAAAGATTGATTTGTCATGATTTACTAAAGATTAGTAAATATGATTATACTTATGAGGTTAAGTATAATTCTGTAACATTGGAAAGGTTACAATGTATGACAAAACAAATGAGAAGAATCAAATTAGGCAGAAAGATAAAAGTTTCTCAAATCTGAAAGGATGGGAGAGTACTTTAGTATCGCATTTCATGATCATCTTAATGATTATGAAACCATATCACAAATTCATACTCTAAGGACGTCTTAGTGCATTGTTATGGCTAAGAGGAGAGGTCATGAATTGTTGGATTGGTTAAGATCAAGAAGATGAGTCATACTTCGTTCCAAAACAATTCTTAGAGTCATACTCCAAGATTGTAACTTTGAGTGACATAAAGGAAGATTTATTAACACTAGTCAAATGTAAGAGTAAAATGTTTTCTACTCTTGTACATTTGAGATTGGTAAGTTGTGATGTCTTGGATGAGACAAAGACCAACTAAAATCAATTGTGTGAAGTGTTAGTCTTGATAAGATTCCGCATTGTCCCTTGAATATTTGTTTTGTCAAGGAATGGTTCTTGACTGGGGAAACTTATATGTCAAGGGGACAGTGGGAGCCTTAAAGATCCTGAAAGAGTTTCAAGATTTAATCAAGAGTAAAACTTGTAATTTATCACTAGCACACGACTTAAGGTTTGCAACCTATCGTGTTGACATAATTCTTATTTCTGTACCTACTTCAAATAAGTTGAATTTGCATGTGAGTTATCAGAGTTCAACTTGGAAGCATTGGTGGGCCTTGTGCTACCAAGGTGACAAGAAACTAAGATTGACAAGTTTAATCCATGTAAGGCTGAATTTGTCACTAACCTTATCTTGTGATTATGGTTTTGACAAATTAACATGGATAGGAACTCATACACTATAAAATCTAAGTGTCATAAGGTTTCTCTCCGATTCATGAAAATGATGGTGAGGAAACGCTTTCACTAAGTAGATTTTACGTAGATATCAATTGTGTTATTTGCATTTTCAAAAGTCGTTAGTGGAGCGCGTATGGTTAACCGGCACACTAACATGGACTTGTGAGAAATGGCAAATGCCTAAGCAATTGAGACTATGATTACGACATCCCTTTTCATAGTTCTGAAAATTGTTTAGACACACATGTGAGCTATCTAAGAAAGGGTGTATGAATCTAAATTTCAGAAGTCCAGCAACTTTCTGGAAATATGTCAGAGCTAGTGGGAGCATAAGTGTTATGCTGATAATCATCATGTTAGTGGGAGCATGATTACTACGTTTAGTGTTGCAAGTTAGCAATGTTAATTATAGAAAACAAAGTTTCAATTCGTGAAGTTGCAGGGGTTGAAAAGTTGTTTTGCTATAATTAAGGGAGAGGAAATTATACTTCATTTCAATTCTAAAGCTTAGATTGAGATTTTAATCATCTTTAGTCAAGGACATATATATGAATTTTATGTCTGAATGGTTCGACTTAAGGAAATTCTATATATATTGCGTTCTCAAAATTCAATTATGACTACGGCATCCCTCTTCATAGTTAAATTTTGAAAACATGGCAAATAAAAATTATTGTAGCAAAAGACTGGTCTAGTATCATGTCTTTATGTCAAACATCATGAATCGTGTCCCATATGCTTCGGATATAGGATCGATTGCATGTGCTATAATATTCATCTTTTCTAAATTTTCCAAATGCTTAAGGCATTGAGAAGGGAAAAGTCTAGAACTGGATATGACTAAAGTGATTAAGCAATTGTCGAGGACAAATCTGAGGTTCGCCAAAGATTGGTTGCACAGGGACAGTTGGAAGTATGATATAAGTTGTCGGAAAGGACCATATTGACATATTCTGAAAAGAAGTAACTCTTGTTCGGAAGTGATAGTCAAAATGGGACTATGGAAATGTCTCCATAGGTGGAAGTTATTCAATCTATGTAAGATTAGAAAACCTTAATGCAAGAAGGATGTTCAAAGCAATGTACTTTGAATATGAGACTTCCGTTCCATAGAAGTTGACCTTCTTTGGAATACTCTGTAATGACTAGTGACAAGGTTTTGGTGACTTTGTGCATAATCATTACAAGAGGAACATTGCATAAAAGTTTAACCTCTAATAGTTTTTTTGGTAAATGATAGGAATGGGGGATTCTCACATTTACAATAAGGATTTGGGATTGTGAAATGAGTATCATTGGAATCATGTTCAATTGATCTACATCACAAAGTAAAGATCATAGACAAACATAGTATGCATACTAGGAGTATGGCATAACTATTGTCTAGAAAAACAAAGTGAACATGCTAGGAGCATGGGATGACTGTTGTTTTTATTCAAGTCTTAAGTTGATTGTTTGAAACATTATACAATAATGTGTAATCAATATGGTGATAAATAAAAGGTGGTTCTATTTATATTCAAAAGGGTTCTGAGACCATATTGGATTCGATTATTATTGTGTTTCACTTTGCATGTTTTGACTTCCAAAATAGCTAGGTTATTCTTTCCGAATGACTAAGTTATTTAAACACACCACAGTCGTTCATATGTTGGAAGTAGGTATGAATCAAGACTGTCATGAATCGAGTTTGTAGATGGCTAAATGGGTTTAGTCATAGCAATGGTTGCTACAACATTAATGAGTGCTCATAAGTTATGAGTATTGGAATAAACCCACGCTCACTTGTATCACTTCATGGAATTTATCTCGAGTGATCGTGAGACGGTAATATCATATAAATCTTCAAACCTAGATATATGAGTTGTTACCTATGAGTTGGTTGTGCATTGATTGCACGTAAATGCATCAGTAACTTGATGTTATAAAACGTGCCTTTGTGTACAATTCAAAAAGTAGTAGAACAAGCATATGAGTCGAATTTTATCTGTTCCTTCTAGAAATAGAAGCGATATCTGGGCCCCTCGATGATTTTGTTGTGACCTATGTACCGGCCGGTCAGAACTAAAATTGATGTGTTCGATTAAGTTCTTTGTCAAACAAATCGGAAATCGGGAAACAAACAGCTGGACAATAAGTACGACGTTGTTCCATGTATTTGTCCGGCTGATATCATGAGAACAGAGGATTATATGATCACTTATCTAAAATGGCGCTTCATAGTTCAACAGAGTTTTCTTCATAGTTCAACGGAGTTTTCGAGAGCTACGATTGCTGGTTGGTTCCTGAAGTTATATAGGCAAATACAGTTATTAGACTTATCCAAGTGGGAGTCTGTTGGATAAGGTGTCTAAGTCCATAACTTATTTGGTATATACTTGACCCGACCGGCATGGTCCATTTGGGTTGCATCTCATCCAAACTATTTATGGATAATTTTATGAGAGTTATACACATATGTTTATTAATATATTATAAGTTATAATATATTAATATGAAGTTATGTTATTTAATTAGTATTAGTCTTAAATTAATTATGAATTAATTTAGAGATTAAAAGGAAGACTAATTAGATTATGGGCTATTGGTTTTATATGGTGTGGGCTAACACTCATTTGTTAATGGGCTAGGCTTGGATGGAAGTCCATGGATGATCCATGGAGCTTTTAACCCATGGATCCTTGGAAAGGAAAGGTCATGGGTTATTAGGGTTTCACCCTAACCATGCACACTATATAAGCATGCTTATGGAGCATGAAATGGCAACTAGTGAACTAGTGTATGTGTGCTTGTGTGTGGCCGAAAATACAAGTGTGTATTCTCTCTCAAAGTTTTCCAAGAGTTTGTGGTGTTTTGTGATTCCATTTGAGGCATTCACACTATTGGTGCTTGGCCCTCAAACTCCTCAAGAACCAAACTCATCTAAAAGGTATGTAATCTCATCTAATTCTTTTATGTTTAAAAGTACCCCATGCCATGTTAGATAGGTTATGAACCTTGGAAAATTATTATTTTTCATGTATTTAGATAAACATAGATCCAAGGTTTATTAGGGTTGCATGCACACTTAGGAAGTGTTAGATTGCTCAAAATCCAACAGCTCCAACCTTTGCAAAGCTCAGATCCACACTTGAATACCACTTCTAGCCTTCCCAATGAGCTCCTCCTTTCCTTTGCTACCTTGAAAAGGGCACCACCAAGCTTAGAATACTCACAAATGGCCTAAGAACGGATGCACACTCTCTTTAGGGTTTCTTTCTGAGGGATGGTGGCTGAGAAGTCGAGCCACACATTCCTTTTATAGCCCTCCGAATGAATTAGGGTTTTTAGGTCTGGACCGGTTATGCCCTGTGTACCTTGGGTACGCCCAGTGTACCTGAGGGTGAACGCGTCCAAATGAGGCACGCGAGTACGCGCAACGTACTCCTTGTACGCCCAGCGTACTCGCCTAACATGCAAACCCTAAATGGCAACATAACAAAGATGAAGGGCCAAAAAGAAGAATACCTGGATTTCGGGCTGTTACATAATTACTAAGAAAATAGGTTTTTTAGTAATGTAAATACGTTAAAACTCACACAATTATTGTGATTTTCATGCATTCTCAATAATTCATATTCATTTTTTATCTCACCCAATACTTTTTTACTCATTTTCATTCTTACAGAATACGACTTGATAAACATTATGATAGAATAAGAATATATATATATATATATATATATATATATATATATATATATATATATATATATATATATATATATATATATATATATAATAACCTTATAGACGATTTAATTAGTAAGAATGCGTGATAATGACAATAATTATATAAGATTGAACGTATTCACATTATCAAGCAACATGTTTTTATTTGTCACTCTCATATAATAACACTGTCTGCATGTCCGTACAATAGATGTCAATCCACATTTGAACCTAGCTCTCTCTCTCTCTCTCTCTCTCTCTCTCTCTCTTTATATATATATATATATATATATATATATATATATATATATATATATATAAAGCTTGGGAATATGTGGGTGTTATGTACTTAATATTAGGTATAGAATCATCAAAAACTACATAGCTTTAACAAAATGCAAACAAATCACTCTACCATTTTTTGCATCTTCTATTAGAGCTTATTATAACGACCCGCCTTATTTAGATATTTTCTCTAATTATTTTTGCCTCTAGAATAGTCATTTCTTGAAACACTCTAGAAGATATCTAGAAACTCCATGGGTGGCTCATGAAGAGACATCTTCTAGAAACATTCTAGAAGATATCCTTAATTCCTAAAGTTGTTGCCTCTTGTATATATAGGGCTCTCCCATTTCATTTCTATTCACCTTGTAATTGAGTTGAGTTCTCTTGAGTAATAAATAGCTTTCGTGTGTTGAGTTATTTTCTTCCTTTCCTTGTTCTTGTGTTGGAGATTCGAGTTAGGCTGACTTACTTTGAGAATTAAGTGTCGTACGGTAAGCTTGAAGAGTCAAGTCTGTGACAAGTGGTATCAGAGCGAATAAAGTAAATGAAGACATGGCAGGTGAGATGGAGAAGAACGCTACCAATGATTCTAGTGTTGTGACGAACAAAGACAACCGAGGAAGAAAGGAGATTCGTCAAGTTGCAAGCAAGGGACGAGGTAAATCTAAGGATATGTGGGGATCCTTAGACAATAGAATTTTTGAAGTGGAGACTTCCTTAGAGACATTGTGTGATTAGGATGATGATGAACATCAACAAATGGGGTGATAGCATCGGATAACGATGAAATGAAAGGCAACGTAAAATGAGCAATCAATAAACTTGTTGGGGACTTACGCAAAGGGATGTGTGGCATACAAGAGATGCTCCTCGGTGAGGTGGCTAAATTACGTGAACAAGTGCAAGGTGAGCTCTCTATCCTGACCCAACTTGTAGAGGATTTGCATGCGGATTTGGCCCTTCCCAAGCGGGCGGTAATTGGTGGAGTAGGAGGCACCAACATCTACGCCCAAAAAGTTGAAGTTCCAACACCTTCAATGTTTGTGGGGAAGAGAGAAACATGGGTGTTTGATGACTTCCTATGGGAAATGGAACAATACTTCGAAGGAGTAAACATAACAGATGATGATATGAAAGATCAAGACTGCTACAAGGTACTTGAAGGGCACTACGGCATTATGGTGGCGACGTAGGCATGCTGACATCGAACGAGGTACATGTATCATGATGACTTAGGATGATTTTATTTGTGAATTCAAAAGACAATTTTATCCGAAAATGGCAATGATGGAAGCCAAGATCTTCCCTCAGGAAATTCATCAAACAAGGACTATTCATGAGTATCTGAAAGAGTTCACCACCCTCACTCTTGAGATACCTGATCTTTCTGATGTTGATGCATTTTTCTACTTCTTCGATGGGCTGAAAGGGTGGGCCAAGACATATTTAAAAAGACGATGAGTAAAAGACCTTGTGACTACAATTGCGGAAGCCAAAGCCTTGGTTGATTTCGGCTAAAGGGAACCATCGAAATCACGAGACCCCCGAAGGGAGAACTTTGAGAAGATTGGGGGAGAGAGATTGATGCACTTTCTGAATGAGGCTTCAAGAATAGATGCCCAGAAGACCAACAATACACAGAGGACCTCTATCAACAACGCAAGAGATGCTCACCCAACCAAAAAGGTTGATGGTTGTTTTCTATGTGGGGGACCACATGTCCCACGAAATTGCCCAAAGCATGCCAAATTCCAAGCAATGATTCAAAGTGAGCAAGTGGGTGAAGATGCTTCTGTGGGTTCATTGAGGATTCTCAATGCAATCAAATCTAAGACTACAATCCTAAAGATAAAGAAGAAGGGACTTCAGTTTGTGGAAGCAATCATCCAAGGCACTCCTATGAGGGCCCTTGTTGACAGTGGAGAGACTCACAACTTTATCTTTGTATAGGAGGCAAAATGATTAGGGATCAACTATGTCAAAGGGGGTGGCTCCATTAAAGCCATGAATTTTGCCGCTAAAATAGTCTCGGGTGTGGAACATGAGGTGGAAGCGAAGATTGGAGAATTGGGAGGAGCCATCAACCTCTCTGTTGTATCGATGGATGACCTCCAACTTGTACTCGAGCTAGAGTTCTTCGATATGGTATGTGCTTTCCTTATTCCTTTTGCTAATTCATTGTGCATCCTAGATGACGGACGTACTTGTATGGTTTCTACGGAACGAGGTACCAATAATACTACCAAGACTCTCTTTGCCATGCAATTTAAGAAGGGTTTCAACAAACATGAGCCATGTTACTTAGCGGTGATAAAAAAGAGTCAAAGGGATTGTCATCAATGAAGGAAGTGTCAATAGGGATTGAAGAGGTCCTTATGGAATTCCAAGATGTGATTCCTTAAGAGTTGCCAAAGAAACTTCTACCAAGGAGGGAAGTAGATCATGAGATTGAGTTGGAACCTAGTTCCAAGCCACCATCTAGAGCCCCTTATCGAATGATGCCTCCTGAACTTGAAGAGTTATGAAAACAACTCAAAGAACTCCTGGATGCTGGTTATATCTACACCTCGAAAGCCCCTTATGGTGCCCCGATAAGCCGATACTGTTTCAAAAAAAGAAAGATGGATCGCTATGTATGTGCATTGATTATCGAGCATTAATGAAGGTAACAGAAAGGAAAAAAATATCCAATCCCCCTTATAGCTGATTTATTCGATCAACTGGGGAAAGCATGCTACTTCTCTAAACTTGACTTGCGATCGGGGTATTATCAAGTCCATATTGGTGAGGGGGATGAACCAAAGTCAACTAATGTCACAAGATATGGATCTTTTGAGTTCTTAGTCATGCCATTCGGATTGACAAATGCTCCCGCCACATTTTATACTCTAATGAATAAGTTATTCCACCCATTCCTCGACAAGTTTGTGGTAGTATATTTACATGATATCATGGTATATAGCTAATCCTTGGAGGAGCATGTTTCCCACTTGATGCAGGTATTTCAACTATTACAAGAGATCCAACTTTATGTGAAAGTAGACAAATGCTCATTCTCACAACAAGAGGTGGAATTTTTAGGTCACAAAGTCAAAGAGGGATGATTTGTTGGGTTTTGAGCATTCTAACACTTCCTAAGTGTACATGCAACCCTAATAAACCTTGGATCTATGTTTGTCTAAATACATGCAAAATTTGTTTTCCAAGGTTTATAACTTATCTAGCATGGCATGGGGAACTTTTAAACATAAAAGGAAATAGATAAATTACATACCTTTTGATGAGTGTTGATTCCTTGGAGTTTGAGAGCCAAGCACCAATAATGTGAATGCCTCAAATGGAAATCAGAAATCACCACAAACTTGGAAAGCTTTATTAGAGAGTATACACACTCTTAGAAATCGGCCACACCTTACACACACTCTAGGGTGCTATTTCATGCAACATAAGCTTGTTTATATAGTGTGCATGGTTAGGTTGAAACCCTAATAACCCATGTCTTTTCCTTTCCAAGGATCCACGGGTTAAAACCTCCATGGATCATCCATGGACTTCCATATAAGCTTAGCCTATTAACAAATGAGTATTAGCCCACACCATATAAATATAATAGCCCATGATTTAATTAGTCTTCCTTTTAATCAATAAATTAATTCATAATTAATTCAAGATTAAAACTAATTAAATTACATGCCTTTATATTAATATATTATAACTTATAATATATTAATAAATCGTAAGTATACAATTCTCATAAAACTATCCATAATTAGTTTGGGTGAAGTGCAACCCCAATGGACCATGCCGGGTCGGGTCAAGTATATATCAAATAAGTTATGGACTTAGACACCTTATCCAACAGACTCCCACTTGGATAAGTCTAATAACTATATTTTCCTATATTACTTCAGGAACCAACCGGCAATCATAGCTCTCGAAAACTATGTTGAACTATGCAACGCCATTTTAGATAAGTGATCATATAGTCCTCTGTTCTCATGATATCAGCCGGACAAATACAAGGAAAAATGTCTTACTTATTGTCTGGCAGTTGTTTCTCGATTTTCGATTTGTTTGACAAAGAACTTAACTGAACACATCAATTTAGTTCTGACCAGGCCCGATACATGGGTCAACACAAAATCATCGAGGGGCCCAGATATCGCTTTTATTTCTAGAAGGAACATATAAACTTCGACTCATATGCTTGTTCTACTACTTGTTGAATTGTACAAAAAGGCACGTTTTATAACATCAAGTTACTGATGTGTTTTCGTCCAATCAGTGCACAACCAACTCATAGGTAACAACTCATATCTCTAGGTTTGAAGACTTATATGATATTATCGTCTCATGATCACTCGAGATAAATTCCATGAAGTGATACAAGTGAGCGTGGGTTTATTCCAATACTCATAACTTATGAGCACTCATGAACGTTGTAGAAACCATTGCTATGTCTAAACACCTTTATCCATCTACAAACCCAATTCATGACAATCTTGATTCATACCTACTTCCGACGTATGACTGATTGTGGAGGTTTGAATAAATTAATTATTCTGGAAGTCAAAACATGCAAAACTGAAACAATAGTAAATAATTGACAATGATAGCAACACTTTACTCGTAAATAAATCACAAATTTTATTCATCATCAAACGTCGATTATATTTTACAAGTTTCAGAAAAGGTTATCTAATCTGTAAAACTAATATCGTCCCTCAGCCCGATGCGCCTCGCATGCTGTAAATGCTTAACCCTCGTCAGTCCCTTCGTAAGGGGATCTACAGGGTTCTTATTTGATGATACCCTGTTTTCCACGAGGAGTCCTTCTTCTATCTTGTGTCTTATGAAGTGATATTTTATGTGAATGTGTTGGGATCTGCCATGATCTCTCGGTTCCTTGGCTAAGGCAACCGCACTATTGCTGTCACAAAAAATCTCCATAGGCTCCTTAATAGCTGGTACAACTCCAAGGTCTCCGATGAAGTTCTTCAGCCATATCGCCTCCTTCACTGCTTAACTCGCTGCTATATACTCTGATTCACAAGTCGAATCAGCCACCGTCTCCTGCTTGGAACTCTTCCAAGAGATTGCCCCTCCATTTAGGGTAAAGACCCAGCCCGACTGAGAGCGGAAGTTATCCCTATCAGTCTGAAAACTAGCATCACTATACCCTAACACTCTCAATTCATCACCCCCACCAAGGGTAAGGATCCAATCCTTAGTCCTCTGCAGGTATTTGAGAATGTTCTTTACTGCGGTCCAATGAGCCTTGCCAGGGTTCCCCTGATATCTGCTGACCATTCTCAAAGCAAAGGCCACATCAAGGCGGGTACAAGTCATAGCATACATGATCGAGCCCACAGAGGAAGCATACGGTAATCGACTCATCTCTGCTATCTCGGCCTTTGTACTCGGACTCTGAGTCTTACTCAGTTTGGCATTGCTTTGGATCGGTAAATCTCCTTTCTTGGAATTCTGCATGTTTAACCTTTTCAACACCTTATCCAAGTAGGTACTCTAACTAAGCCCAATTAGTCTTTTACTCCTTTCTCTTAATATCCTTATCCCTAGGATATAGGCAGCTTCCCCTAGGTCCTTCATAGCAAAGCACTTCCCAAGCCAGGACTTAACCTCCTGCAAGGTTGGGATGTCATTTCCTATAAGTAGTATGTCATCTACATACAGTACCAAGAAGCTAACTATACTCCTACTAGCTCTGACATACACGCAAGAATCATCTTCACTTCTCGAGAAGCCAAATTCTTTGACCTTCTCATCGAAACAAAGATTCCAGCTACGAGATGCTTGTTTTAATCCATAAATGGATTTCTCAAGCTTGCACACTCTATTAGGGTATTCTGCACTGACAAAACCCTCTGGTTGATTCATGTACACATCCTCAGCCAACTTTCCATTAAGAAAAGCGGTTTTGACATCCATTTCTCATATTTCATAATCATGAAATGCAGCAATGGCTAGCATAACCCTAATAGACTTAATCTTTGCTACCGTTGAGAAGGTTTCATCATAATCAATACCCTGAGTCTGAGTAAAACCCTTCGCAACCAGTCGAGCCTTATAAGTGTGCACTTTTCCTTCCATGTCGGTCTTCTTCTTGAAGATCCATTTGCACCCGACTGTTTTACGGCTTGGTACATTGTCAACCAAGTTCCAAACTTCATTGTCATACATGGACTGTATCATGCTGTCCATAGCCTCCTTCCATTTAGCATACTCCGGGCCTGCCATGGCTTCCTTAACACTGCTAGGTTCATCCAAATTTACCAGTGTACTATCGCTGATAAATGTATCACCTTCCGTAGTAATATGAAAACCATAATAAAAACTCAGGTGTGTTCCTAACCCGTGTGGAATGCCTCGGAGGTACAGACTCGTCAGTTGGCTCAACAGGAGTTTCCTCCTCAGGTTGATTGCTAGTGTCTGAGGTTGCTTCACCAATTGATTCCTGAATTTCTTCAAGATCAATTTGCCTCTCACTTTCTCCTTGGCTCATAAACTCTCTCTCACGAAAGACCCCTCTTCTTGCTACAAAGACCACATTCTCATTGGGTATGTAGAAGAGGTAACTAAAGGATTTCTGTGGGTAGCCGATGAAAATACACCTTTCACTTTAGGGATCGAGCTTATCATGAATCTCACGCCTCACGAAAGCCTCGCAACCCCAAATCTTGATGTGGTCTAAATTGGGAACTTTCCCAGTCCACATCTCATGAGGTGTTTTGGTACCCTTCTTTGTAGGGACTAGATTAAGGATATGGGCAGCAGTCTCTAAGGCATACCCCCAAAGAGAGATTGGTAGCGAAGCTCGACTCATCATAGAGCGAACCATGTCTAACAAAGTTCGATTACGCCTCTCAGCTACACCATTTAGCTGTGGTGTCCTGGGAGGAGTCAACTGTGAGACAATCCCACACTCTTTAAGATAGTCAAGGAACTCGGTACTAAGATACTCACCACCTTGATCAGATCGAAGCATCTTAATGTTCCTGCCCAATTGATTTTCTACTTCCTGTTTGAATTCTTTCAACCTTTCAAAGGTTTCTGACTTATGTTTGATCAAGTAGACATAACCATATCTACTAAAATCATTAATAAAAGTCACATAATACTGATTAGCATCCCTTGTGGTGGTTTTGAATGGTCCACATACATCAGTATGTATTAGGTCCAACAAACCCTCACCCCGTTCACAAGTACCAGTGAAGGGTGATTTGTTTTCATCTTTCCAAGTAGACAAGATTCACAACTATCATCCGATTTAAGGTCAAATGATTCCAAGACTCCATCCTTTTGGAGTTGGCCTATGTGTTTCTTGTTTACATGTCTAAAAGAAGAATCAATATACAATACATTATTTCCTAAGTTGTCTATAACCGACACAGTTTCATACACACCAACACAAGGTAATGCTTTAAAATAAAACACATTATTAAAGAAAGCATTAATTCCACCACATTCATTATCAAATGAAAAGGTAAAACCTTGTTTATACAAACCATGAAAGGAAATAATATTTCTCTCCATTTCAGACGAGTACACACATTTATTCAAATCTAATTTTAACCCATTATTCAACAACAAAGTATAAACTCCAATCTTGGAAACAGGCGAAGCCTTCCTATTCCCCATGATCAAGTTTATCTTTCTATGCTCCATATCCTCACTTCTTCTTAGGGCCTACAAATTTGAACATATGTGAATACCACATCCTGTATCAAGCACCCAAGAGTTAGAATATGGTGAGTAATTAGATAATTTTGTGTAAATACCTACGTGGGTGGGTTTCACTTTCCCGTCCTTTAGATCCTGCAAGTACTTAGGGCAGTTTCGCTTCCAGTGCCCCTTGTCCTGGCAATAGTAGCAATCAGCATCCTTGGGAATGGAAGAAGGAGTGACAGAACCGCTCTTGGTCCTTGATGAGGAGCCTTCAAGAGACTTTCCCTTGGTAACCTTCGAAGGGGACTTTCTCTTTTTCCCTTTGCCTTGCCCGATAGCCAAAACAGGGGTAGATGTTGAAGTAGGAGTAGTAGAGGTAACAACCGACTTGCCCTTAAGACCGGTTTCAGTGGTCTTCAAGAGTCCTTGAAGTTTGCTAAGAGTAACTTCCTACTTGTTCATATGATATGTCATACGAAATTGGTCATAACAAGAAGGTAAGGAGTGCAAAATGATGTCAATTTCCAACTCCTCAGGGAAGTTCACATTCAGCTTGAGCAAACGGTCCACATACCTTTGCATCTTTTGCATGTGGCCCGTGATGGATTCACCATCCTTCATGCGAGTTGTTATCATGGAGGAGATTATTTCATACCGCTCCTGACGAGCACTCTGATGGTACCTTTCCGTCAGATCTTGGTGCATCTCAAAAGGGTAGAAGTCCTCATAGGACTTTTGGAGCTTGGCTGTCATCGCGGCCATCATGATGCATGCTACCTTAGTAGTATCTCTCTCATGTGTCCTGAATTCAGCGACCTCCTCAGGAGTAGCAGTGGACTCATCAAGCTCCTTTAACTCCTTATTGAGGACGTATTCTTTGTCCTCATAACAAGTAACCATCCTGATGTTCCTAATCCAGTGCATGAAGTTGGAACCATCAAAGATGACTCTCCCACAAAGATTCATGAGAGAGAAAGAGCCAGTTGGGTTAGAGCCCGAAGCATTGTTGTTGGAAGACATATGAAAGAAGAAATCAAGTTTAAATTAGGTATATAGAGTCCTTAATATGACACCCAAATGTAATATTAAGGCTAGGATCCAATCACAATATATTATACTTAGAAGAAGGATGTCGTAATCTAAGTAATAACATATTTGAAAGGTAGGTGAATGACGATTCACCAATTTCCACCCTGAAAAAACCAAATGAATTATTAGGTTTTAATTGGATTTGAAATTCCTAGATTCTTTTGAGATTCATTGAACTTTTCAATAGCGTGTTTCAATCTCGATTGTGCCCTTCAAGTTTTATGACTGGGATGCCGAGGATCACAAAACAAGGTGTGAATAACCATACTAATTCACTTGGTACCCTTAATATTATCACCTAATCAATGTGCCGGTTAACCACACACGCTCCATTGATCTATGACAAACATTAAGTCAACCTTCGTGATCCTTACTAGTCCAGGTTAGTGTGCCGGTTAACCATACATACTCCACCAACGACTTGGTAAGGTACAAAGTGTGAATTCCATGGACTAGCACCATGTTCACCTTTTTCCTAAAGTAACTAAGATTGGGAATTAAAATATTTAGTTACTTTATAATAATCATTATACTTTTAATGAGGATTTAAAGTCATTGTCCTACTCGTTCGGCTAACGACCCTCAACCGATCAAGGAAGCGGTGGGTGAGAGTGGACACCCATTAAGCTGCCATTTTATAGGCAGCAACCTTATACCCCCCTTATAGACCGGCTTCTTGAATGAGGCCTACTAACGGTAAAATGACTTATTCTTATACATATATATATATATAATAATTAACCATTATTGTTATAAATAGTCTAAGTGTTGAATTTTAACTATTAAAACTCTAAGGGTTGGAATTAAAGTTGATTAAAGTGTGTGAAACTTTACAAATTCCAAAATGTGAGGGCAAGTTTTGTAACTATTCAAAACTTTTCATTTCATAACTTATGAATTAAAGGTTCATAAAAATGGGGACTCTTCGTTTTTATGTAACTTATGTGTTTTAAATGTGTGTTTAAAAGAAGTGACCTTTGGATATCCATAACTTGAGGACAAATTATGGACTCCATTAAAACACATAAATGATCAAGAATTAATCCTAAACAATTCAACAAATAATTCCTATCATCTTCTAAATTCATAAGAACATGAACATGATCATCAAAGTTTCAAGGATTATATCAACACATACAAAGCATGAAATTTTGATATAAGCTATTGTAAATGGATTAGAACAACCATTACACCAACTAAAAAAAGTTTTCAAGTACCAAAACAGTTTAGGGTAATGTTTCTAGTCCATTTCCAGTAGCAAAAGTCGAAAATCTGCATTCTGAGGCTCCTACTCGTCGAGTGCACGAACCTACTCAGCAAGTCCCCCTATGGACTCGCCGAGTTCAGTAGGTAGACAGCAAAAAATCGAATTTTTTCCACTATTTTGCATCAAGTATCAAACAAACAAGCATAGGCTCTGATACCACTGTTGGGTTTTGAGCATTCTAACACTTCCTAAGTGTACATGCAACCCTAATAAACCTTGGATCTATGTTTGTCTAAATACATGCAAAAATTGTTTTCCAAGGTTTATAACTTATCTAGCGTGGCATGGGGAACTTTTAAACATAAAAGGAACTAGATGAATTACATACCTTTTGATGAGTGTTGATTCCTTGGAGTTTGAGAGCCAAGCACCAATAATATGAATGCCTCAAATGGAAATCTTAAATCACCACAAACTTGGAAAACTTTATTAGAGAATATACACACTCTTAGAAATCGGCCACACCTTACACACACACTCTAGGGTGCTATTTCATGCAAAATAAGCTTGTTTATATAGTGTGCATGGTTAGGATGAAACCCTAATAACCATGTCTTTTCCTTTCCAAGGATCCATGGGTTAAAAGCTCCATGGATCATCCATGGACTTCCATATAAGCTTAGCCCATTAACAAATGAGTATTAGCCCACACCATATAAATATAATAGCCCATGACTTAATTAGTCTTCCTTTTAATCACTAAATTAATTCATAATTAATTCGAGATTAAAACTAATTAAATAACATGCCTTTATATTAATATATTATAACTTATAATATATTAATAAATCATAAGTATACAATTCTCATAAAAATATCCATAATTAGTTTGGGTGAAGTGCAACCCAAATGGACCATGCCGGGTCGGGTCAAGTATATGTCAAATAAGTTATGGACTTAGACACCTTATCCAACATGATTGATGGTGGATGAAGCAAAGATCAAATCCATCCGAGATTAGGAGGCACCAACCAAGGTAACCAATCTTTGATCGTTCCTTGGTTTGGTTAATTATCATCGGTCTTTTATCAAATGATCTTCTAGTGGGCAGCCCTTTTAACTGACCTTCTAGGAGAAAGACAAAACTTGGAGATGGGATTCCCATTGTCAAGAAGCATTCCAAGAGCTGAAAGAGGCGGTGACACAAGAGCCTGTAATGAGATTACTGGATGTCACGATGCCATTCGAGTTACATACTGATGCTTCAGACTTCGCCATAGGAGGGGTCTTAATGCAAGATGGGCACCCAAGAGCATACGAGAGTCAGAAATTGAACGAGGCAGAGAGATGTAAGATGGTGCAGGAAAAGGAGATGACCGCCATCATCCATTGCTTACGAGTATGGAGACACTATATACTCGGTGCGAAGTTTGTGATAAAAAAAGATAATATTATGACAAGCTATTTCCAAACACAAAATAAAATGAGCCCGAAACAAGCCCGGTGGGAAGACATTTTAGCGGAGTTATATTATGTGCTCGAGTACAAGCCGGGAAAAGCTAATGTCGTTGCCGATGCGCTTAGTCGCAAAGGCACCCTCGCTTCAATCACTCAAGAACAATTCTTCTTGCAAGATCAGATCAAACAAAGACTAGAGCATGATCCTTTGTCCAAGAACCTAATTGCTATGGCTTGAGAAGGGAAAATGCGGAGAATCTGGCTTTAAGGAGATCTACTCTTTACAAAAGGAGATCGGTTATTTGTGCCTAAATGGGGAGATCTTAGACGAAGAAATAATGGAGTGCCATGAATCAAAGTGAGCAGGACATTTGGGAGTCAAGAGGATAAAAACATTGATAGAGAGTACATACTATTGGCCGCACATGAGGGACGGTATTGAAGGCTATGTTCGAATGTGCTTGTTGTTCCAACAAGTCAAAATAGAGAAGAGACAACCGGGCAGACTATTGGAGCCGTTACCTACTCCTAAGGGCCCATGGGAGGGTGTATATATGGATTACATTAAATTCCTACCAAAATCGTAAGGATGTGAGAGTATTATTTTCCTCGTAGATAGGTTCTCAAAGTACGACACCTTCATGCCGGATCCAACGATTGCACTGCGGACGAAACAACCAAACTATTCTTCAAGCACGTGGTAAAATACTAGGGCGTGCCACAAGTCATCGCCAAGGATCGTGGCCCTCATTTTACTGGAAGATTATGAACGGAGTTGTTCAAAGAAATGGGCACGAAGTTAAACTTCCTTACTAGTTTTCATCCCCAAACTGATGGGCAAACGGAGAGAGTGAATGCCCTACTTGAGCTATACTTGCAAAACTACGTGAGTGATAATTAAATAGATTAGGAGAGGCTCATGGATATAGCTCAATTATCTTATAATATGCAAAGAAGTGAAGCCACGGGTCAAAGTCCCTTCGAGATTGTCACCGGTCAACAACCTTTAACCCTAAATGCTTTAGCCGCAATGTAACGCCCCATTTCTAGTATGTGATTTAAATAAAGTAATTTTTGTTTCTTAAGGGGTACTCGATGAGTCAGTAGACCGACACGTCGAGTAGAGACGGGATTTGCACACAGTTAAAGTTGGCTACTCGACGAGTCCATATTCTTGGACTCGGCGAGTCTGCCAGTCTGGATGAAACCCTAATTTTAAGGGTTTGCACCCTATTTAAACAACTCTATGCGCCAAAAATCAGCCTCCACCACCCACTGAACGTCCCTTACCAAACCCTAGCCTTCCTTTAAGCATTCTTGGAGTATTTCTCACCTGGTGAAGGATTTTGGTGCATTTTGGAGTTAGAGGAAGAAGAGAGGAGAGGGGTTTTCAAGAGGTGCAAAGAAGATCCGAGTTTCTTGTGTCATTCCAGTTTCCATTGAGGTATAAAGCTCGAATCTTTGGTTATTTTCATGTAGATCTCTTTAAAAGCTTGCTAGTCTTTTTTGAGCCATTTCTAGACATTGATGTCGATTTAACAGTAGTTATGATGAATAGACTTCAAATCTAAGCATTTCAGAACTCCTTAAGCTCAAGGTTATCTCCTTTATTGAGCTAAATTCCCATTCTAAACCTAGATCTCCTCTTTTAGCTCATTATTGGGTATTTGAGCTTCTTATGAGCATGCATGCACGTAAAGTTAGAAACTTTACGTGTGAAACCAGTCCTAGGAACTCTAATCTATGAATTGGATGCACTGGAATCGAGCAAAATCGACTGTATAGTAATGGCATGCATGGACTCGACGAGTTGTTCTTCAGACTCGACGAGTGTTCATGCAACTCGGCGAGTCAGATGAAGATGGCTTGATGTTTTTAGCAAAGAAGAACTTGTCGAGTCTTTGCAAACCTTGACGAGTTGAAGCGAGTAAAGGATTAGAAAAGGTGTTAGGGACTCGACGAGTTGGCGGCCCAACTCGGCGAGTCCGGTCAACTGAAAGTTGACTTTGACCAGGGGTAAAATAGTCATTTTACCTTGAGAACAGTTATCAGTATCTGATTTAGTGTTTATGGGATTGTAGCCGGCGAGTTCTGGAGCAGCAGTCAGCTAGTTCCAGAGTTAGCATCTCAGCAACCAGCGTTACGAGGTGAGTTTTCTTCCAGTAGGAACGGGTCTACGATCACAATGTCAACCTATCTAGTTCACAGTAGTTCTGGACTTCGGTTCGATGTAGTAGTTCAGTGTGCTTGATGTCTTTGTGATTCAAGCATGTCTTTGTGTTATGTGTCCCGGACTTCGGTCCGATGCAGTATGCAGTATATGTGTTTCTGCTAGTAGTTATGATTATGCTATGCTATGTTCAGTCAGTTTTCGGACTTCGGTCTGATGCAGTTTCCAGATTTCGGTCCGATGCAGAGGGCAGGGCCCTGGTTAGTTCCGGACTTCGATCCGATGCAGTTTCCGGACTTCGGTCCGATGCAGAGGGAAAGGCCCTGGTTTGTTCCAGACTTTGGTCCGATGCAGTTTCCAGACTTCAGTCGGATGCCGTGGGCAAGGCCCAGTATGTGGTTTATGTGTTATTGTATGGTGTGTGGTAGTTTGGGGGAGCTCACTAAGCTTTGTGCTTACAGTTTTAGTTTTGGTTTCAGGTACTTCCGCTAGCAAGGGGAAGAGATCGGGTTGATGTCATGACACACACCACAGTTGTAGTTTTATCCTCGAAGTTTTATTCAGATATTTTGATATGATATTGACTTCAGTTTTGAATTGATACATTTACTGTGGCATTTTGAGACATACGAATCATGGTTTTATTATATAATATTTTATGTTGTGGTTTTTAGTAATATTAAAACAAAATTTTTTTGGTTGTGCTTTTAGGACGTTACAAGTTGGTATCAGAGCCTTGGTATGAGGGATTCAGGCACACTTTTGAGTGTGACTGGACTCAAACTAAGGAAAATGGTAAAAGGTTTTCAAAAGGAAAAATGTTTTCAAAAGAATTTTTGAAAAAGAGAAAAAGGGTGTAGTGCATGCGATCAGCCGAGCCCAAGTAACTACTCCCAAATTACCCATACAAGTTTATATTATGAGTATCTATTTCAGTTTCAATAGAACAGCATGCTAGAATAGGACTAAGGATCTAGGAGGATGCCTTATGTGCCTGCTTTATGTACTTCAACTTCATGAGAATTGCATGCTAGTATTGAGTAGACAATAGTAGGATAGCCTGTTAGGGTTAGGCCTGATAATATGAGCTTATTATTTTATGCTAGTACGGTTTCTCATTATGAGGATAGATATGCTTGAGTAGTTTCCTGTGTCTGAATGCTGCTTGCGTTGTGCTTTGTGGGACTCTGAGTGATGGGAGTTAGCCATTAGGTGAATACGTCACATCACATGTGATCAGGGTTGAATAATCCCAGAGTGCTGGATTTGGACCTACTGTGCAGCTCTTGTTTGAGTCTAACAGTTGTAGGAACGAGTCTTTTACTCAAACGATTATCTGAGCCTTGTCACATGTGATGGTATTCAGGTGATGACTAATTGGCATTACAAGGAGGCCTTCAGCAGCTGAGGACTGGTTTTGGTTGAGTCAGAGATTTCCCTAGGACAAGCCTAGGATGAGAGTAGCAGAGATCAGCATCAATAGTAGTGACTTGGTGGAGTCGAGGCAGTTCTTGAGGAAAGTACGGATAGATGTGGAAGGTAGTATGGGCCCGTACTACTGAAAGCAGAGGATCCGTACTTGAATCAAGGAAGGCCAAGGCAAGACCAGGAAGCTTGTAGTAATAGTGATCCCTCGAGATATATCAGTGTTTCTAACGTTTGATATGATGTGTTTTCAGAATGGTGGTTTTACGCCCTAGACCAACATGCGACGGTTCAGGTGTCGGGGAGGGATCAGGATCAGGCTCGGGGGCCGAGCATTTGGATGTGCAGACAAGGGAGTTTTTTTCTTTAGAGATTACTCGTATCATACTTGAGCAGACTCCTGTGATCTTTGGTTCGATCAAGGAGGATATTTTGGAGATGATGGATGAGAGGTTGAGCACATTCCGTGCTGAGGTGGCGACTATGATGGGGTCGCATACACTCACTTTTAGGGAGTTCAGAGCTTGTGGAGCTCCATACTATCATGGGGCGCGGGATCCCATTGCGAGTACTAGGTGGTTGGCAGATGTCGCCAACGCATTCCGTACCAGCAGATGTCCCAAGGGGGACAAGGTCAGACTAGCATCTTGTCTTTCGAAGGACAGGGCATGCGATTGGTGGGTGGAGATCGGGCATGTCATCGGGGATGACGCAGCACTTGATGCGATGACTTGGGTTGAGTTTACTACCAGGTTCAGAGCCGAGTTTGCACCGGTTGTAGAGGTGCAATAGTTAGCCATGGAGTTTCAGGATCTTACTCAGATTACAGAGACTGTGGCGGAGATTACCGCCAAGTTCAGGGAGAGGGATCTTCTCGTTCCTCAGTACACAGCTGATGAGGAAATGAAGAAGGCCCGTTACCATGAGATGTTGCCGAGTGATATCCGCTAGTTTGTGAGCCGGTCCAGCTGTAAAACGCTGGATGACATGATTACTAGGGCTCGTGAAAGAGAGATTGATTTAGAGATGGAGAAGAAGAGGAAGCCAGAGGCGGCATCTGGCACTGGGAGTTTGGGCAAAAAGCCCAAGGTATCCGATCATAGGTCCAGAGGACAGTAGAGCCACAGTCGGTGTGGCAAGTTTGGGAGATTGCACGATGGGGCGTGCAAGGCAGGTAGTGCTGGTTGCTACAAGTGCGGCTGGACCGGACATATGAGTAGAGATTGTACAGCTACTACCACCACCGCAACTTCTGACCTGATTTGCTTCCATTGCAATTAGAGGGGACATAAAAAGTCCCAGTGTCTGAATTTGACAACAACAGCAGGGAAGGTAGTAGCACCTGCCCTTGCAACATTGAGGATTACAGACGGCCGTCAGGGCCGGAGTGAGGCGCCAGTGGCGAAGAGTAGAGCTTTTCAGATGACAGCAGAGGAGGCACGAGTGACTCCTGATGTGGTGACGGGTATGTATCTTCCTTTCATCTCTTTATTTGTTATGAATTATTTCTTATGGTTATATGTTTTATATAGGGTCGCTCTTAGTGAACGACATTTCAGCTACAGTCTTGTATGACTCGGGGGCTACCCGATCATTTGTTTCGGTTGCGCTTAGCAAGAGGTTTAGCAGAGCTCTGGGGGAAATGGATTGTCCACTTGAGGTTGAGATAGATGATGACAGGATCGTCAGGGTCGCAAGAGTGCATAAGGGGTGTTCACTTCGGTTATTCGATGAGCAGTTTTCGGTAGACCTGGTTCCTATTCCTCTGCAAGGGAACAAGGTTATAGTAGGCATGGATTGGCTAAGGCCCAATAGGGCAGTGATTGATTATGAACTATAGTTAGTGAGGGTTCGCACTCCCAGTGGGGGAGAGTTAGTGATTCAGGGCGAGAGGCCACAACGCGGACCGATTCTTTGTTAAGCAGCAAGAGCGAGGCACTACTTTCAGCATGGTTACGTGGGTTCGTCGCCTATGTTTTAGATGCCCAGGAGAAGGGCAAGGCGACAATCGATGGTGTACCGGTAGTGCGAGACTACCCTGACGTATTCCCAGAGGATTTGCTTGAGATACCTCCGGAGAGACAGGTTGAGTTCAGGATTGATCTGGTTCATAGTGCGCTCCGATAGCCAAGGCACCATATCAGTTGGTTCCTCTAGAGATGCAAGACTTGTCTACGCAGCTGCAGGAGCTACTAGACAAGGGTTTTATCAGGCCGAGTAGTTCACCTTGGGGAGCCCCGATCCTGTTTGTGAATAAGGATGGATCGCACCGTATATGCATAGATTACCGGGAGTTAAATAAGGTGACAGTGAATAATCGTTACCCACTTCCAAGGGCAGACGACTTATTTGATCAGCTTCAGGGAGCATCTTGGTTCTCAAAGATTGATTTGCGCTCCGGGTATCATCAGATGCGGTTCAGAGTTAAAGATGTGTAAAAGACTCCTTTTAGGATCCGCTATGGTCATTATGAGTTTGTGGCGATGTCGTTTGGGCTCACCAACGCTCCAGTCGCGTTCATGGATCTCATGAATCGCATATGCAGGCCGATGTTGGATTGGTCTGTGATAGTGTTTATCAAAGACATCTTGGTCTATTCCAAGACTTAGCAGCAGCACGAGGAGCACCTGAGGGAGGTGCTAGAGACTTTAAGGAGGGAGAGACTTTTCATGAAGTTCTCCAAGTGTGAGTTCTGGTTGCGCGAAGTGCGGTTCCTTGGGCACCTCGTCAAACAGAAGGGTATACTAGTAGATCCAGCCAAGATTGAGGCAGTGATGCAGTGGGAGGTCCCGCGATCTCCATTTGAGATTCGGAGCTTCCTAGGTTTGGCAGGGTACTACATGAGATTCATCTAGGATTTCTCCAAGATAGCAGTTTCGCTCACCCGACTGACTCGGAAGTCGGTAGTGTTTCGTTGGGGGCCTGAGCAGCAGGTTGCATTTGAGACCCTCAGACAGCGATTGTGTGAGGCATCGATTTCTTACCCTACCATAGGCAATGGATGACTTTGTAGTCTATTGTGATGCTTCAGTCACAGGGATGAGAGCAGTACTGATGCAGCGAGGGCATGTGATAGCTTATGCCTCTAGACAGTTGAAGCCTCACGAGGCTAACTATCCAACGCACGATTTAGAGCTAGGGGCAGTGGTGTTTGCCCTCAAGATTTGGAAACATTACCTCTATGGGGTCTATTGTACCATTTACACGGATCATAAAAGTTTGAGGCACCTCATGGATCATCCTAATTTGAACATGAGAAAGTGTCGATGGTTAGACGTGGTAAAGGATTATGATTGTGAGATCCTTTATCATCCAAGTAAGGCCAACGTAGTGGCCGACGCCCTGATCCGCAAGGCTGTAGCTGCCCCAATCAGGGATATTTATTTGAGGATGACAGTGATTACTCCCTTGTTGGAGTAGATTAAAGAGGCACAGGTTGAGGGCCTGAAGGAGGAGAGGCAGAAGTGTGAGAGGATTGTGGGCTGAGTAGCCTCCTTTGACTATGACAGTCGAGGATTGTTAACCCTTCATAGGAGAGTGCGGGTACCGTACTGGGGCGGAGTACAACAGGTGTTGATGGACTAGACTCACAAGTCTCGTTTCTCCATCCACCCAGGGGGGACGAAGATGTATAGAGTTCTTCGACCCGATTATTGGTGGATCTGCATGAAGCGGGACGTAGCTTGGTACGTGGAGAGATGCCTGAACTACAGGAAGGTCAAGGCGGAGCACCAGATGCCCCACGGCAAGATGCAGCCATTAGACATTCCCGTGTGGAAATAGGAGGATATCACTTTGGATTTCATCACTAAGCTTACCAGGACCGCATGTGGAGTTGATTCGATTTGGGTCATAGTGGATCAGCTAACCAAGAGCGCGCATTTCATTCCGATTCAGGAAAGTATCTCAGCCGAGAAGCTAGCCGATATTTATGTGAGCGAAGTAGTGGCACGACATGGAGTGCCTGTTACGGTAGTGTCAGACCGAGACGTCTGTTTCACTTCCGGGTTTTGGAAGCAGTTTCATGACGAGATGGGGACTCCTCTTCATTTTAGCACCGCTTTCCACCCACAGATGGACGGACAGAGTGAGAGGACGCTTCAGACTCTCAAGGACATGCTTCGGGCATGTGTCCTAGATTTTGGTGGCAGTTGGGATACGTATCTTCCATTAGCAGAATTTTCGTATAACAACAGTTACCACACTAGTATTGACCACCCTCCTTTCGAGATGCTCTACGAGAGGAAGTGTAGGACCCCAATTTGTTGCGACGAGGTCGGTTACCGAGTCATCAGGAGCACTGAGGTGGTGCTCAAGACCATTGAGTTGGTCCAGCAGGTTCGTATCAGACTACAGACTGCGTAGAGTCGGCAAAAGAGTTACGCTGATAGGAGGAGTTCAAATTTGGAGTTTCAGGTGGGCGATATGGTCCTCCTTTATGTATCACCCTAGAAGGGTGTTATCAGGTTCCGGAAGCGGGGCAAGATGGGCCCCAGGTTTATTGGTCCTTTTAGGGTTTCGGACCTGGTGGGTCGGGTTGCTTATCAGTTGGATCTTCCAGCAGAGCTTAGCCTGATCCACAACACTTTCCATGTTTCTCAGTTGATTAAGTGTTTGGTGGAGGAGTCAGCAGTTGTACCCTTGGAGGATATTCGGGTTGATAGTAGCCTGAATTATATTGAAAGACCAGTTGTGATCTTAGATCGGAAGACGAAGACCTTGAGGAACAAGGTGGTTCAGTTAGTGAAGGTGCAGTGGTAGCACCGAAAGGGGTCAGAGTGGACGTGGGAGACCGAAGAGGAGATGAGGGAACATTATCCAGAGTTATTTTCAGATTCAGCAGCAGCACACGTCGAGGACGAAGTCTAAGATAGGTGGGGGAGAGTTGTAACGCCCCATTTCTGGTATGTGATATAAATAAAGTAATTTTCATTTTCTTAAGGGGTACTCGACGAGTTAGTAGCCCGATTCGTCGAGTAGAGACGGGATTTGCACGCAGTTTAAGTTGGCTACTCGACGAGTCCATATTCTTGGACTCGGCGAGTCTGCCAGTCTGGATGAAACCCTAATTTCATGGGTTTGCACCCTATTTAAACAACTCTATGCGCCCAAAATCAGCCTCCATCACCCACTTAACGTCCCGTACTAAACCCTAGCCTTCCTTTAATCATTCATGGAGTATTTCTCACCTTGTGAAGGATTTTGGTGCATTTTGGAGTTTTAAGAAGAAAAGAGGAGAGGGGGTTTTCAAGTGGAGCAAAGAAGATCTGAGTTTCTTGTGTTATTGCAGTTCCCATTGAGGTATAAAGCTCGAATCTTTGGTTATTTTCATGTAGATCTCTTTAAAAGCTTGCTAGTGTTTTTTTGAGCCATTTCTAGATATTGATGTCGATTTAAGAGTAGTTATGATGAATAGGCTTCAAATCTAAGCATTTCATAACTCCTTAAGTTCAAGGTTGTCTCCTTTATTGAGCTAAATTCCCATTCTAAACCTAGATCTCCTCTTTTAGCTCATTATTGGGTATTTGAGCTTCTTATGAGCATGCATGCACATAAAGTTAGAAACTTTACGTGTGAAACCAATCCTAGGAACCCAGATCTATGAATTCGATGCACTAGAATTGAGCAAAATTGAGTGTATAGTAATGGCATGCATGGACTCGGCGAGTTGTTCTTCAGACTCGACGAGTGTTCATGCAACTCGGCGAGTCAGATGAAGATGGCTTGATGTTTTTAGCAAAGAAGAACTCGTCGAGTCTTTGCAAACCTCGACGAGTTGAAGCGAGTAAAGGATTAGAAAAGGTGTTAGGGACTCGGAGAGTTGGCGGCCCAACTCGGCGAGTCCGGTTAACTGAAAGTTGACTTTGACCAGGGGTAAAATAGTCATTTTAACTTAAGAACAATTATCAGTATCTGATTTAGTGTTTATGGGATTGTAGCCGGGGAGTTTCGGAGCAGCAGTCAACCAGTTCCAGAGTTAGCATCTCAGCAGCCAGCGTTACGAGGTGAGTTTCCTTCCAGTAGGAACGAGTCTACGACCACAATGCCGACCCGTCTAGTTAGCAGTAGTTCCGGACTTCGGTCTGATGCAGTAGCTCAGTGTGCTTGATATCTTTGTGATTCAAGCATGTCTTTTTGTTATGTGTCTTGGACTTCGGTCCGATGCAGTATGCAGTATATGTGTTTATGCTAGTAGTTATGATTATGCTATGCTATGTTCAGTCAGTTTCCGGACTTCGGTCCGATGCAGTTTCTGGATTTCGGTCCGATGCAGAGGGCAAGGCCCTAGTTAGTTCGGGACTTTGGTCCGATACAGAGGGCAAGGCCCTGGTTAGTTCTGGACTTCGGTCCGATGCAGTTTCCGGACTTCGGTCCGGTGCAGTTTTCAGACATCGGTCCGATGCAGTTTCCGGATTTCGGTCTGATGCAGTGGGCAAGGCCCACTATGTGCGTTACGTGTTATTGTATAGTATATGGTAGTTTGGTGGAGCTCACTAAGCTTTGTGCTTACAGTTTCAGTTTTGGTTTCAGGTACTTCCGCTAGCAAGGGGAAGAGCTCGGGTTACTGGCATGGCACACACCACAGTTGCAGTTTTATCGTGGGAGTTTTATTCAGATAGTTTGATATGATATTGACTTTAGTTTTGAATTGATACATTTACTATGGCATTATGAGAGATACGAGTCATGGTTTTATTTTATAATATTTGATGTTGTGGTTTTTAGTAATATTAAAACAAAAATTTTTGAATTGTGCTTTTAGGACGTTACACGCAACTTATGAGGGAAGTAGCCCTGCTACTTATAAGTCGACAAAAGAGTGGCACGAGCAAACAGATATAGCTCAAATGGTCTTAGACGAAGCAACCAAGAAAATGAAGAAATTGACGCATGAGAATAGAAGGCATTTAGAATTCAAGGTTGGCGACTGGGTCATGGTGAAATTCTTGTCGCAACAATTCAAGACATTGAGCAAGGTACACAACAACTTGGTGCACAGATATGAAGGGCTTTTCGAGGTGATCGGGAGAGTTGGAAAAGTTTCATATCAACTTGAACTCCCACCTAAGTTGAAAATTCATCCGATTTTCCACGTCATCATGCTCAAGCTGTATCACAAAGACTCAGAAGATCCCCAACGAGGGATATCAAAGCACACACCAACAACGTTCGTTACGTCTTTCGAATATGAGATTAAGGCGATACTTTCGGAACGAACTATACGAAAGAGGGGAGTGCCGAGCTTCAAGGAATACTTAATCAAGTGGAGGAATTTTTTTGGGTTTTGAGCATTCTAACACTCTTATGTGTCCATGCAACCCTAAATACCTTGGATCTATGTTTTCTCTATTATACATGCAAATATGAACTTCCAAGGTATTATCCTAATCTACCATACAAAACAATGAATATAACAAGATAGAATACATACCTCTTTGATGTAGAAAGTCTTCATGAAGCTTGAGTGCCTAGTGCCCCAAGTGTGACACCTCAAATGGTTCACACAACACCAAATACACTTGGAATAACTTGAGAGAAACTTGAACATTCCTTGAAATCGTCTAGCCCTCACACTCACAAATAGTGCACGATTTCTTGGGCCATGAGATTCTTTTATATGGTGGCTATTAGGGTTACACCATGTAACTCATGACTTTACCCATTCCTTATGCTCCATGGATTTTAACCTCCATAGAGCATCCATGGGTCACCCCATGGACTTAGTCAAACATAAGGAATCTTGGATCATAAGCCCACATATATAAGAATGAATGATTTACACAATCAATCCATATATTTAATTAGTCTCCTTTTGATCACTTAATTAATTCCAAATTAATTCTTGATCAATACTAATTAAATAACCTTATTAATATATTAGAACTTATAATATATTAACAAACCTTAAGTGTTATTTCTCTCATTTTAGTCTATCAAAATGCATGATGCCATGCAACCCAAATGGACCATGCCGGGTCGGGTCAAGTCTTACCAATTATAGTTATGGACTTAGACATTAATCCAATAGTCTCCCACTTGGATAAGTCTAAAACTATTATTGCGTATGACTTCAAGAACTGACTGGAAATCGTAGCTCTCAAAATCTTCTGTCGAACTCTAACCTTGTAGATGAACTCTGACCTTTGTCAATGACTTGTCCATTAGATAAGGGATCATATATTCCTCCATTCTAGATATCATATGGAATGAGACATGGATTATAATCATTCTCTCTGTCCACTTGTTGTTTCCCGATTTCTGATTTATGACGACTGACTAATTGAACAAATCAAATCAGTCCTGGCCCGGCCGAGCACTTCCATTTGTCATCATCAAATCATCGAGGGGCCCACAGATATCGCTTTTATCCTGAAGGTAAAAGGAATGGATAAACTTCGACTCATATGGCTTGTTCTACTACTTGTTGAATAATACACAAAGGCACGTTTTATAACACCGAGTTACCGAATGCGTTTCCGTGCAATCAATGTACAACCAACTCATAGTAACAACTTATATCTCTAGGTTTGAAGAATATAAGATATTATCATCTCATGATCACTCGTGATAAAATCCATGAAGTGATTCCAATGAGCGCGGGTTGAATCCAATACTCAGAACTTATGAGCACTCATGAGTGTTGTAGCCATTTGTCCAACATCTTAGACCTCGATCTGCAAGCCAACCCTGACAGTCTTGATTCATATCTACTTCCAACATATGTCCGACTATGGATGGTTTGAATAACTTAGTCATTCCGGAAGAATAACCTAGTTTATTCTGGAAGTCAAAACATGCAAAATTAAACACAAGAATAATTGAGTCCAATATGGTATCAAAACCTATGAACATAAATAAAACACCTTTTATTTATCACCATATGATTACACATTATTCATTGTATACTGTTTCAGCTATCAACTTTATTCTTGAATTTAAAACAATAGTTGTCCCATGCTCCAAGCATGTACACTATGTTTTCTAAACACTAGTCATGTCATACACCAAGTATGCATACTATGTTTGTCTATGATCTTTACTTTATGAAATAGATCAATTGAAAATAACTCCAATGATCCTCTTTTCACAGTCCCAAATCCTTACTGCAAATGCAAAAATTCCAAATTCATGCGATTTACTGAAATCTGTTAGATTCTAAACTTATATGCATTGATCCTCTTGTAATGATTATGCACAAAGTCACAAGGACTTGACAACAAACATTACAAAGTATTCCAAAGGAGATCAACTCCTTGGAAACATCCTTCTTGCATTAAGTTTCCTTTAATCTTACACAGATTGAAAATACTAACTTTGAAACATTTCCAGATTCATTTTGACTATCACATCTGAAAAAGAGTTGCCTCCTTACAGATTATGTCAATATAATCCTTCTAGAATTATCACTATACTTCCGACTGTCCTTGAGCAACCAATATTTGGTAAACCTTAGATTATCCTCGACAATTGTTTAATCCTTTTAGTCATATCCAGTTCTAAACCTTTTCCCTTCTTAATGCCCCATGCATTTGGAAAATTTTAGAAAGGATGAATATAGCACATGTAATCGATCATATATCCGAAGCATATGGGACACGATTCATGATGTCTCACATAAAGACTAAACCAGTCTTTTGCTATAACATTTCCATTTCTATTTGCCAAGTTCTCATAATTCAGATTATGAAAAGGGATGCCGTAATCATAATCGAATTTTAGAACGCAAATAATGGACCCATATACAGAATTTCCTTATGTTGAGCCATTCCAACATGAAATTCATATATATATCCTTGACTAAATGATTAAAACCTCACGATCTAAGCTTATAGATTTGAGATGAAGTATAATTTTCTCTCCCTTAATTATAGCAAAACAACTCTTTCCCAATTGAAACTTTTGTTTTCTATAATTAACATTGCTAACTTGCAATACTTATCATAATTATCATGCTCCCACTAACATGATGATTATTAGCATGACACTTATGCTCCCACTAGCTTTGACATGTACTCAGAAATCAACTAACTTTCTTACCAAAGTTCAGATTTCTGATACTAGATTGTTTTGATAAAACTTTATCAAAATCATACACCTTCCCTTAGATAGCTCATAGGTGTGTCTAAACAGTTATGAAGAGGGATGTCGTAATCATAATGGTTAGACCTTTTTGCCCCTTCTCACAAGTCCTATGTAGTGTGCCGGTTAACCACACATGCTCCACTAACGACTTTGAGAATGCAAATATCACAATTGCTATCTAGCTAAAATCTACTTAGTGAAAGTGTTTCCTCACCATCATTTTCATGAATCGGAGAGAAACCTTATGAAACTTAGATTTTTATGGTGTATGAGTTCCTACCCATGTGAATTTGTCAAAACCATAATCACAAGACAAGGATAATGACAATTCCAAACTCATATGGATTGAACTCAATCTTAATTTCTTGCCACCTGGCAGCTCAAGGGCCTTCCATTGCTTCCAAGTTGTTGTGCAACCAATTGAGAACTCTAAAAACTCATATGCAAAGCCAACTTTAACTGGAATGGGCACAGAATATGTCAACATGATAGGTTATAACCCTCAAGTCGTGTGCTAGTGAAGAACTTCAGGTTTTATTCTTAATTAGTTCTTGAGACTTTCAAGACCTTTAAGACTCCCACTGTCCTCTTGACCTATAAGACTCCCTTGTCAAACATCGAAGAGATAGTGCGGATTCTAATAAAGACAAACACTTCACATAATTGGCCTTAGTTGGTCTTTGTTTTATCCAAAACATCACAACTTACCAATTTCAAATGTACTAGAGTAGGAAGCTTTTACTCTTACATTTGACAAGTGTTTTAAACCTTCTTTAAGACATGTCACTCAAATTACAATCTTGGAGTATGACTCTAAGACTTGTATTGGAACGAAGTATGACTCATCTTCTTGATTTAACCATTTCAACAATTCAAGATTCCTCGTCTTAGTCATAAGAATGCACTAAGATTTCATTAGAGAACTAATTGTGCTATGGTTTCTTAATCATTAAGATGATCACAAAACTGATACTAAAGTACTCTCCCATCTTTTCAGATTTGAGAAACTTTTATCCTTCTGCCTAATTTGATTCTTCTTATTCGCTCTGCCATACATTGGAACCTTTTCCAATGTCTCAGAGTTACACTTAAGCTTGTAAGTATAATCATATTTACTGAGCTTTAGTAAACCATGACGAATAGTCTTATCGATCTTTTGTGGTGGACTTGACCAATGCACAAGAATGTGTACTCGATCCCTTAGTCCTTCACTTGACTCACACATCCATGTGAACAAGTAGTTAGTCTTAATTTTTTTCAATGCTTGAAAGTTCTCATTCATCATGCTATACAACTTGCATGATTCCAAGTTTCTATCCAACTAAAACTTGGGTGATGAGAATCTTTCCTTATTTGGTAGATTTAGACACTACCACAAAAGAAAGAATCAAATTCACTTTCCAATATTGCTATCAGTGGAATCTTATAAGCAACAACTTTTCACAAATGCCATTGTAAGGATACTTAAAATAAATAAAATCAAAACCTTTTTCTTTTATTTTAAAACTTTGCGGAAAACTTATCCTTACAATCCATATGAAAACCTTGTTGTTATCTATTCCTAAGCAATATAAATATCATAACTCTTAAGTAATAACCCAAAATTCTGATCACCGAACCATGCGATTGAAATCCATCTTCGCGATCAGAATCAACATGCACTTAATAGAGTTAGACAAAGGACTTTACCTGAAGTAGAGCCAGACTTATTGACTTTAACATCCTTAGGTAAATTTGGAAGCTTCGCAACCAATGCCCCTTCCTTTGGCAATAGTTACCTATGGACCCTTGATAATGGGACTATCTCAGACTTAGCCTCTCTCTTTACCATTTGGTCAATCGAGTTGACTATGGCCGATCCCTTTCCATTGGAAAGAGAGAGCTTTACTGGATATCCAATGTCATTATTGTCAATGTCCACAAGTTTTAGGAAATTGATCTTAGCAAATAGATAAGATCATTAAGGGTCTTGTCATAGTCTGTTTCATAGGAGTCCCAAAGGAACTCACTATGTGACTTAGAAAGTAGTTGAGGCACCAACTTTCTCAACACTTTGACACCCAACTCTCCCGGCTTGTCAATATGTGACTACATCTCCAAGATGTGATCACACATAGACCTTTGCTTGCCAATAGGGCTTGAGTGACCTTAAAATTTTCAAGAACTTGTGGGTTAGGGAGAATAATTGGAGGAGGTGAAAGAAGTATGATTTCCATGGGACATCATCTTCATTTAGGAAAGCTTGTTTCAAGAGATTTAGGAAGATCATAAATGTCTAAGCCAGACATCTTTTTGGGAGATATTCAAGATAGTTGATTTAAAGTCCTTAATATGACACCCAATATGAAATATTAAGGCCAGGACCCAACAAACTATTTTATAACTTAGAAGACAGATGCCGTAATCCAAGCTATAAAATATTCGAAGGTAGGTGAATGACGATTCACCAATTTCCACCAAGATAAACGAAATGTATTATTTAAGTTTTAATTGGTTTTTGAAACTCCTAGATCGTTGAGATTCATTGAACTTTTCAATGGCATGTTTCAATCTCGAGTGTGCCCTTCAGGTTTTGTGACTGGGATGCCGAGGATCACAAAACAAGGTGTGAAGTAACCATGCAAATTACTTCGTACCCTTATGTGTTTACCCCTCAATCGATGTGTCGGTTAACCACACACGCTCCATCGATACTATGATAAACATTAAGTTACCCTTTGCCTACCTTGTTAAATACGAGTTAGTGTGCCGGTTAACCACACACGCTCCACTAACCAACTTAAACAAAGTGCAAAGTGTAATTTCATGGATTAGCACCTTATTCACATTTTCCTAAGTAACTAAGATTGGGTATTTATAAGAGTTTAGTTACTAAGTATTTATCATTAATACTTTTAATGAAGGGAGAATTCTAGTCCTTGTCCTACCGGTTTGGCTAACGACCCTCCACCGGTCAAGAAAGCGGTGGGTGAGAGTGGACACCCATTAAACTGTCATTTTATAGGCAGTAACCTTATACCCCCTTTATAGACCGGCTTCGTGAATGAGGCCTACTAACGGTAAGACTGACTTTACTCTTATACATATATATATATATATATATATATATATATATATTATTAACTTATAATATTTTAAAGTATAAGGGTTGAATTTTAACTTTTAAAATTCTAAGGGCTAACTTGGAATTAAAGTATTCATGGGGAAAACTTTACAAATTCCAAAACTTGAGGGAAAGTTTTGAAACTATTCAAAACTCTTGGATTTTCATAACTTATGAGTTTAATTAAAGTTTTAAAAACTTTAATGAAGTGACTCTTGAACATCCATAACTTGAGGACAAGTTATGGAGTCATAAAAAAATTTAATGAGGAAAAAGACTCTTCATTTTGTAACCTGTGGCAGCTTTTATGAGTTTTAAGATTCATAAATGTGACTTATAAGTTACATAAACACATTTTATGAACTTCTTTTAGATTAATTTGGATTAAAACCAACTATCACATAATTTTATTCTTTAATCTAAATTCACTCATAAAACAAGGTAACACAAAAAACTTTTGGTGATCCATAACTTATTCTTAAGTTGTGGAATCCTTTAAAACATTAACACCAAATTTTGTAACTCCATAAAAACTTTGAATCAATTTTTTTTTTAAAACCTTTTCATATCCATAACTTATGGAGGTTTCAAAAAATAAAACTCTTTAGATCAAACTTTTAAAACTAATAAAATAATCATATCATTTTATCTTTTATTAAATTTGACCTAATTCAACTCATAAAGCAAATTATTCAAATTCTACAAATAATTAGTTTCTCACAAGAACAAGTAATTATCTTAAAATTTGACAAACTTCATGTTTTTTCCTTTTTTTCAACTTTGAAAATAAAATATTTGCATCAATATAACAGAAAACAACCCGTGGCTCTGATACCACTGTTGGGTTTTGAGCATTCTAACACTCCTAAGTGTCCATGCAACCCTAAATACCTTGGATCTATGTTTTCTCTATTATACATGCAAATATGAACTTCCAAGGTATTATCCTAATCTAGCATACAAAACAATGAATATAACAAGATAGAATACATGCATCTTTGATGTAGAAAGTCTTCATGAAGCTTGAGTGCCTAGTGCCCCAAGTGTGACACCTCAAATTGTTCACACAACACCAAATACACTTAGAATAACTTGAGAGAAACTTGAACACTCCTTGAAATCGTCTAGCCCTCACACTCACACATAGTGCACGATTTCTTGGGCCATGGGATTCTTTTATATGGTGGCTATTAGGGTTACACCATGTAACTCATGACTTTACCCATTCCTTATGCTCCATCTATTTTAACTTCCATGGAGCATCCATGGATCACCCCATGGACTTAGTCCAACATAAGGAATCTTGGATCACAAGCCCACATATATAAGAATGAATGATTTACACAATCAACCCATATATTTAATTAGTCTCTTTTTAATCACTTAATTAATTCCAAATTAATTATTGATCAATACTAATTAAATAATCTTATTAATATATTAGAACTTATAATATATTAACAAACCTTAAGTATTATTTCTCTCATTTTAGTCTATCCAAATGCATGATGTCATGCAACCCAAATGGACCATGTCGGGTCGGGTCAAGTCTTACCAATTATAGTTATGGACTTAGACGTACTATGGCAATTTCAAGACGAAATCAAGAGATATCGGGATGCAAGCATGACGAGGATGTCACGAAAATAGGTGGGGCTGAATGTAATGACCCGCCTTATTTAGATGTTTTCTCTAATTATTTTTTCCTCTAGAATAGTCATTTCTAGAAAGACTCTAGAAGATATCTAGAAATTCCATGGAAGGCTCATGAAGAGACATCCTCTAGAAACATTCGAGAAGATGTCCATTAATTCCTAGAAGTTCTTGCCACTTGTATACATAGGGCTCTCGCATTTCATTTCTCTTCACCTTGTAATTGAGTTGAATTCTCTTGAGTAATATAGAGCTTTCGTGTTTTGAGTTATTTTCTTCCTTTCATTGTTCTTGTGTTGGAGATTCGAGTTAGGCTGACTTAGTTTGAGAACTAAGTGGCATACTGTGAGCTTGAAGAGTCAAGTCAGTGACATTATGCTAGCTTTGTGTATATTTTTTAAAATTTTATAAGTTTAATTTTACACCACAAACCGTGTATAAGGATATTTTACAACTTCTTATAGGTCTTCATATTGTAATTTTACACCACAAACCGTGTATAAGGATATTTTACAACATATACATAATGTATATGTTGTAGAAAGTTATTAAACCTACTACAGGTCTAATAAAGAAATTACATTCGAATTAAATAGATGTTAGGGATGAATCACAAAATCAAAAATAATATGAGTTCAAAACAATAAGAAGAAGCTAACAATTAAAGAAAATTGTGCTTTTTAATCAAAATGAAGCCAATTTTTATATTACTATATCTAATATTACATACATAACAGTCACATATTTACTTTTCATATATATATATATATATATATATATATATATATATATATATATATATATATATTCAGTGGAAGACCATTATTGATCAAAAACCCAATGAATCAATCCAAAACATCTAAATTTAAAGCGATCAACAATAAAATGAAAGGTTGTAGACATTTATAATGTACACACATGCATTAGATTATAACAAAATTCACTTCTCTTTTTAGTTTAATTTTTTAGGCCATGTTTTTTATTGAAAAAAAGTTGAATATACCATTGTTCATGAATTTTCATCATCTTTTCATTGAGATCAATATTGATATGTAAAAAATGAATTTTTTTCATATAAAAACTTGTTCATTTTCTTTGTTTGTGAAAAGTTAAGGTCTTATTTATTGAAAAGATTGATAAATATATAAAAATTCATATCTCTTGGTACACTTTAAACATAGATTCACATTTATGTTTAAAAAAAATTGAAATTTCAATTCAGATTCACATTATAATTTGCTTAAATTCACATTGTGAATCTTTTCAGATTCACAATGTGAATAATAGTAAGTCATATTCACATTGTAAATTCTGAAAACTAAATTATATACAGTGCAGATTCACAATGTAAACAAATTCATTTGTTGATTTTACAAAACTAATTTACGAGTAATTAAAACGTTAAAATATTATAAAATTATAGGGAAATATATTTTGATTCATATGTAAATTTTACTTAATTTGTGAATAATCAAAGAGTTGAATTAGTAAGTTAGATTCATATTGTGAATTTAAAATGAAAATATTTACAGTTTAAATTCACAGTTTGAATCTAAAATGATCGAGTTTTTTTTAATTGGTGTTCATGTTTATAAATAGAGGACAAAATATTTAGATTTTTAGTATAATTATTTTTTTGGGATAAAAATAAACTGAAATATTGAATAAAAAACAACAACAAAACAAAGCAGGTTTTATTCGAAAAATATTGTTTTTTATATATTAAATGGATCTCTATTGAAAAAAGACGGAAAATCATGAACAAATATATATTTATTTAATTTTTTTTATATATAAAACGTGGCTTAAAAAATTAAACGAAAAAAAGGTGACTTTTTTGGTAAAAATGTGAGTTAATCCGTGTGTATGCATCCAATTTATAAATGTACATCCATTCCTTTTGCCCCTTGATGTGTGTGTGTGTGTGTATATATATATATATATATATATATATATATATATATATATATATATATATATATATATATAGGGAAGAGTTATTTGGAAAACAAAAAAAGCCCTAAAAATAAAAAAAATGCATAAAAAATACTTAGAGATCACAAAACTTTTTTTTTTAATTTTTTTTATAGAAAAATCGCACGTTTTTTAATAAAATCGCTGAAAAAAAATCATTTTTTTTAAATTGTTTTTTTTTCAAAAAAATTTTCAGCAAATTTAAAGTAAAACTTGCGATTTTTTCATAAAAAATTCAAAAAAAAGTTTTGTGATCTCTAAGTATTTTTTTTTTTTGCATTTTTTTTCATTTTTAGGGTTTTTTGTTTTCCATAGAACCTAAACCTATATATATATATATATATATATATATATATATATATATATATATATATATATATATATAGAGAGAGAGAGAGAGAGAGAGGAAATATCATTTGATAGCTCATAGTTTCCCGAGAACCTGAGAACTAAAAGTGAAGCGTTGGAACAATTGTTTCGATGGCTTAGATGATCAATGGCATATTTTGTAAATATGACTATGTTTAGTGGCATATTAGGTTTATGTAAACAAAATCATAAGGGTAATACAGACATAAAAAGTTAATCCTAGATATCAAGATTAGTTGATCGTCTCATTATCCATCTTTGTCTCTCATAACTTCATCAATGATCATTCCCCTCAATCAGGAACTACCAACCAAAATCCATGGTCTCCTCCGTCAATTGTCTCCCTTATTGATTGAATTGAGGAATATTCAATATCAATTGATCATGTCGTCGTCAATCGTCTCCCCCATAGAATGAATCAGCAATCGGCTACTGGATCCTCCACCTTAGTTGCCCGTTCCTCCCCTCCATCTCACCAGGTATACATAAATTCCTTCTATCATTGTATCACGTCCAACTTTTCTTCCTCGTCTTCTCATTCCATCGTTAGATTTAGATATACAATCGATCCATATTTCCTTGTTGTTATCACCAATAGATTTTGAATCTATAATACTCCAACGATATAGGCTTAATTGTCACTGATCATCCACAATTCATCCTTCTTTTTTGTAATATCTTTATCGATTGTGGTTTTCTTTCAAATCTATTCTTCCAAGTTCTTTCCAGCCTTCATCTCCTTCCTCCACATCCACCTGCACTTCATTTTCCCTATCACAAGGGCATGAGTTCATGAGAAGATAGTGTTGGACATGTGGATGAGGTACTATGATATTTTATTTTCTGAAACTGAACTTCTTGGAAAGTAGAAACATGATTAAATCGATGTTATTGTATTTGTTTTGATTGTATATGGTACACCTCACTTGATTAAGTGATTTTGGCTATAAAAGCTTGATTAAACGTATTATACACAATTGTCTACAACTACTTCAGAAATATAGAAAAGGATTGGAGTAGTGACTAGAAAGACAATAACACAGGAACTCATGCTCATCTCCTTCCGTTCACTTTCATTGCAACTGTGTCGCTTACATGCTAAGAAGTGTGTAAATCTTTCTCATTTGTGATTTATTTTACATGTAACCATATTAATGATATTGACCATGTTATAGGACATGTCATATACCATAGTTTTTGGTGTATGGTCAAGAACAACAAAGAAAGGCAGTCATTGAAGTTGTGCATCTCTTAGAGAGTGGAAAGAAAATACAGATTTCCGAGTCTGATGACAAACTTTGTGAGGAGTCTAATGTCACTAAAAGTTGTCCAGAAGACTTTAGAGAGAAGTCAAAGAAGTGGATGCAGTTTTTGGCACATATAAGTCATGTTATGTCATTTGAGTTTTCTTTGTTCTTACTGACACGCGAATCCTCTCTTAGCCTTAAACAATGTTCTATTTCAGGATAAAGCTTCTGGGAAAAGTTTTGAAGATTGCCAAAAGTTAGGAAATGCAACTAGAGTAAGATAACTTGGATATTCTAGTTTCTTACTTTATTATCTTCAGAATTATTATTTTAATATAAGAATTTGGATCAGGCTACAATTCTTTTAACACATGAGGAAATATTACAATCATCTAATGCTCTGTATTAACACGAATTAATCATCTACTCTGTCAAGCTGCTTATCGATTTCCTTGAAGGTTAGACTTGTATGGTTATTTGATTTGATTTTTATTTAATTTAAGCTTTTTTTTTTTACATTTATTGGTTGTAAATATTATATCACTTGAAGTTTTCAAGGAGTGCCAGGAATCATGGCAAGCGATAGACGAGTTTCAATTTTTGTTGGTAGTTTAACTACATCTATCATTTGATGTGAATCGTTTTGGTTTGTGATTTTTTAGGATAAATCACCATTTTTCGTCCACATAAAATAGAATAGACATGTCGTTTGAGGTCAACATCTTAGAATCATTATTTTTTCATTATAAAACTCCACATGTTTATATAATATGTTTTCTTAGTAGGAAGTGTATCTTTGTGCATTGCAGATTCTATGTAGTGATGTTCAAGTTATTGTGAAGAAAATTTATTAAGATGAACGACCAACAATCGAGCTAATTGGCTACTGTTAATTGGATAATATTTTAGTAAATAATTAGAAACAAGACTATAAATGTGTATTGATTCACATGTAAATCCCAATTACACCTGATTCACATGTAAATCATGTGTAATTCACATATAAATCACATGTAAATCACATGTGATTCACATGTAATTCATATATGAATCATATGTGATTCAGATGTAAATCACAATTACACGTGATTCACATGTAAATCACAAACTGATCATATATGAATTACATATGATTCACATGTAAATCACAATTACACATGATTCACATGTAATTCACATATGAATCACATGTAAATAACAATTACACGTGATTCACATGTAATTCACATATGAATCACATGTAATTCACATATGAATCACATGTATTTTATATGTGAATCGCCTGTGATTCATATGGTAATCATATATGTATTTTTGTGATTGTTTTTGCATCAATCATTTTTTTTTTTTGTAATTTTTCTTATAGATTTGGAAGATTTTTTGGTGAATATTGAAGAGGTGAAAATGATAAATTGAAGAAAATATGGAAATATTGGCAAGAGGACATGTAAACGGTTTGAAAATTTATAGCATTTTTTGTTTGTTTTTTATATTTTATTTTGTATCAAATAAAATATTTATTCTATTGTGTTTATATATTAGTAAATAAAATGAGTTTTCTTATGATATCCTTACAAATATTATAGTTTATGAAATATGCATATATGCATTTGTAAAAATATACATATACGTACCTAAAATGTTGATTTTTTTGGTTAAAAAATTATAGTATTTTTTAAATATTCTAGTTTTTTTTTTTAAATTTTATTGATTTTTAAATGCTTTTAAAAAAATTGCAGTTTTTTTTTTTTAATTTTTTTTTTCAAAAATTCATGTTTTTAAAAAAAAAAAACTAAAAAATCTGCACTTTTTAAAATAATTGAAAATTTCTATTTTTAAAAAAATCCGAAAATTTGATTATTTATGTAAATTTTTAGACATTTCTATTAATATTTCCAACAACGCAAAAAATTAAACATTAAATGAGATTGGTAAGATTACAATCATGCTTTAATGAATTTGTTTTGATCTAACGCTCCACTTTTAGTTATCGGGTTTTCGGGAAACTATAAGTTCTCAACCGATATCACACACACACACACACACACACACACACACACACACACACATATATATATATATATATATATATATATATATATATATATATATATATATATATATATATATATATATATATATATATATATGCTGTTTTCCTAAAATTTTACAAAATTTTTAGTATGTATTATATTGTTTTTAATTAATGATTAGTTGAACAATACTTTGATAAGAATTTAACATTAATCGTTGTATAAACCAACAATAGGAAACATGAAATTTCAAAACTACCAAATTGATATATTTAGAAGTATAAACATTTTATAAACATACTAAAATATATTAATGTAATAAAAATAAAGTTGTCATTTATATAATTCACTTTGCCATCAATGCTGCCATCGAAGACAAAATGTATAATCTCTACTATCATTATGTTGCTGAGAATGCGTCAAGGGTAGATGTAACAAAACACAACTTGTTCAATTCGCAAAATATATATTATCAATATTTCGCATGGAATAGAAAAATATTACAATTTTGTTCCATGTGTTTAGCTTTTTGTTTGTACGAGTCCACATATGAGCGATTTTACAAATTAATCCTTGGTAAAATAACACGGTAGCCCTACGATGTTTTTGCATTTTTGCCTATTCAGCCCCTTAAGTTATTTTCGTGTATTTTAAGAGAACAATGTTATTACTGACCTGTCTTTTTAGGCCCTTTACATTTAATAGCTAGTTTCATGTTCTAGTTACGCATTTTGCCATTTCAAAGTCAAAATCATGGGCATGTATCGTCACTTAAGAAGAAAGGAAGGAGGTAGAGGACAAAACCATCAAAACATGAAACAAAATCCGATTTTGAGATTATGATTCCAGTTTTTATCAATTGTTGGTGTCGTCACTGAGCGGAAGGAAGGAGGCGGAGGACAATAAGATTATCACATCTGATTTAGCCAAAACCTAAAAACTCTTATCATTGATCCATAACAAATTTAGTTCTAAGATACATCATACTACAACATGTAAACAATTATGCCAAAAAAAAAAACCTAACTGAGTAGTAAGCAAATCTTTAGCTTCCGATTTTGGGTTACCACCACCTTCAAGCAAATCTTTAGGCTCCGATTTTGGATTACCACTTAACTTAATGTTTGTTTTTAAAGTTCAACATCATGCCCATGATTTTCAGCATCGTCAACCCACAAACGAATCCCACTTTTAGGTCCCTGCATATTTCACTATCAGTGATTAGCAAAATTAGGTTAGAATTGAAAAAACCCAAATGTTTCTTGAGAATGGAATACCATATTCAGGAAAACATAATATTCCCTAATAGGATTCTTCTTATTGGTAGAAGTCCTTATGATAGCCATGCTTCCATAATCGCAACTTACCATCTTTTCTTGTTTGAATGCAACAAAAGAAGATGAATGAATGAGATGAAAAAACTAAAAAAGAAGAAACTGAGAAAAAGAAGGAAGGAGATGAAGAAACTAAAGAAGAACAAACCATTGCAAAGAATAAGGCATAGACTGTTCAAATGGTCAATTAGTCAATGTTTTAGATGAGGAAGTCACCGGTTCACCCCTTCAGTTCTGACAGAAGGACCTATTCGACTTGAAAAAACCAACATTTTTCCCTTATAAGACACAAAAATAACTTAAGAGACCGAATAGGAAAATTTACAAAACATCGTAGGGTTACTGCATCATTTTCCCCTTTAATCCTTATATTGAAGTCTATATTATATATCAACCGACTCATCTACAAAGGAAGCGAATTTCCAAGTTCTAATCGTAGGTTAAAATCAAGGGTGACAAAAAAGGAATAATTTAGTTTTAGTAGCGAAAATAAGAAAAAGCGTCTTCATGTTTTCCTGAAAATGGTGAAAAATCCCGGGTGAAACTTGCTCTATACAGAAACACCCTTATTTAAAATAAAATAAATTTCATCCTTATATTGAATGTTCATATCTTCACCGTTGTGTATCTCGACCATTTTATATTTAAAAACTCTCTCTCTCTCTCTCTCTCTCTCTCTCTCTCTCTCCCTCTCCCTCCCTCCCTCCCTCACTCCCTCTCTCTCTCTCTCTCTCGCTCTCTCTCTAAAACACATAAACACACACACACACACATATATATGTGAATCTAAACTAGTTTTTTTCAACATATTCATATTCATATTTGTATTGTAAATCTGAATTGTATATAATTTTTAATATATTAATCCACATTGAAATAACAAATTTACCTATTTTTACATTAGTTGTTTATCATTTATAAGTGAATTTTTAGTAATTTCATTTATTAATCTCATTTTAATCATCTATGTATTATCAAAATATTGAACATAAAAACTTGAATTTTAAGAACCAAAGTTTAAGTTTAAAATCGTTTGAGGATAGTCATTTGGTCTCAACTCAAATTCAGTTTAAGAGTATAAAGAAGATATCAGAACATGGTATGGAAAACAAAAGTATAAGTATATTACATCAGACAATATCTTCTAAATGTCCAATCCAAACTATATTACTTCTATCTCCATCAATAACCTAAGCAACATGTCAAAATATAATAGAGAATGCCTCATGGGTATACATAAGGTTAACTCTTCGAGAGTAAAAGATGATGGAAATCATCCATACTAAAGTTTAACCTCCAAAATGGTTTTAAATCATATAAACATCTCAAATACTCTTAGATACAGGGTTGAAAAGAATAAATATATCATAGAGTGCTTGGTATTTTTAGCGTTACCGGTTCGTTTTATGTAATGGGAACTATACATGTCTCAAAGAGGATCATATAAGGTTTTAATATAAGTTTGGAAGTGTAGAGTACACAATTGTATTATTCTAGATTGATCCTGATACGAAGAAAAAGCGAGATCAAGGTATTGAAAATAGTATCCAAAGTTATTAACTTTTTTAGTAATATATCTAATAATAGCAGGGTCCTTTTGGGATAGCCTCATGACTGAACTAGAAACAAGTAAAGGGAGAAAAATAAGTTATTAATTTAGTAAGTAATTAATAAATTAATTGGAAATTATTTTGGAATTAAATATATAGTTTTAATTAATTATAGAGCTTGAATATTAATTAAATTGTAGTGATTAATTGGAATATTTTAAAAGATCCTGGAGACTGTATATGGACAGTTTTCGGAGAGTCCCTGATAGTGATAAGGCTGGTAAGGCAGGATTGAAGTAGATAAGGATTAACCTGAAGAGTTTCAATCTTTTAAGGATTTATCTGCATCCTAGAAATAGTCTTCTAGGGGTCAAACCCTGGCTGCTGGTTTCCTCTCAAATTTTCATACATACCTTCCCTCTCTCTCATTCATACGAAATTCATACCCTTTCTCCTAGTGTAAGTGAATTTTGCATAAACCCAAATCTAGGATTTTTTCCTTTTTCCTTTGGTGTTTGTGTATCTAAATACATTAGGGGGATTCTACTTTGGATCCTTCCACGATTAAATCATTGACATTCACACGACCTCAAGCAAAGAACTAAGAGGTTAGTATTCTTATTTTTCTTTTTTTAAAGTTTGTTATTATAACTAGTAAAACCTAGATCTTATTACATATACACTTAGGTAAATACATGATTGTTTCTATTGCCTATAGAAAGTGTATTGATTCTACTAAAACCCAACAATTGTATCACGGCCTAATAGTTTTCTGTTAATTTCACAAACTTGGTAAAAATCGAATAATAAGATACATGTTTTATCGACAGATGTGACACGTGTGCCTGTATTTTTTCAGATTTCATTTTTTCTTATTTTTTTTTTGTTTCGAAAATCTAAGGATAAGCTTCTTGTTTAAAATATTATTTTAAATTATCTAAATATGGATATCCAAATCTTAGATTAATTTTCAATATTATTTAATAAGAATTAAAATTTTAATATTTAATTAATTAAATTTGAATATCATTTAAAATTGAATTTAAAATTTTAATATATAGCTTAGACTTTATTTACTAAGATAATTAACTTAGAAATAAAACAATATAGATTTAAAAGGTATAAATTTAGTATATGATATGATTATTATATATATAATAATCATACAACATGTATCCTCAGATGTTTAATTAAAAAACACTATCATCACATCAAGACTAGGCACATTCACTCTAATATTATAAGAGAGGTTTAAGGAGGTCTCTTTGATTCTGAATGAAGTCATTTTTAAAATCATCATTGATTACCACCCTCTCTGCATTTTTGTATTTTAAGAGTGAAGTTACCAAAAGGGTTCGATCGGATTTTTTTTCAAGATTAAAAGTATTAAACAAAATTCCCATTTTATATAAAAAAAATGTGAGTCATGTGTTACCCATGAAAATGCACATATTGTTCCTAATATCAAAGCTAAAAATTTTCAACTTTTCAGCTATTTGTTTATGTACTTTGTATTCTGTGAAAATGTTAAAACACGTATATCTCATTCATTTAAAGTCGAATTGACATGTGGTTTTTTGCAGAGTGTAGTTTAGAGGTTGTAGATGAAATTAGGCTATACTTTTGTCAATTTTGGGTTTATATTCAATCACTTATAGTCCCCTGAAGTCAGGATATCAATATGAAAATTTTCAAAGTTCAACCCACTAACTAGTAAGTAATGACCAAAAAATTCTAGGTTTTTCGGTTCTAAACCCACTTTATCCGGTTCCACCCTACATACTTTAATGTTTTCAGGTTTTTCTGCTTCTAGACCCACTTTACCCGTTATCGTACCCAGAATCGAACCGGAACCGGTTCCTATATACCGGTCCGGTTTCCGAGCCTACAAAATCTAGTTAACGAGTTCTGGGTTTTCTGGGTCTAGGTCCATCCTTTCCGGGTCTGGACCCACTTTCATCCCTAGTTTGGACTTCATGCTTAGGATCAATGACCCGAGATTAAAGGGATTTTTCATGAAGATTTATGCATGTGATACTAACAAATGTAGGGAATACTATAGCAATGGATGTTCATACCCCATGGCCTATAGTACAGAGAGGGATCACTCATGATCAAGTTTTAATCGTTAGGATGAAGCACTGGTGCTTGCCCCGGTTAGTAATCTATATATGGCCTTTTTACTCATCGTTTTTTTTTTCAGGATTTTAGAGAGTGTTTAGCTATCATTTTAGAAGTCTTCAGTGCATTTTGAAATTAAATTTTTTGAATAGGAGCTTATAGTCTTATGCTCCACATTATGGTCATTTGCACATTCTAGACCATTCAGATCGTTATATGTAGGTTTCGTGCACAGAGTTTTGGAACCAAGTTTTTTTTAGTCAAAAAATTTGATAAAAATTTAATTCTCTTAAAAAATTTCCATTTTTTTAAAAAGCAACTCTAAATTGAAAAAAATTTCTAGATTGGTGACCGATCCAATTAGTAGACAAGTTTTGTTACATTTTTTGTCACCCATCGATTGATATATTTGTTAGGTAGTTCTTTTTGTATATAGATCGAATTCTACTTTTTTTTTTTACAAATTTGGTGATGCTAGAAAGGTTGTCATGTTGGATTGCTACGGGAAGTTCAGGTAAACACTAAGGTGTTGTTTGTTTTTCCGAAGCAAAAATGCATGAAGTCTGTGGACTACCTCTGTAACCCTCTGTAAAGGTGGACCAAACAGCTGCAACATGTAATAAAAAGTCTATTTGTTTTTTAACGTCTGTAGACTACTGCAATATGTCAAAGTAAGGTTTGAAGAGGTTGGTCTGGTGTTGCGCCATGCAGTACACACACAACAGTTTCTAAATTAGAAGTCTTCTGAAAAACAAACAGTTGCGAATGTCCAAGTGTTACGCGTGTGCTGCGTGGCGCAACAATGAGTGGTCAAAAGTGGGTTTTTAGGAAAAATAACAACACCTAAGTGAACTGACTACTACAACGATGTCGAGCGATAAAACCTAATTACATTTGGAAAGGAGTCATCAAACGAGAGATCACACATTTTTTGTGATATAAGTGCACACTTACAAAAGAGCTCCAATCGAGCCCAACAATCTACTTTATCCCTGCCCACATAGGTTCTTCTTTATATGCACTTTCCAATGCAAGTTGTGACTGAGCTTCCCCCCTTATTCACCCGAGAACGTTGTTTTGGGCTTTGGTTCCACCCTTCTTAGTATTTTAAGCTTAGTTCATCTCGAGTTTATTTTAGTCTTGTCTTACTTTTGAACGAGTAAGGTTCAAGCTTACGGTGATTTGTTAGTTTTATTTTACTTACTTGTTTTTATAGTTTATTTTAGCATATTTAATTCATAATTTAGTTAATCATCATTCATATTTTCCATTTTGTTATTTTATGACTATACTAGGTAATTTATAGTTTTTTTAGCATGTTTCAGATTTTTAGAAGACTAGCGGAGTAGAGATGTTCGAGACTTGTAGGAAGCGATTGGACTTAGAGGACAACCAGGAATTTTGGGCTTGATGATTTATGGAGTTGATGTGAATTGTGGACATATTGATAAATAGAAGCTTAAAGAAATTGTGGGATTGTCTTAAGAAGATGGAGGATTATTTGAGCATGCAGAGTATGGTGATTGAGCGAGTGCACAAGATAATAGATGATTTAGAGAAGATGCATTAGGCCTAAATTGAAGAAAACTTAAAGAACTGTGGGCCACCAGCTGATGAGGAGCAAATTGGGCCAATGGGCTAAAACATTCAAAGACCAAATCACAAAAGCCCCATTTAGTAGCAACACCCGCACAGCCATGCGCAGCCCATGTAAGACTTTGTATGGGAAATTTTGGAAAATTGTAATCTTCGCTATTTGAGGAAGGATGGTGTGGTTCTTTTCCACATTTTTGCACATCCAAAAATTGAAGTTTTCTAAAAAGATTTTGAAGCGTTTAGAGGGGGGAAATCTTGAAGAACTTCATTGTAACATTCCGTTTATTAAATAAATAGATAGATAAAATAAATAAATGAAAAGTAGCCCTAAATTCGGAATAATTTAGCAAGGCGTTGGTTTTGGATGTTAAATGATATAGTTTGTACTTTGGCATTTAAGAGTGTAATTTTTGGACCAGTTTGTAAAGAATTTTGAAGGTTGAGGGTTGTTTGGTAAGGTATGCATTTAATTTGAAAAGGATTTCAGAACTCAGGGTATGTTTGGTAATTTTCAAGGACTTATTATGAAAGGATTTATGGAGGCTGGGGCTAAAGGGAAAATTTTGGATTTAAATTGAAAACAAATCTTGTGAGGAGGGATTGATCTTGGAAAAATGGACCAAATTTTGATTAGAATACAGGACTTGAACCCGATGGTCGTTCCACCCGTCTTAAGGATCATCACCCTTAACCCTAACCCTAATTCTTCTCACAGCCACCACCAGTTGGAGTGCTCTTCAGCCGCCACCATGTGTAGCCTCCACGACCGTCGTCAACTTGCTGTTGTGAACTAGCCATCTCCATTCCTTGCTGCACCGAGCCACCAAGCATTATGGCTGCCTTTCCCTTCTGGAGAAATTGAGTGACTGTTATTCCCCATTGTCTTTTTCTTCTTCTTCTTCCTTATGTCGCTATCTACAAACGTGCCACGTCCGTCAGCGGTGCTACACCAATCTCCTTTCGCCACCTCCTGTCCAGCAGACGCCGACGTCGCTGTTGTAGCTAGTTTCTCCATCACCTTCCTCCTCCTCTATGTCCGATGTGTTATTGTGCGGTGGGTGTTCTATCCTTGGGTGTATGCGTGTTTCAATACCTTTTTTCGAGTGTTAGTTGGCCGGAGAATGAGAAGAACCACCATGGCTTCCAACCATGGTGACTACCACCTTGTACCACCACTCTGCCACCACCAGCTGCCATGTGGCAGTAGCTGTGTGTGATTTATTGTGTTTAAGTGTCGGTTTTATGGGGCTATGTGGAATGATTCATGTTTGGCCGGATTAATTAAGGAAAACCTGTGACCACCACCGTGAGGTGGTGACTGCCAACTCATGCCGCCTTTTTCCGCAACCAGCCGTCGTGTTGGATGGGGATGTGCATTTTCGTCTGATTGGATTGCTTCTGGGATGCTTAGATATGATTGGACTAGAACCATAACCACCACCGTGAGGTGGTGGCTGTCGTCGTGTGATGTCGTCGACCACCACCGCCTGAGGTGGCAGTGAGTGGTGTTCGACCTAATAAAACCCTAATTGACCTAAAAGCCTAACCATTTGACTAATTGGCTTATGCTTGGGTTAGAAACCCTAATTAGGGTTTAGAAAACCCTAATTTTGAAAGATGTTAGTTTTGGATTGTCGGGACCCGTGTTTGGACCAGTAGATTAAAGTATGACTTATGCCCAATTAGATTTTATGTTTTTCCTAATAGAGTGATGGACTTAATGGATTAAGTCCTTAATGGGTTACGCGAGAACACTTAACCCTAAAATTCATTTCATCTGAAAAACCCTAATTAGGTTTGGGTTCTTGTTGGGCCATTTCTTGGACTAAGTTGTTGTGGGCGTTCGTGGGCCAAGTGGGGATAGGTTTATGGACTAAGGAAATTGTTGGGGTTTAGGATAAGGCCCATTGGAAAGGCTTGGGCCCAGTTTGGAAAATTGGGCGTTGAGTGAGCCATAATTGGGCCTTCATGATAATAAGATATTGGACCATCAAAATGGCAAGTGTTTGGACTAGAATAAATGGTTGGGCCTTAAAGTAAGGCCATGTGCGGGATTTGGGCCCAATTTGGAAAATTGGGCCATATGTTGGGACTTGGTTCATTGATTGGTTTTGGGCCTTTAGAGTGTGTGCTTGGGCCTTGGGCTTAGATCTAGCTAGGTTGGCGGTAAACTAGTCTTTTACCCATATCACAGACTTATGGATGTGTATTGGAACCCAATAATTAATTGGATGTTGTTATGATGTTGATAGTTCGGGAATCTGTCATCCAGTAGCTAGAGTTTTGTCCACGGGACTTTAGCAGTGTGAGGTGAGTTACCTTCCTGTATGAGTGGGTCGAAGGCATAAATGCCAACACACTAGTAGTTGTTTATAGTAGATATGGTTATCTTTGTGATAATTGTCTGGTATGCCAATATTTGTTATGCTTTATGTTATAGTATGATATGATATTATGTGATAGTGATAGGAGGGGTTGATTAGACTCCGTAACCGGTTGAGCTAAACTAGAGGGTGAGTCGGGCACCCAGATATGCCTGACAGTATGTTATGCTATGTTGTTATGTGTTAGTGACAGGGGTGAAATAGTCCTGGTAATCGGTTAAAATAAATTGGAGGGTAGGTCAAGCACCTAGATATGCCTGGCAGGGTAGGTCGAGCACCCAGATATGCTTGACAGGGTAGGTCGGGCATCCAGATATGCCTGACAGGGGTAGCTTAAGCACCAATATATGCTCAGCAGGGTAGGTCAGGCACCCAGATATGCATGGTAGTATGTTTATTGTATGTTATGTGGTATGATGGGAGAACTCACTAAGCTTCGTGCTTACGGTTTATGGTTTTGGTTTCAGGTACTTCTTGTTCAAAAGGAAAGGAGCCGACATGATCATAACACATCACTCCATGATTTCCGCACATGAGATCCTTGGGAGTTATACTCATATGATGTTTTATTATGACATGTTTTGATTATTGACATATTAGTTTTGATATGGAATGAAACTATGAATGTTTTCAGACTAATGGTTTCATAATTACTTAATTAAAAATGAAATTTTTTGTCTTGAATTTTGGGATGTTACAAGTTGGTATCAGAGCCCTGGTTTGAGGGATTCGGACACACTCTCGGGTGTGTCTAGACTCAAATATAGGGTTTGAGAGATTATTACAAGAAAAATAAATTTTTCTAAAATTAAAATCAAGAGTTTTTAATAAAGAACAAGGAGTGTGATGCGTGCAATCAGCCGAGCTCAAATAATTCTTCCCCAAGATACCCATACATGTTATGTTATGATATGAATTATGAATATGTGAATTGCATGCTAGATTAGGACTAAGGATCTAGGAAGGATGCCTTATATGCCTACTATATGAGCTTGTAGACCTGCATGCCAGTATTGATCAGTCAGTGATAGGATGGCCTATTTAGGCTATGCCTGATTGTTGGAACCTTCGAATTACATGCTAGTACAGATTCCTGGTTAGAGGATAGAATGGATTGATGGAGTATGTTGGTTAGATTTTCCATCGTCTGAATGTTGCTTGCTTTGTGATTTATGGGATTCTTAGCAATGTGAGCAAGCTACTATGTGAATATGCTAAGTCACATGTGGCACAGGCTGGATAATCTCAGAGTGACAGACTTGTCCCTATTGCGCTGCTCTCATTTGAGTCTAATCGTTCTAGGATTGAGTCTTTTACTCGAAGGATTATCTGATCTTTATTTCATGTGGCTATATTCATGAGGTAGCTAGTAGACATTAATGGGAATCCTGCAGCAGTTGAGGACTGGGTGGGTTTGGGAACCTATGAAAGCCTAGGATATGCTTCAGTGGGTTAGTAATGCGGTTAGTGAGTTTTGGGTGCATCAGTTTGACGAAGTGATTTAGAGGACCCGAGAGGATCGCTGAGGAAAGTATGAATAGGTGTGGAAGGTAGTATTAGGCCCGCACTACTGAAAGCATAAGATCCATACTTGAATCGGTGAGAGTTTTGGAGAATCTAAGAAGCTTATGGGAAGGATAATTATTGGTTATGATCTAATCATGGGAATAGCTCCTTTTCCAGGTGAGGATGAGCACACATGAGGAAGGACCAGGGTTTGGTCCCGACTCTAGTGGTAAGCCAGTTAGTTAAAGGACTGCCAGAGATTTAAGTTCGCGTTGGATTAACAAGATGGTAAGTGTTTTCCGCACTAGTTCCTACCCCTTAGGAGCTAGGGTTCGATTCGCATTAGATCTCTTGTATCGAGTGGAAAGGATTGATTGTGCAATATATTGCGCTTACGAGATTGGAGACTATGTCTTGGGTGTTGGGTTTTGAGCATTCTAACACTCCTATGGTGTACATGCAACCCTATAAACCTTGGATCTATGTTTTCTCTATCATACATGCAAATAAGAACTTTCCAAGGCTTTAATCCTAACTAGCATATTATGATGTTCTTAATCTACAAAGTACTAGTTAGAAGACATACCTTTTGATGTAGCTTGATGTCTTCAAGCTTTAAGAGCTTAGCCCTAATAGTGTGGAAGCCTCAAGTGGAATCACAAATCACCAAGACACCTTGGAAGACTTTAGAGAATATGAATACTTGGTTCTCTCTTAGTGAAATCGGCTAGCCCTCTTAGTGTATCACACACTAGTGCCAATTTCACCAACCAAGGACATCTTTATATAGTATGGAGGATTAGGGTTAAACCCTTAATACCCATGACCTTTCATTTCCTAGGACCCATGGGTTAAACACTCCATGGAATATCCATGAAAGCTTAGCCCAACCTAAATGAACTTGGCCCATTCCATATATATAAGAGTCCATATTTAATTAGTTCCTTTTGATCACTTAATTAATTATAAATTAATTCTTGATCAATACTAATTAAATAATATGATTCCATATTAATATATTAGAACTTATAATATATTAATATTAATCATAAACATACTATTCTCAAAAGATTATCCATATAAATTGTGTCGGTGAAGTGCAACCCAAATGGACCATGCCGGGTTGGGTCAAGTACATACCAAATATAGTTATGGACTTAGACATTAATCCAACAGTCTCCCACTTGGATAAGTCTAAAACTATTATTGCGTATGACTTCAAACCTAACTGGCAATCGTAGCTCTGAAAGCCGCTGTCGAACTCTGATCTTGTCAACGAACTTATCCATTAGATAAGGGATCATATATTCCTCCATTCTAGATATCATATGGACTGAGACATGGATTAAAATCATTCTCTCTGTCCATTTGTTGTTTCCCGATTTCCGATTTATGACGACTGACTAATTGAACAAATCAAATCAGTCCTGATCCGGCCGAGCACTTCCATTTGTCATCATCAAATCATCGAGGGGCCCACAGATATCGCTTTTACCCCGAAGGTAAAAGGAATGGATACACTTCGACTCATATGGCTTGTTCTACTACTTGTTGAATCATACACAAAGGCACGTTTTATAGCACCGAGTTACCAAATGCGTTTTCATGCAATCAATGTACTATCAACTCATAGTAACAACTCATATCTCTAGGTTTGAAGAATATAAGATATTATCGTCTCATGATCACTCGTGATAAAATCCATGAAGTGATTCCAATGAGCGCGGGTTGAATCCAATACTCAGAACTTATGAGCACTCATGAGTGTTGTAGCCCTTTGTCCAACACCTTAGACCTCTACAAGCCAACCCATGACAGTCTTAATTCATATCTACTTCCAACATATGACCGACTGTGGATGGTTTGAATAACTTAGTCATTCCGGAAGAATAACCTAGTTTATTCGGGAAGTCAAAACATGCAAAATGAAACACAATAATAATTGAATCCAATATGGTATCAACCCTTGAACATAAATAAAACACCTTTTATTTATCACCATATGATTCCACATTATTCATTGTATACTGTTTCAGCTATCAACTTTATTCTTGAATTTAAAACAATAGTTGTCCCATGCTCCAAGCATGTACACTATGTTTTTTTCAAAACACTAGTCATGCCACACACCAAGTATGCATACTATGTATGTCTATGATCTTTACTTTGTGAACTAGATCAATTGAACATAACTTCAATGATTCTCTTTTCACACTCCCAAATCCTTACTGCAAATGCAAGAATTCCAAATTCATGCAATTTACTGAAATCTGTTAGATTGTAAACTTATATGCATTGATCCTCTTGTAATGATTATGCACAAAGTCATAAAGACTTGACAACAAACATTACAGAGCATTCCAAAGGAGATCAACTCCTTTGGAAACATCCTTCTTGCATTAAGTTCCCTTTAATATTACACAGATTGAAAATACTAACTTTGAAACATTTCCAGATTCATTTTGACTATCACATCTGAAAAAGAGTTGCCTCCTTACAGATTATGTCAATATAATCCTTCTAGAATTATCACTATACTTTTGACTGTCCTTGAGCAACCAATCTTTGGTAAACCTTAGATTATCCTCGACAATTGTTTAATCCTTTTAGTCATATCCAGTTCTAAACCTTTTCCCTTCTTAATGCCCCATGCATTTGGAAAATTTTAGAAAGGATGAATATAGCACATGTAATCGATCATATATCCGAAGCATATGGGACACAATTCATGATGTCTCACATAAAGACTAAACCAATCTTTTGCTATAACATTTCCATTTCTATTTGCCAAGTTCTCATAATTCAGATTATGAAAAGGGATGCCGTAATCATAATCGAATTTCAGAACGCAAATAATGGACCCATATACAGAATTTCCTTATGTTGAGCCATTCCAACATGAAATTCATATATATATATATATACATACATATATATATATATATATATATATATATATATATATATATATCCTTGACTAAATGATTAAAACCTCACAATCTAAGCTTATAGATTTGAGATGAAGTAGAATTTTCTCTCCCTTAATTATAGCAAAACAACTCTTTCCCAATTAAAACTTTTGTTTTCTATAATTAACATTTCTAACTTGCAATACTTATCATAATTATCATGCTCCCACTAACATGATGATTATTAGCATAACACTTATGCTCCCACTAGCTTTGACATGTACTCAGAAATTAGCTGACTTTCTACCAAAGTTCAGATTATTGATACTAGATTGTTTTGATAAGAATTTATCAAAAACATACACCTTCCCTTAGATAGCACACTTGTGTGTCTAAACAATTATGAAGAGGTATGTCGTAATCATAATGGTTAGACCTTTTTGCCACTTCTCACAAGTCCAGGTTAGTGTGCCGGTAAACCACACAGCTCCACTAACGACTTTGAGAATGCAAATATCACAATTGCTATCTAGCTAAAATCTACTTAGTGAAAGTGTTTCCTCACCATCATTTTCATGAATCGGAGAGAAACCTTATGACACTTAGATTTAATGGTGTATGTGTTCTTATCCATGTGAATTGTCAAAACCTTAGTCACAGGGCAAGGGTAATGACAAATCCAATCTCATATGGACTGAACTCAATCTTGACTTCTTGCCACCTGGCAGCTTAAGTGCCTACCATTGCTTCCAAGTTGTTGTGCAACAAATTGAGAACTCTAAGAACTCATATGCAAAGCCAACTTTAACTGGAATGGGCACAGAATATGTCAACACGATAGGTTATAAACCTCAAGTCGTGTGCTAGTGAAGAAGTTCAGGTTCTCTTCTTGATTAGTTCTTGAGACTTTCAAGACCTTTAAGACTCCCACTGTCCTCTTGACCTATAAGACTCCCTTGTCAAATATCCAAGAGATAGTGTGGATTCTAATCAAGACAAACACTTCACACAATTGGCCTAAGTTGGTCTTTGTTTTGTCCAAAACATCACAACTTACCAATTTCAAATGTACAAGAGTAGAAAACTTTTACTCTTACATTTGACAAGTGTTTTAAACCTTCTTTTGAGACATGTCACTCAAGTTACAATCTTGGAGTATGACTCTAAGACTTGTATTGGTACGAAGTATGACTCATCTTCTTGATTTAACCATTTCAACAATACAAGTTCCTTTTCTTAGTCATTAAAATGCACTAAGATTTTCCTTAGAGAACTAATTTTGATATGGTTTCTTAATCATTAAGATGATCACAAAACTGATACTAAAGTACTCTCCCATCTTTTCAGATTTGAGAAACTTTTATCCTTCTGCCTAATTTGATTCTTCTTATTCGCTCTGCCATACATTGGAACCTTTTCCAATGTCTCAGAATTACAGTTAAGCTTGTAAGTATAACCATATTTACTGAACGTAAGTAAATCATGACGAATAGTCTTATCAATCTTTTGTGGTGGACTTGACCAATGCACAAGAATGTGTACTCGATCCCTTAGTCCTTCAATTGACTCACACATCCATGTGAACAAGTAATTAGTCTTAATTTTCCAATACTTGAAAGTTCTCATTCATCATGCTATACAACTTGCATGATTCCATGTTCCGATCCAATTGAAACTTGGGTGATGAGAATCTTTCCTTATTTGGTAAATCTAGACATTACCACAAATGAAAGAATCAGTTTCATATTTCCACTCTTGCTCTTAATGGAATCATATAACCAACAATTTTTCCTCAAATGCCATTGTAAGGATATTTTAAAATAAATAAAATCAAAAAATTTCTTTTATTTTAAAAACTTTGCGGAAAAACTTATCCTTACAATGCAAAAGCACATGAAAACTTTGTTGTTATCTATTCCTAAGCAATATCTCATAATTCCTAAGAAGTAGTTCAAGAATTCGATCTTCAAACTACGCGATAGAAATCCATCTACGCAATCAGATTCAGCATATTCTTTCTTTAAGTTCCTTTACTTTTCTTTGATTCTTAAAACATCAACATGTGAACCAGTCATATCATGTAGTAAGAATCTCAGAATAGAAACTTAGCAGAGTTAGATAGTGGAATTTACCTAAAGTAGAGCCAAACTTATTGACTTTAACACCCTTAGGTAAATTGGTAGATTTGCAACCAATTTCCCGTCCTTTGGCAATATAAACATATGGACCCTTTGATAATGGTACACGGGACTATCACAGACTTAGCTTTTCTCTTTACTATTTGGTCAACCGAGTTGACTATGGCCGATCCCTTTACCATTGGGAAGAGAATGCTTTTCTGGATTTCCTGTGTCACTATTGTCAATGTCCATCAACTTTTAAGGAAGTTGATCTTAACAAATAGATAAGATCATTAAGGGTCTTGTCATAGTCTGTTTCATAGGTGTCCCAAAGGAACTCACTATGTGACTTAGAAAGTGATTGAACCACCAACTTTCTCAAGACTTTGACACCCAACTCTCCCGGCTTGTCAATATGTGACTACATCTCCAAGATGTGATCACACCTAGACCTTGCCTTGCCAATAGGTCTTGAGTGACCTTGAACTTGTGGGTTAGGGAGAATAATTGGAGGAGGTGAAAGAAGTATGATTTCCATGGGACATCATCTTCATTTAGGAAAGCTTGTTTCAAGAGATTTAGGAAGATCATAAATGTCTAAACCAGACATCTTTTGGGAGATATTCAAGATAGTTGATCTTAAGTCCTTAATATAACACCCAATATGAAATATTAAGGCTAGAACCCACCAAACTATTTTATAACTTAGAAGAGGGATGCCGTAATCCAAGCTATAAAATATTTGAAGATAGGTGAATGACGATTCACCAATTTCCACCAAGATAAACGAAATGTATTATTAGGTTTTAATTGGTTTTGAAACTCCGAGATCTATTGAGATTCATTGAACTGTTCAATGGCATGTTTCAATCTCGAGTGTGCCCTTCAGGTTTTGTGACTGGGATGCCGAGGATCACAAAACAAGGTGTGAAGTAACCATGCAAATTACTTGGTACCCTTAAGTGTTTACCCCTCAATCGATGTGCCGGTTAACCACACACGCTCCACCGATACTATGATAAACATTAAGTTACCCTTTGCCTACCTTGTTAAATACGAGTTAGTGTGCCGGTTAACCACACACGCTCCACTAACCGACTTAAACAAAGTGCAAAGTGTAAATTCATGGATTAGCACCTTATTCACATTTTTCTAAGTAACTAAGATTGGGTATTATTAAGAGTTTAGTTACTTAGTATTTATCATTAATACTTTTAATGAAGGGTGAATTATAGTCTTGTCAAACCCGTTCGGCTAACGACCCTGCACCGGTCAAGCAAGCGGTGGGTGAGAGTGGACACCCATTAAGTTGCCATTTTATAGGCAACAACCTTATACCCATCTTATAGACCGGCTTCGTGAATGAGGCATACTAGCGGTAAGACTGACTTTACTCTTATACATATATATATTAATAACTTATAATATTATAAAGTATAAGGGTTGAATTTTAACTTTTAAAATTCTAAGGGCTAACTTGGAATTAAAGTATTCATAAGAGAAACCTTTACAAATTCCAAAACTTGAGGGCAAGTTTTGAAACTATTCAAAACTAATTAATTCCATAACTTATGTGTTTAAAGTAGTTTTAATCCAAAAACTCTTCAAGTTCCATAACTTGAGGACAAGTTATGGAAGACTTTAAACTAATAAAAGAATTAACTTTTCTTTATTTTATAACTTATGGAATTAATTAAGGTTACACCTTTTTTTATTTTATTTTATTTTATTAAATGAAGAGACTCTTGGTCCTCCATAACTTGAGGACAAGTTATGGAGTCATAAAACCATTTAATTAGAACTAGACTCTTCATTTTTGTAACCTTTGCCAATTTTTATGAGTTTTATGATTCTTAAATGTGACTTTTCATATAACTTGAGGACAAGTTACAAAAACACATTTTAGAATCAATTCTTAGATTAATTTGGATTAAAATCAACTATCACATAATTTTATTCATTAATCTAAATTCACTCATAAAACAAGGTAACACAAAAAACTTTTGGTGATCCATAACTTATTCTTAAGTTATGGAATCCTTTAAAACATTAACACCAAATTTTGTAACTCCATAAAAACTTTGAATCAATTTTTTTTAAAACCTTTTCATATCCATAACTTATGGAGGTTTCAAAAAATAAAACTCTTTAGATCAAACTTTTAAAACTAATAAAATAATCATATCATTTTATCTTTTATTAAATTTGACCTAATTCAACTCATAAAGAAAATTATTCAAATTTTACAAATAATTAGTTTTTCACAAGAACAAGTAATTGTCTTAAAATTTGACAAACTTCATGCTTTTTTTTTCCAACTTTGAAAATAAAATATTTGCATCAATATAACAGAAAACAACCCGTGGCTCTGATACCACTGTTGGGTTGAGCATTCTAACACTCCTATGGTGTACATGCAACCCTATAAACCTTGGATCTATGTTTTCTCTATTATACATGCAAATAAGAACTTTCCAAGGCTTTAATCCTAACTAGCATATTATGATGTTCTTAATCTACAAAGTACTAGTTAGAAGACATACCTTTTGATGTAGCTTGATGTCTTCAAGCTTTAAGAGCTTAGCCCTAATAGTGTGGAAGCCTCAAGTGGAATCACAAATCACCAAGACACCTTGGAAGACTTTAGAGAATATGAATACTTGGTTCTCTCTTAGTGAAATCGGCTAGCCCTCTTAGTGTATCACACACTAGTGCCAATTTCACCAACCAAGGACATCTTTATATAGTATGGAGGATTAGGGTTAAACCCTAATACCCATGACCTTTCATTTCCTAGGATACATAGGTTAAACACTCCATGGAATATCCATGAAAGCTTAGCCCAACCTAAATGAACTTAGCCCATTCCATATATATATATATATATATATATATATATATATATATATATATATATATATATATATATATATAAGAGTCCATATTTAATTAGTTCCTTTTGATCACTTAATTAATTATAAATTAATTCTTGATCAATACTAATTAAATAATATGATTCCATATTAATATATTAGAACTTATAATATATTAATATTAATCATAAACATACTATTCTCAAAAGATTATCCATATAAATTGTGTCGGTGAAGTGCAACCCAAATGGACCATGCCGGGTTGGGTCAAGTACATACCAAATATAGTTATGGACTTAGACATTAATCCAACATTGAGAGCAGTTTGTAGCCCGGTTTAGAGCAGAGGTTGCGTCAGCTACTGCAGTTCATCTATGGGCGATTGAACCGGTAAGTGTGTTAGGGTGCAAGACCCTGAATGATATGATTTTTAGCTCACGAGAGTGGGAGACTGAATTGGAGCACTCAAGAATAGGGTCCAGATTCCGACTCCAACTCAAGAGCAGGACTTGAGCCAATCGATGCGCGACCGCGGAAGTTCATCTCATCAGAGATTACTCGCAGAGTTTTAGAATGGACCTTGGTACTTTTTCGTTCATCCAAGGAAAGTATTTTGGGAGCTCTCGATAGTCGTCTCGGGGCCTTTCGGGTCAAATTTTTCACGGGGCAGTTAGGGGCTCATCTGGAGCCCAAAAAGTATGGATTCTCAGAATCCTTCAGGAAGGAGGATCCTATTGTTAGTTCCTGTCATCAGGTTCAGAAGGGAGTTTTGCACCATGACCTCATGATGATCGACGTAACTGAAGAGGAGGTGGTTAGGATTCCTTCAAATGTTTGTAGGTGCATTATCCTCTGCTACTACAAGGTAGACCCCAGGAAATTGTATCACTTGGAAATTTTGATTGAGTTCGAGTAAGAAGAGCTCAGGTCGATTCTCGACTATCATCTGGGTTGTCAAGGATTGTCATATACCATTTTGCATGCCGAGAAGTCTTTGATGAATCTCCAGATGGACGCATTTTGCAGGGGTGGGTCCTGCATGTACCTTTATTGTTCCGAGTCTTTGTCAGGAATCTATTCAGGAGTATTGCTTGGAGGATCTTGGGTCAGGAATTAGCAGGGTAGTTCTGCAGTGAAGCCAGGGTTTGGTGGTTCCATCATCTATTTGGGTACGAACGACATTTGCCTATTGAAGAACTTTGGGAGTACCAGGCACTACCGTTGCTAGGAAAGGAGTGGTAACATGAAGATGGTTGTGTCAGTTGCGTGAGTTGTTTGATCATTGTATGAGTCGAAGGAATCATACATTCACGTGGACTGAAGTCGGTTAGAGTTTAATGATTCCTTGAGGATAGAAATTAGAGTAGAGGTTCGTCAGTACATAGCAAAAGTTATGGTTCTTAGTCGTCGGCATAAGAACTCAAGGAATTGATATGGTATCATGGTAGGTGATTTGGATTATCGGATTGTTTAAGGTCTCAAGTGTATTCTTCTAAATTCCAGGAGTTAGTTAATTGTTGAGATTGGCTAGTAATGGATCACTAGCAAGGGTAAGCCTGGTCGTCAGCAGATCGACCATTGGAGGGTAAGAAGGATTGGGAATCCTCCAGTTCTCATGTGTTGTGAAGACTTAGTCGAATCTAAGTGGGGGAGAATCGATCAGGTATTCAGGAGAAGAAGTAGGTGTGAAACTAGGATAAGTTTCGCATCTCCGTTAGGGAAGAAGGTGGTCGAGTAGCCTTCTAGGTTGAGGATTGTGTGAGTTGGGAGTTTGGAAAACATTCCAACATTTGGTTCACGCTTTCCTTGGCATCGTATAAGAGGTTTTGGGGACCAGGTTAGAGGTCCAGTTGGGACTCAAGTTTAGTTGAGTGTTAGGTCGAGTATGTGTTCGTCCTAGGATGGGTATATTTGGATTGGTGGTAGGACCAAGGCTGGCAGATAGTGCTAGAGTTTTGTAAGTCTATGGGTGTAGCCATAACATTCACAAGGTTGGCAGATAGTGCTAGAGTGTTGTAAGTCTGCGGGTGTAGCCGTAGCATTCACAAGGTTGGCAGATAGTGCTAGAGTGTTGTAAGTCTTTAGGTGTAGCCGTAGCATTCACAAGGTTGGAAAATAGTGCTATAGTGTTGTAAGTCAGCGGGTGTAGCCATAGCATTCACGAGGTTGGCAGATAGTGCTAGAGTGTTGTAAGTCTACGGGTGTAACCGTAGTATTCACAAGATTGGCAGATAGTGCTAGAGTGTTGTAAGTTTACGAGTGTAGCCATAGCATTCAGAAAGTTGGCAGATGGTGCCAGAGTGTTGTAAGTCTGCGAGTGTAGTCGTAGCATTCACAAGGCTGACAGATAGTACTAGAGTGTTGTAAGAATAAGACTGTAACCATAACATTCACTAGGTTGGTAGATATAGCATGTGACTGTTATTAGATCACGGGAGGAACCGGAGTACGTACCAGTTCGGGTGCAGCGCGCAGTGAGGGCGTGGCAAATCCATAGATTGGTTTACGGATTTCCACAGATGAATTAGACCTGGTTGAGTCAGTGATAAGACTGTAGAAACGCCACTACAATCATGGAATCAAGGAAGCAATGGACTGTATAAGGTTGTTTTTGTTATATAAGGCTACCTTTTAGTCCTGTAGCAGTCACTTTTAGCTTTGGATTTGGTAACGCCAAGATTCGACGTATGGACCCGATCGACTGGATCAGGAGGTCGTTAGAGCCACAATGGCAAGATAACCAGTGGAAACTATTGACAGAAGAGGATTTCGTTCGGAAGTCGCGAGGGGCGGCTGTATGGGAACCTTTGGCTCAGTAACCAGGTAGGAACTCGGTATTTCAAATGACTAGCAGACGATTGACACCAAGAGGGCCTCAGCAGATTTTGGAAAGCAGCCAGGTGACAGCACGCTGTTTCGAGCAGTATTAGTCTTTTAGGATTTTAGGTATGGATGTGTAACGCCCGTAGATTTGGGCTAGTCAGTTTAGAGATAATAGCGGTCGAAAACGAATTTTTGACAAAAGATTATTTAGAATAAATAATCTTAACCAAGTTGTAGTATATGTTACAAGGTTTCCGTACATATGAAGAACGCCGAAATCCGAGTTATAACAAAGAAGTTATGACCCGTCGAAGTTTCGCGACGGAACCGACACGGCACCGGGAAGCATAAACAGTAAATTTACGATAGAGCAATATTTAGCCTTATCGATCTAAATGAAAGCCGTAGAATACGTTAAACCGAGAGCATCCATAAAAAGAACGCCCAAATCTGACTTCGTATAAGGAAGTTATGATTTTTCGAAGTTTCGGCTTAGCAGTGTACAGCCCGAAATTTGAATATTAGATCGAGCGGTTTTTAGCCGACACAACCTAAACGAGAATTAAAGACCTCGTTAATAGTTGCATAACGATAAAAAGACAGACGAAAACGTATGTCGGATGAAGAAGTTATGAAAATTTAATAGACCAATCTTGTCCCGGCCTGTTAATAATGTAACTTTTAAAAATAATTCAAAAATAGCCGACGGAGTCTAAATGAAAGTTGTAGAGTACGTTCCCGCCTATGCGTGGATATAAAGAACGTCAAAAACGGAGCTCGTATGAGGGATATATGAATTTTAGAAGTTAAGGGTGCACTTTTTGAAATTGATGCATGTATTGATGACGTGGACTAGCTCCCAGCCGTCCGATGAACCCGCTTCGGATGAGTGACACACCACCCTCGCATTACGCCCAGTGTCCGAGCTCTCGTACTCATAGCGTACGCCTAGCGCTCCTAGGTCCAGCTTTGCCCACGTCGCACCACCGAAGACTCGCCATCTGGCACCCTTATCCGAAGACTACGCCCCGCGAAGTAGGACCAAACGCAAGCGTAACCGAGGAGCTGGGCACTATAAATAGATGTGCGAGGCTGCCATTCTTCTTCAATCCAAAACCTCTTCTTTCTCTCACTAATTTCTCTCTCTAAGGCTCCTAAGCCCCCCTAAACCATAAGGAAACCCCTACCTCCCGTGGGAAGTCCCGAGGCTCCCGGAATCCCAAGAAAAAGGGTCTTTCGGTTTCGAAATGCTGCTCCGAGCAAAGCCCGGTTTTCTTTAAAATCCATTGTAAGTCAACTACGCTTTCGCAATTTTTAATATAGCTTTCAAATAGTTATAGTAATGTTATTAGGTACTTAAAATAATTATTTGGGCTATTATTATGAGTTATATATGTATCGTTTAATGCTTATATAATGATAATAATAGTCAGACTATTAATTTGTTAGGGTTATCGTTAGACTAAACCCTAGTGGTATTGATACTAGGTTTTATCGAAGGAAAATTGTTTTGAGAGTATCGAAGCGTTGTCCGAGTGCTGAGTCACCACCTTTCCGGTGATTGCATAGTTACTTTCATCTTACACGTAGATATGAAGTATTTTATATAAACTACGTGCTATGTGTGCATATTATCTGAATACTTGTTGTCTATGTTGGATGAACGTTTTTATACATGTTTTAAATGATTTAAACTGTATACATATTTTATATATACGAATATGTTGGGTATGACATGGGTAGATGAATGATGAGAGATAAAAGATGATGTGAGTAAATATTGGCAGCTATAGACTTAGTACCTAATAAACAACATCGACAGCTATGGACTTAGTGCCTATTGGACAAAAACTGGTAGCTATGGACTTAGTACCTGTTAGGAATTGGTAGCTATGGACTTACTACCTATTAGCCAAACACTGGTAGCTATGGATTTAGTACCCGATGAATAAACTATAGCAACTATGGAATTAGTGCTTTACGAACAAGCATTGGCAGCTATGGATTTAGTGCCAGTCCTATAACCCTGGAAGCAAGGGACTTTGGAATAAACGAATGCAGATAGATGACTCTTAAGATAGATCCTTAAGAGTAAAGAAGATAATGGGGATGGGTAATTGGGTTGATTGTTTGATTGTTTAAACATAATAATTATATTATTATGGGTTGAAAACCCTATGTACTCTCCAGGTTTACCAACCTGACCCACTCAGTTTATTTATATCGCAGGTGTTGATATGAAGTCACATTACACTGAGAGATTAAAGAGATGTAGATCACTAGTGTAAATAAATGTAGGTTCCGTTTATGCTTATGTTTCTGTATTGGCGATGACATCCCAAACGTTTTAAAATTAATAAAATACGTTTCTTCGAAAATGTTTTAATAACGTATTTATCGTGTTTTTCTGGGAACAAATTCCACAACATTTTATAAAAAGAAGTACTCTGATTTTTACAAAGCATAAACAAAATCGGTCTTTTCTGGCCGTGAAAAATGGGGATGTCACAGTTGGTATCAGAGCATTAGTTTAAGCGAACTAGGAATATGGATTTATTTCTAGACTTAAACTTAGAATGCTAAGCGCTGATTGTGAGGTGTGAGCACTAGCTTATTTTAGGAATTATGCCTAAAATACTTTTATGTGCTAAATGCTTGTGCCTGATATGCTGTTATTTGTTCGGATCTATGGTCTATTGCCGACCGGATCTGGAAACCTTATGTATTTAGGATTCTAAACGTATGAATACGATATTAGAACTAGTATATAAACCTTTCAGAGTGACAAGGATGATTTAAAACGTCAATCCTAAATTAAGATCTAGATTCACCTTATTCGGTGTATAGATCAAAATGGCAAGAACCCGCAGTGGAGTTGGGAGTTGGAATCAACCCCCGGTGATTCAGCAAATACCTGTTGTATTAGAAGATGTACCCGAGCCAATCACCATGGCTGGAGTACAAGCCATGATTCGGGCTATGTTAGCTGAACAAAGAGAAGAAATGAGGCGGATGTTGAATAGGGACGAACCTACTATGCCCATTGAGCAACCCGAGCTGATTCCCGAGCAATCGGAGGGAGGGAACTACAGCCGCCAAGTGAGTCAAGTGGGGACTCAAGGTGAACAAAGGGATGGCCCGGAGAGAAGAAACGACAAGGATGGGCGAATGTACAAGAATTTATTGGGTGCGAAACCACCGAGTCTCTCAGGAAGCCCGAAGCCGGTTGAGATTATGGATTGGATCTCCGAGATGGAGATAGTGTTTGAGAGTTGTAGTTGTAGCGAGAAACAGAAGACTGACTTCGTAGTAAGACAGCTGAAAACTGGAGTCTTGAGCAGGTGGAAGCTATTGGTAGATACGATGCCACGAGGAGAAGCCCTAAGGATGTCATGGGAAGAGTTCTTGGAACAGTTGAAAATGCAGTACTGCTCAAAGATAGTTCTGATAGACCTAAACAACGAGTTTCAAAACCTGAAGAAAGGGAAGATGAGTGTTGATGAGTAGGCCACCGCATTCACCAAGAGGATGAAGCTATTACCCTACCTGGTGCGTACTGAACTCCCCAAGATTGATAGGTTTGCTAACGGATTGCCCACTGACTTTAGCCCAATGGTCAAAATGGCAACTACCTTGAAAACAAGTGTTAGGGCAGCTAAGAACGTAGAGACCTAGATAAGAGAAAAAGGGTCTAGAAAAAGATAAGGCAGGAGAGAAGCGGAAGTTTGAAGGATCTTCAAGGTCCAGCAAGGAGAGAAAATTCTCAAAGCTTGGAGGAGGAGATGGAGGTGAAGCGAGATGGTGTGATAAATGCAAGAAGAAGCATTATGGGAAGTGCAACGAAGAAGTGACTTGTTACAAGTGTGGAAGGACTGGTCACTATTCCAAGGACTGCACACATAATGATAAAGTATGCTACGGATATGGAGGCTAGGGGCACATGTCCAGAGACTGCCCAAGGAAAAATAAAGCAGCAAGACCAGAAACGCCACCAAGGCCAATGGCATTTCACATGATCCTCGACGAAGTAGAAAACCATGCGAGGAATCAAGGATGAGGACTTCATATCCGAAGATCAAGTTATGCAGTAACCATAGTATCGTATGATGTAGCCTATTAGAGGCATAGTCTAGGGTGAACTTGAACACCTATGTAATAGTTTCAAGAAATAATAAAGCCTTCGTTTTGTATCTGATGTGTTAAACTGTTATGTGATTTTCTTGCAGGATGACTTGGAAAACTGCGAGACAATACTTGGGACGAGTATGAGTAGGTGTGAAAGGTAGTAGATGCATATACTACCGGAAGCACAGGACTCACGCTTGGATCAAGGAAAGTCACCAAGTTACCAAGAAGCCAATAATTGATTCCGTTTTATCAAACATGTCATTACCATCGTCTCGGTAATGACTAAGAAGACGATTGTTATTCCGAATGTAGTGGTCATATCAAATTGAGTCCGACTACGATGAGTATGTTACGTGGTTCAGAGAACCAAGTTCAACGTAGCATCTGACTTAAGACGGAAGATTGAAATAAAAGATAATCAAAGCGATCGGTAGAGGTATCGCGATAGTTTCTTGTAGCTAGGAATGCTACCTTTTAAATTTTGATTATATCACATGAAGAAGGCATAGTCTATTTTGAAATTTAACTCTAAGAGACCTGAGTCTAAATGTGCATCACATGATGGTAGGTCATAATTTAGAGTCTAACCTGAGATAGAGAGCAAGTGCACGATCGAGTACTGCTTACAGTCAATAAGTCTAATAGATAAACTTGAAGGAATATAGAAGTTATAATTATTACCTAGAATGAAGAGATGACGTATGGAGTCACTATACGAGCCTTGTTTCGTTGATGATTCCGGGACGTAATCATCCTAAGGAGGAGGTGATTGTAACGCCCATAGATCTGGGCTAGTTAGTTTAGAGATAATAGGGTCGGAAATGACTTTTCGACAAAAGATTATTTAGAATAAATAATCTTAACCAAGTTGTAGTATATGTTACAAGGTTTCTGTACATATGAAGAACGCCAAAATCCGAGTTATAACAAAGAAGTTATGATCCGTCGAAGTTTCGCGACGGAACCGACACGACACCGGGAAGTGTAAATAGTAAATTTACGATAGAGCGATATTTAGCCTTATCGATCTAAACGAAAGTCGTAGAATACGTTAAACCGAGAGCATCCATAAAAAGAACGCCCAAATCTAACTTCGTATGAGGAAGTTATGATTTTTCGAAGTTTCGGCTTAGCAGTGTACAACCCGAAATTTCAATATTAGATCGAGCAATTTTTAGCCGACACAACCTAAACGAGAATTGAAGGCCTCGTTAATAGTAGCATAATGATAAAAAGACAGATGAAAACGTATGTCGGATGAAGAAGTTATGAGAATTTAACAGACCAATCTTGTTCCGCCCTGTTAATAATGTAACTTTTAAAAATAATTCAAAATTAGCCGACAGAGTCTAAATGAAAGTTGTAGAGTACGTTCCCTCCTATGGGTGGATATAAAGAACGTCGAAAATGGAGCTCGTATGAGGGATATACGAATTTTAGAAGTTAAGGGTGCACTTTTTGAAATTGCTGCATGTATTGATGACGTGGACTAGCTCCCAGCCGTCCGATGAACCCGCTTCGGATGAGTGACACACCACCCTCGCATTAAGCCCAGCGTCCGAGCTCTCGTACTCACAGCGTACGCCTAACGCTCCTCGGTCTACCTTTTCCCACATCGCACCATCGAAGACTCGCCATCTGGCACCCTTATCCGAAGACTACGCCCCGCGTAGTAGGACCGAACGCCAGCATAACCGAGGAGCTGGGCACTATAAATAGATGTGCGAGGCTGCCATTCTTCTTCACTCCAAAACCTCTTCTTTCTCTCACTAATTTCTCTCTATAAGGCTCCTAAGCCCCCCGTAAACCCTAGGGAAACCCCCTAGCTCCCAAGGGAAGTCTCGAGGCTCCCGGAATCCCGAGAAAAAGGGTCTTTTGGTTTCGAAATGCTGCTCCGAGCAAAGCCCGGTTTTCTTTAAAATACGTTGTAAGTGAGCTACGCTTACGCAAATTTTAATATAGATTTCAAATAATTATAGTAATGGTATTAGGTCCTTAAAATAATTATTTTGGCTATTATTATGAGCTATATAAGTGTCGTTTAACGCTTATATAATGGTAATAATAGTCAGACTATTAATTTGTCGCGGTTATCGTTAGACTAAACCAGAGTGGTAATGATACTAGGTTTTATCGAAGGAAAATTGTTTTGAGAGTATCGAAGCGTTGTCCGAGTGCTGAGTCACCACCTTTTCAGGTGAGTGCATAGTTACTTTCATCTTACATATAGATATGAAGTATTTTATATAAACTATGTGCTATTTGTGCATATTATTAGAATACTTGCTGTCTATGCTGGATGAACGTTTTTATACATGTTTTAAATGATTTAAACTGTATACATATTTTATATATACGAATATGTTGGGTATGACATGGGTAGATGAATGATGAGAGATAAAAGATGATGTGAGCAAACATTGGCAGCTATAGACTTAGTGCCTAATAAACAACATCGGCAGCTATGGACTTAGTGCCTATTGGACAAACACTGGTAGCTATGGACTTAGTACCTGTTAGGAATTGGTAGCTATGGACTTAGTACCTATTAGACAAACACTGGTAGCTATGGATTTAGTACCCGATGAATAAACTAGAGCAGCTATGGAATTAGTGATTTACGAACGAGCATTGGCAGCTATGGATTTAGTGCCAGTCCTATAACCCTGGAAGCAAGGGACTTCGAAATAAACGAATGCAGGATAGATGACTCTTAGGATAGATCCTTAAGAGTAAAGAAGATAATGGGGACGGGTAATTGGGTTGATTGTTTGATTGTTTAAACATAATAATTATATTATTGTGGGTTGAAAACCCAATGTACTCACCAGGTTTCCCAACCTGACCCACTCAGTTTATTTATATCACAGGTGCTGATATGAAGTCACATTACACTGAGATATTAAAGAGATGTAGATCACTAGTGTAAATAAATGTAAGTTCCGTTTATGCTTATGTTTCTGTATTGGAGATGACATCACAAACGTTTTAAAATGAATAAAATATGTTTCTTCAAAAATGTTTTAATAACGTATTTATCGTGTTTTTCTGGGAACAAATTCCGCAACATTTTTATGAAAAGAAGTACTCTGATTTTTACAAAGCATAAAAAAAATCGGTCTTTTCTGACCGTGAAAAATGGGGATGTCACAGGATGGATAACTGATTGCTTGAGTAATGCTAAGTCACTCACAGCGGGATTTAAAAATCTCATTGTAATTGATTTGATCATGTTGTGATGCTCTCGTCTGAGTCTAACCGTTGCAGGGATGAGTCTCATACTCGAAGGAGTATATGAGCCTTCTGTCAAGTATAAGTGTTCTGCAGGGGATAAATGGTTAGTGATTATGTTCCTAATGGAAATCTCGAATATCAGAAGTTGAGTAATTAGCTGGGAGATAAGGGAGCGGGATTAAACTATAATGATTCTATATGGGCGGTCTGCCAGGGAGTCAGACCATGTCGAGACTTCGGATTTTAGATTAAGTAAATGTGATCTTGATGCAAGGATTTCGTTCATCTTCAGATTTTAGAACCCTATGAAGGTTGGTTTCATTTGCTTTGTGAAGGATGTGGTATGCTTGACGTTATGGTCTTGATACTTAGGTTGTTGGAATGTTGGGAATGGTAAGGACTGATTTCGAGGACAAAATCTAATTTAAGTGGGGGAGAATTTTAACATTGTTTATTAAATAAATAAATAGATAAAATTCATATATGAATAGTAGCACTAAATTCGGAATAATTTAGCAAGGCGTTGGGTTTGGAGGTTAAATGATATACTTTGGAATTAGGGGGTTAAGAGTGTAATTTACGAACCAGTTTGTAAAGAATTTTGAAGGTTGAGGGCTGTTTGGTAAGGTATGGATTTAGTTTGAAAAGCATTTCAGAAGTCAGGGTATGATTGGTAATTTTCATGGACTTATTATGAAAGGATTTATAGAGGTAGGGGCTAAAAGGAAAATTTTGGATTTAAATTGAAAACAAATCTCATGAGGAGGGACTGATCTTGGAAAAATGGACCAAAGTTTGATTAGAATATGGGACTTGAACCTGGTGGTCGTTCCTCCCATCTTAAGGATCATCACCCTCAACCCTAACCCTAATTCTTCTCACAACCGCCACCACTTGGAGTGCTCTTCATCCGCCGCCACGTATAGCCTCCCTGACCGCCATTGACTTGCTGTTGTGAACCACAAATGTAGCCATCTTCGTTCCTTGCCGCACCGAGCTGTCGAGCATTGCAGCTGTCCTTCCCTTCCGGCGAAATCGAGTGACCACCATTCCCTGCTGTCTTCTTCTTCTTTTGCCTTCTGTCACCATCCACAGACATGCCACGTCCATCACCGGCGCTACTCCGATCGCCCTTCACCACCTCCTGCCTAACAGACGACGACGTTGCAACTGTAGCTAGTTTCTATGTCGCCGTCATCCCCCTCTATGTCTGATGTGCTGTTGCGTGGTGGGTGTTCTGTCCTTAGGTGTATAGGTGTTTCAATACCTTTGGTGAGTGTTAGTTGGCCGGAGAACGAGAAAAACCACCATGGCTTCCAACCATGGTGGCTGCCAACTTGTACCACCACTCTGCCACCACCAGCTGTCATGTGGCGGTGGTTGTATGTGCAATTTATTACGTTTAAGCGTCAGTTTTATGGGGTTATGTGGAATGATTCATGTTTGGCCGGATTAATCAAAGAAAATCCATCACCACCACCGTGAGGTGGTGGCTGCCACCTCATGCCGCCTTCTGTCGCCACCAACCATCGTGTTGGGTGGCAGTGTGCATTTGCGTCTGATTGGATTGCTTGTAGGATGCTTGGACATGATTGGACTAGAACCATAACCACCACCCTGAAGTGGTGGCTGCCGTAGTGTGCTGCCGTCGACCACCACCGCCCGAGGTAGCAGTGAGTGGTGATTGACCTAATGAAACCCTAATTTAACTAATGAAGCCCTAATTGACCTAAAAGCCTAACCGTTTGACTAATTGGCATGTGCTTCGGTTAGAAACCCTAATCAGGGTTTAGAAAACCCTAATTTTGGAAGATGTTAGTTTTGGATTGTCGGGACCTGCGTTTGGACCAGTTGATTTAAGTATGACTTATGTTCAATTACATTGTATATTTGTCATAATAGAGTGATGGACTTAATGGATTAAGTTCTTAATGGGTTAAGCGAGAACATTTAACCCTAATCGTCATTTCATGTTCAAAATCGTAATTAGGTTTGGGTTATTGTTGGGCCGTTTCTTGGACCAAGTGGTTGTAGGCCTTCGTGGGCCAAGTAGGAATAGGTTTATGGACTAAGGAAATTGTTGGGCTTTAGGATAAGACCCATTGGAAATGCTTGGGCCCAATTTAGAAAATTGTGCTTGAGTGGGCCATAATTGGGCCTTGATGATTATGAGATATTGGACCATCGGAATGTCAAGTGTTTAGACTAGAATAAATGGTTGGGCCTTAAAGTAAGGCCATGTGCGGGGTTTGGGCCCAATTTGGAAAATTGGGCCATATGTTGGACCTTGGTTCATTGATTGATTTTGGGCCTTTAGAGTGTGTGCTTAGGCCTTGGGCTTGGATCCAGCTACGTTGGGGGTATAGTAGTCTTTTACCCTAAGTACAGACTTATGGATGTGTATTGGGTGTTGTTTTAATTAGGGATGCAAACGAGCCAAGCTACTCGCGAGCTACTCGACATCGAATCGTTAAAAGCTCGAATTAAAACTGATTTTAAACGAGCCCGAGCCGAGCTCGAGCTTAATATTAAGCTTGTTTATTAAACGAGCTTGAGCTCAAGCCTATGTCACTAAGCTCGATTAGGCTCACGAGCCTAAACGAGCCTTTATATAATATAATTTATTGTTATATATATATATATATATATATATATATATATATATATATATATTAAAATAAAAACATATTAAAGGAATTATGAATTTACGGTATTAGTAAATGAGCTTTTTTACGAGCTCTAGCCGAGCTTAAGCTTATTTAGGCACGTCAGATAAAAACAAGTCGAGCCCGAGCTCGAGTCGAGCTTGTATAACTCTTTACGAGCTCGAGCCAAGCTTAGTAAAAGAAAGCTCGAATCGAGCCGAGCTCGAGCTCGAGCCTTAGATAACTTAAACGAGCCCGAGCCGAGCCTAGCCAGGCTCGGGCTCGGCTTGGCTCGTTTGCACCCTAGTTTTAATGTTGACAGTTCGGGACTATGTAATCCAACAGCTAGAGTATTGTCCGTAGGACTTCAGCAGTGTGAGGTGAGTTACCTTCCTGTATGAGTGGGTTGAAGGCACCAATGTCAGCCTACTAGTAGTTGTTTATAGTAGAGATGATTGTGTTTGTGATAAATGTCTGGTATGCCAATATCTGTTATGCTTTATGTGATAGTATTCTATGATATTATGTGATAGTGATAGGAGGGGTTGATTAGACTCCGTAACCGGTTGAGCTAAACTAGAGGGTGGGTCGGGCACCTTGATATGCATGACAGTATGTTATGCTATATTATTATGTGGTAGTGGTAGGGTGAAATAGTCCACATAACAGGTTAAAATAAACCGGAGGGTAGGTCGGGCACCCAGATATGCCTGACAGGGTAGGTCGAGCACCCAGATATGCCTGACAGGGGTAGGTTAAGCACCCATATATGCTCAGCAGGGTAGGTCGGGCACCCAGATATGCCTAGCAATATGTTTATTGTATGGTATGTGGTATGATGGGTGAACTCACTAAGTTTCGTGCTTATGGTTTATGGTTTTGGTTTCAGGTACTTCTTCTTCGAAAGGAAAGGAGCCGACATGATCGCAGCGCATCACACCATGATTTCCGCACATGAGATCCTTAGGAGTTATACTCTGATGATGTTTTATTATGACATGTTTTGATTATTGACATATTGGTTTTGATATGGAATGACACCATGAATGTTTTCAGACTAATGGTCTCATAATTACTTAATTTAAAAATGAAAATTTTGGTCTTGAGTTTTGGAATGTTATATTCATCATTTCATCCTTATATCTTGATATATGTTTAGTACTTCTAACTTTTATTTTAGTTTCTTAAGTTTAGCCATGCTAGGCTAAACATTCTTTGGTTGATTTTGGTGAAATACATGGATACTTAGTTGTTTGAAGATTATTATGAATTTGTGGTGATTTTTATGAAAGTATTTTGCATATGAACATCTTGCCATCTTTATATCTTTATTAATGAGTTTGGATATACGTTTGGTGAATAGTTCACTAATTTCTTGATGAGTAATGAATTCTGAAAATTAGTAAGCAACAAATGGTCATTGTGTTGATTTACACTTCACACTATCATAAAAATATTTTCTCTAATATGCTAGTGAAAGCATTTTACTTATTTGGATTGGTGACTTTTTAATTGTTAATGGTAGTTAACTTTTACTAATTACATGCTTAATGAAAATTGAGACTTTAACTAAGAAAATGTGTTATGAGCTCCTCTAGCTATTTTATTAACTAAGAAATGTCTAGGTTAAAGTCAAATTAAATTGAACCATAAGCCTTGCACCGTAATATTTAATGATAATTAACTAAGTGTTAATGTGATGAAAGTTAAAGCAACCATATTTCTCTCATTGATTTACATGAAAGTTTTGTGTTTATTGAATTATAATTTCAAAGTCGTAGTGTAATTTTAGTTTCTTTAAACAACTCAAAAGATTAAAACCCCGATTTTTATTTTTATTTTCATTTCACAAGTATTTGTACAATCAGATTTTGATAGTTATTAATTGAAGCAATCTTCATAGATACAAACCATTTATCATTATACACTATTCTAATATGTAATATTTAGGATACTTATTTTGCTGGCCTCGACAACCATTAATATTAATTAAGGAATTACCTATGTGATCTTGAAGTGTGGTTGCATTTCAAAAAGTCAGGAATTGGATTTTTGTAATCATGAATGGATAAGGACACCCTACTTACTAAATTTTTCAACAGATTGATAACTATATTAGATATAATGCTTTTGAGTATTTTATCTTAATGTATTCAAATGGGTTTATAAGTTCTATCGATTAGGATACCTCAATTCTCATATATTTAGAATGTTAAAGTGGAAATTCCATCGATTTAACATTTTCATTTATGCATAATTGGATTTGTTTATTTTGTCTATACAAAGTTAAGAATTACACTACATTGGGGCAAATGTTTGTGATCTTAGATCGCTTGTCATTTAAGTATAATTTGAATTCATTCAAGTTTTAGAGGGGATCAAAGTTATGATCTTAAAAAATGCCAAGTTGTCAGTTAACTATAATTTGATTTTATACAAGTTTTAGAGAGAATCAAAGCTATGCTCTAAAAAAAGCCAAATGTTGTGAAGTCCACACTTGTATAATGCGAGATTGATCCCCTATTAGATGAAAAATTAGGGTCTAGAGGTAGCAATTTAGAATGCAATGAAAAAAAGTTTGAAAGTGGTGAGTTAGTTATAAAATTTGGATTTTAGACTAACGAAAAAAACGTGGTATAGCGATCAATATTATGTTGTGAGATTTCTTGAGTATAATATTAATTCCAGTTTGTGAGATTAACGGAATTTTAGATAACTCCTAAACGAATCTGATTCTTTCTATTCATCTTGTGTCTAAGAATATTAGCGATCAATATTATGTTGTCAAAATATTTGTGAAATCCAAGGGTAGGGTACAAATAATTTATAAGGAAAGTGTTAAAAACAGATTAATTTATCACTATCCAAGTAATGTGATTTGATATACAACGACAAGCCCTCAATACGAAATTCCCCAACAACTTGTGCTTAAATACAGACCTTCTAGACTTTTTGCAAAATCAAATGAGCTCCAAATTGAGGTTGAAGAGTAACAACCGTATGTGGAGCATGTGAATAGGATGGCGAGAGGTCAAAGCAAAAGTGTTGCAGAATCATAGCAAGAGCCATCTTCGCTTCCATCAAAGAAAAGTTTAGTCCAATACATATGCGTGGACCTCCACCAAAAGGAATATACGATGTTTGTCGCTTAGTCACCTTTGAGACACCTTCAGAAAATCTTTCAGGCTTGAACTCATTCACATCATCACCCCATATATCATGGTCATGGTGCAAAATCATAGTTTGCAATTGGATGAACGTTCCAGAAGGTAGCGTTATGCCCCCTAATTTGGTTTCCTTGTGGATCATTCGTCCTAGTGCTACTACTGGTGGGTATAGTCTAAGAACCTCGTACAGAATCATGTTAACCTGGAAAACAAAACGATTAAAACACGTATAAAACCTAAAGAAAGATAAATCTATCAAAGAACAATAGCACTATAGTCGGATGTTTAATTAATTAACTTCATTTATCAAAAGACTCACAATTTTTAAACGATTTAATCCATCGATTTCTGGTTTTTTCTTCCCAAAGATTTGTGAAACTTCCTCTCTGGCTCGCTCTTGCCAATGTTTATGCTGACCCAACAAGATCATTGTCCAAACAAGTAAATTTCCGGTGGTCTCTTGTCCAGCAAAATAGAAAAGCTTACACTCTTCAATAACTTCATCGATAGTCAACCCAAAATTCCTATTCCCATGTTGTTTAATTTCTTTGTAATTGGAATCCAAGAGTATGCCCAACAAGTCATCTTTACTACTTTCCCCAGCTTTCATTGCCATAATCCGTTTATCAATGATACTCCTTATGGAATCCTTCACATCTTGGTCAATTTTCTTCATTCTCTTATTGTTTTTTGTTGGCAAAAATCTACAAATTTGTTTTCGATCAATCAAAATTCGTTTCTTTATCAAAAGTAATACTAGGTTAATTAGAATATATTCTTGGGAAAGATACCTAGATCCAGGAATGTAGATTGATTGTATAGCATGTATGACTAACTCTGCTAATTCACGTTGTAGTTCAAATATTCTCTTCCCTTCTTCAAAGCTACTACCAAATGCAGTACGTGAAATAACATCACTGGATAATGTTTGAAGATAAGGCCACACATCCACTTCACACGAGCTTTCCTTCTTTAATCCTTCTTCCCATTTAGTGATCATCTCCTCACAACTCACATAAATTGCAGGCACCATATGCTATCAAAATAACTATAATTCAGACTGGTGGTTTCTTTAACATTCATGGGGTAATGAGGAGACATAAGGAAACGAAACAAAACCTTGAGCTTCTCGACATGAAAAGCAGGATTGATGATTTTTCTGTGTTTGCTCCATCGATCAGTTTCAGCATCTGCTAGACCTGCCGCTAGTGTCTTTATTAAAGGGTTTCCTCCTCTCGGCTTTTGAAATTGATAGTTATTTCCCAAGACCTCCTTTACCATAGCAGGTTCAGCTATATGCACCACAGGTCTCGGCCCCATCCATGTGAAACAAATCTTCCCTGTAAATTTAATTACAATAAAAATCTTTTTCGATTATTTGCCACAATGACATATAGCACAATTGTTTAACTTCCACAATAACAAATACTCAAGGAAAAGAAAACCAAAACGCTTACCATAAGTAGTGATGGATTTATGGTCAAAGGGTACTACTCGGGGAACAATTTCATCATTTAGATTTATGGGTCTAGATTTGGAATCTTTTAACATGCTAACTACCTCTTTCAAGTTTCCGAACAAGAATTTGTAGGAGCTTCCCTTCAGGCCTTGGTCTCTTAGACATTTTTCGATCTTCTTTGGTTTCAACCATACCCAATTTATAAATCTACATGCATACCACACCAGTATTGCTAAGACTATCCCACACCATAGTGCAGTTACTTCCATTTTGGGGGATATCAGTGTGAATCTTGTCAATGTGAGGAGGAGAAAAAGGATACTTATTGATAGATGAAGTTCACTTTAACTCCCTTATACTCTATAGTAAATTCTACGGGTTACCCCTCATGTGTTTGTTATTTTTCGTGAGATCCCCCGTGTGTTATTAAAAGTAAAAGATTGACATAGTACTCTTTGCACTTGACTATAATGTGAACGATTGTATGACATTCAAAGATCGTATTGATGGCATGGAAATTAATACACCAATATGTGATCCAGAGCCTAATGATGGCCTTTGATTCAAATGATCAATAAAAACTTATTTTTGTTTCTGAACTTTAATGTTAATTAATACTTATGAGTTATCACATTCTTAAAATAGAGTACAGTGCAAATTCTATTTTATAGCTCAAAACCGTTGGTGTAAGCCTCATGCCAATTGTGTTATCAACTTAACTGTAAATGGTTGTAGCATATAGAGGTACGTGGCTTACTATCTTATGTTAGAAGCGTATGAGATTTAAGGGGGCAAGTGAGAAAAAAATAAAGATTGGAAGTACAAGAACCTTATATCGACGCTATAACATAAGTATGCAAGTGGACAAATTCGAAAGTTGATGGGTCCATGCATACAAGAACCTTATATGTCCTGATAATTTATATCGACGCTAGAGGAAGGATGGATGAGAAGCACTCATTGGAGACGTGGAGAGAGATCAACCGACATAAGCCACCTGTTCTAGAAGACGTCCAAAGATGAAAGTGACAATTCAAACCCTCATACGCCACATATTCTAAATTTTCTTTTTTTAAACAGCAAGAAAATTTATAAATAAAAATGAAAAGCTAGCAGAAGCTGACAACAATAAAATATGACTGGTTCACCTTGCTATGAAGAAAATCCAAACATTTTTCTCCACTGATTCTTGCGTCTTTTTCTGTGTGGTGTATATGTAAAATATCTATTATTTGAATGTGCTATTTTTGGTTAAGACAAATTATAAGGTTATATAACTGGTTTGTCAGCAACTATGTTGGCTATATCTTTTATCTTTGGCATCTAAAGACGCTCTATTTAAATAATCTTACCATATTATATTCAATTTATCTAATTTGATGTGTCTTTATATTTTATTAAAAAAAAGCAAGATTTATCATAAATAAACAAATAAATAAATAAAAACAATTACAAGTTTGCAACCGGTGAGCATGAACATTTCACAGATAGTAGATAATGGAAAAAACAATTTAAGTAAACCAAACGAGGCAAGTACTACTTTTCACTCAAGGTGTCTTTTCGAGTGCTATGACAACATCAAGATCATGTTATGGAGTTGCTAAGTTTTTTAGAATAACACAATTTATAAATAACAATAACTAGCACGAACTCAGGGAGAAGTGGTATAAGGGGGTGTTTGGATTAGCTTATTAGCTTAAATGTGGTGGGAATAAGCAATAAGCATGAGGAGAGATGCTTATTAAAATTAGATTATTTAGCTTAATAAGCTGATTTTTAAAGATTTTATCCAAAAACTCAAAGTTAGCTTATTGTGGTGGGAATAAGCAATAAGCAATAAGCACCCTCTTTTTTTCCTATCCAAACACCCCCTAAGTACAAGAGTAAAGAAGTTACATCACCAAAACATGAAGCATAAACTATACAATGTCGCTCCCAAAATAAGCAATGAAGTTTCAATCGTGTAAGTAGGCCAGAGCACTAACTTGTATATGACTTCAAGATGTAAATTAAATACCAATTTGATATTAAAGGATGCGGTAGAAGCAAGTAAAAAACTCAAATATGTGATACTCAAGTGGTCACCAAAAACATAAATAAAAACTTTTAATCCTTTGCACATGGAATCAGCAGCAATAGTGCCCATTAATAATTCAGATACAAGGCAAAAGGTGGGACTAGATGAGATGTCAATTGACACCAAAGTATTTCTGTCCAGTTTTGTAACAAACTTTTAGTACACACTCCAGAATAGCAATGTATTTCTATCCAGTTTTGTTGCCATTTTCTCAAGGGAAACTAGCGGTTATGTAGGCCCTACATGTGGCAAAACATAAGAGGTTATATAAGAGGTTACAAAGGCAAATTTGTCCGATACATTTTTAAAGGCAAGTTTGTCCATGAAAAATTAATTAAATTTTGTCAATATGATATTTTCAGGTAACAAAAAAATTGGGATGAATGATTTTAGAGAATGTTAATAAATACCAAAATCCATTTCATCGTCCAGTGATAACCGTATTTTTGATTGGTACCGCAATGACCATTTGGTTGGGTATTGGTGCAACATTACCTATTAATAAATCTCTAACTTTAGATCTTTTTTAAATTGATTCAATTGTGACATAAAATATCACGATGTATGTATCACTACAAATAAAATGACATTTAGTGGCATACATTTTTAATTGCATAATTTTTTTGCCTTACGTTTAATGGATTTAATAACATTTATTATTTTATGTCACTAATATTCACATATATTAGTGGCATAATGATTAGAATGCAACTAAACGAATATAGATTTTGTGTCATATAAATGATACTATACCATTAAATGTTCGTTTATGAATTAACCAACTTTTTTTAGCCGCTAAAGATATTAAGGTATTAATTTTTGATAAAATTGTAAAAATAGTCCTTGTGATATGCATTTTTTCTGAGCTGTAGTCCAGACCTCGACCTTTTTGGTTTCGTGGTCCTTTTGAGCTTGTTTTGTTGCAGATTTGGTCCCTTAGTAAACTGAAATGACTAATATGCCCTCCCAATTTTAGTTTTTATGCTTTTTTCTATTTAAATTAATGTTTTATTAAATTAAAATATGCTCTCTCTCTCTCTCTCTCACACACACACACATACACAGACATCAAGGATATAAAAGTAACCCAACAACCTATATCATCTTCTTCTTCAAAATTAGGTCTGATTACCACACCAACATATTCTTCCTAAATATAACCTAGCAGACCTTCCATCGTCAAATCTCTTGGCTCGGTAAAGACTACAACGAGCCATTGTTCGAGCCACGTGAGTTGTCGTCATGGTCGTTTTACAGAACTGGTATGCCAGAGTTCATCACAACCTTCTTGTTCTTCTACATTTTGGTATTAATTATAATGGGTGTGATCAAATCTCAAATAGGGGCATATCAATCTAGTTGTGCCATTCAAATTCTAATTTACAACAAAATTATCGTTAACCAAGGCAATGTTCAACATGGTAATGTAATTTCTTGGAGCTATCAGTGCTGTCAATTTGTGAATGGGTTTCATGAGCATTAGATCGAGCACCTAGTAGGCAGTATCTGAAAACGAATTTTAGCATGTTCTAACACCAAATAACACCAAAAATCACCTCTGTGAGCAGAATATGGGTAGTGATTAGTTGTATATGTCTTTGATTTGATTTTTTGTTAACAGCGAGAGGGGGTCATCACTTTTATATAGATCGTGATGAAGTTTAGTAGTAATATAACAACACCGAGCTTATATATGGTTGTTTGTCCGAAGAAGACGATTATCTTAAATCGACGGTGAATGGATAATTTTGGGAATGTGTAACATTTTAAATTTTCAAATAAAATTTTCATTTTTAAAATCACATAAACTCAATATCACATTTCTCAAAAATCACAAAATGTATAAGTTGTCAAAACACAAGTCAACATTGTTTGATAAAATCCTAAAATCCTCAAAATCATGATCTCTAACTGGTGTGTACAATCAAGCCAACACCTTTCCGCAATCCTGAAAAGTACCTGAAACACATATCACACAACACGGTATGCACAAAGCTTAGTGAGTTCCCAAAAATACCACATGCAAATAATTAGCCTCTCATGGCTATGTCTCGATAAGAACCCTCCGGTCATATGTCTCGGTAAAGACCCTCCGGTCTCACAGCTCGGTTCGGACCCTCCAGTCCGGTATCTCAGTGAAGACCCTCCAGTCTCACAAGAACATAATAAATCAATAAGGCACAGGAGTAATATACATCATAAATCACAAAGACAAATTGCATGATATCACATAACTCAATATAAGCACATAAGACCCGCCGGTCACACAATGATTACCATTCAGGTAAGTATAGTGAGAAGACTCACCTCGGATGATAAACAACTCCTATAAATACTGTTGTTGCACACCGGCCTCTAATACTAAGCCAAACCCACAATTAACCTAATTAGGATCTAAGACCAAACCCTCACTCATTAGGCCTAAAGATAGTCCACTAACTGGCCCACAAATAACCCAAGCCTATTAGGCCCACCAAGGCCAAATACTAAATGGGCCCTCCCAAGGCCCAACCCTTAACCTTAAGTCCAAATGGAAGCCCAACACAAGGGCCCAAGACATATATATTCCTCTAATCCAAAATCTACAATACAACAAGCCCAAAATCCAGGCCTAACACTTAAGGCCCAATACGAGATTTAGCCCAAAAAGCCCACAGCGAGATTACGCGGGGCATACCTCCCTTGGTACGCTCAGCGTACACACAAATCCTAATCAGAGAAACCAGACCAGTACGCGGGGCGTACTAGGACTTACGTGGAGCATAATGCTCACGTCCAGAAACTCCAATTTCGACTTAACCACTTCAGCAGAAAGCATCCAAACCTCAGGGAAGCTTTGTTACAAGCTCCTAACTGATAAAGTTGGCGACTTTCTGAGTTTGCATGTCTTAATGGGACCCAACTTCCAAAATAACCATTAAGACTCTCTGAAATCCTCTTAACACATGCATGAAGAAATCTAGACTACCAAGTTCTCATTTTTATGAATCAAGGCAACCCAATACACTTAAAAGGACATGATATTTACTCTAAAGTTCAACAAACTCACAAAGCTCCAATCTTGGGACATAAAACCCTAAAAATGGACCCAAAACAAGAACTAGCACAACAATGAGCAAGTTTCGAACTTTATACCTCTAGAAGATGCACCAACAAGGGTAGAACTCAAATCTACAAGCTAGAAGCACAAGCTATCCTCTTTCAAGACTCCTTCTTCACCAAGAACTTCACCAAAAATACTCAAATGAGCCATCACACTCACATAAACCATGGAAACGAGATTAGGGTTTTAAGTGGAATTGGAGGCTAGAAATGGTGGCTGAAAATGAGGCCATCATGTTCCTTAAATAGGGTCACCTCAAAATATTAGGGTTTACATTCTCTGCCTAGTACACTCAACGTACTCTCTGGTACACCCAACGTATTAGGTGGTCTTTGCGTCCATGTTACACACAAATGTTGTTTGAGCGTACACATACTTACGCCATGCGTACTCATTTGCCACCCATTTCTCAATAGGCCTAAACTTGCCAAAACTTCAAACTATCATAGCTTCTTCGTTATAAGTCTGTTTCCAACGAAGCACATATCCACGAAAAGGTGGCGAGAAGTCCTATGCTTCTAGTAACTCGTCGCAGCCTCAAGGCTTCCTCATGCCTAGGTTGCAGCCCATGAACCCTAAATCACAGATGATCTGAAACACGATGTTACAATTCTCCCCCACTTAAATTTGATTTCGCCCTCGAAATCACTCCTTATCATTACTCGGATCCCATCCATTAGCCCGAGAAGCGCAACTGAAAACAATCAGAACCCTCCAACCCGAAGAAGAGCGAACCATTCGCCGTTGCAGAACCAACTCTGCCTCTCCAAAACTTGGAATCTATAATGGTATGTCTCCCCAACTGACCGCCCATGCGAAATATCCCCATGCAATTCGCTGATCGAATAATAGACCCGATAAAACACCTCCAACTCTGATTACTTTGTCGCGACTGATGGAACAAGTTGTTGACCATAATTAGCTGATGAACACTTATGCCCGACATACCAGTCGATTCTGACCAAAACCCAAAGAAAAATAAACCTCGATACTCTGCCCCCAGACACTAAAAGAATGATCATGCTCGGTTGTAAATACCCTCTGATATCCATAAACATAAGCCCCAACTTCCCTACAAATGTCCATTCCTACACTGAGTACCAGGTCAGCTCCCGACTTAAGATTTGAACCTCCGAGGGTACCGTAACACATCCGGCAATATGACTTCACAGTCATTCTACCCAACCAAGTTGTCTCAACTAATCACACTGGACCCACAGTCACCAATTTTGCTTTTCCCTAAGCGATTACTACAACCGAATTGAAGTCGCACCTTACCTCCGATCCCTGTCGTCTACTACTTGCTACTTCATGTGTGTTGTGGTTCTCCTCAATCCAACAAACCGATCCACCCATGTCTACAACATCATAAGGGAAACATCCCCACTCACAAACAAATCCATCTGAAAACTCTAAAATCCCAACCTGACCGTCCTCCATACAGATAGAGCCTAAACTCAACACAAGAGTCTGGCCCAACACAAAATGGAACCACTCGTATCCAATCAACTCAAGAACCGAGATCCGCGAATATACGCGTACATTACTCCTCCCATCCATTAGATTTGCGACAACTTCTCCCTCAATTGAGAAAACATGGTTTCCTACCATCACAGAGACCCTAGTCTCGCCCCTGGTCTAGCCACCAAGTTCCCACGAACTCATTCGGCAAGGCTACCCAGGCCTAAGAACCCCTCTGCATCACACCCTAACTAGTAAAGGTTAAGACTCCATGCAGTTTTACAACACTCTCTCACTGACTAACAAGTGCTACGGCTCCCCACAGTCCTATGACACTATCTCACTGCCTGGTGAATGCTATGGCTCCCCGCAGTCTTACGATACTCTCTCTCTCTCTCTCACACACACACACACACACTGAATCATGAATGCTACGGCCTCCTGCAGTCTTACGATACTCTTTCTCACTCATGCATGTTGCGGCTCCCCACAGTCATACTCTCTCTCTCTCTCTCTCTCACTCACTCACTCACACACTCTCTCTCTCTAACTCATGTATGCTACGGCTCACCGCAGTCATACGATACTCTCTCTGACTCATATATGCTATGGCTCCCCGTAGTCATATGATACTCTATCTCTCTCTCTCTGACTCATGTATACTACGACTCTCCGTAGTCTTATAATATTCTCTCACTCGCCATGGGCTCACCCCACGGTTTTTCCCTGACAGTCCTAAGTGATTACTCCCACCCAGATCCGCTCACTCTCTTATCACCCCACAATCTCATCATTAAGTTGTCACCACATTGAGTTTACTATCTAATACTCTGTGGTCCAACATAGTTAGGTGCACACACCTACCCAGATTATGCATCACTACTCTTGACGAAAGTTGTCGTAGACAAGGCATTTTCCTTAGTACAGTCACACCCTTGGGTAATCCCCGTCTGGCGACAATTAATTGATGGTATCACATCTGGAAATATAGTCCCTTGATGTTCCACTTTCCGTCTGACAAACCCAAGTCTCATAGTAATCCAAAAATTTAGGGCATCATACTCATATACCTCGATACACTATCACAGAATCTCACGATGTCTTGCCATGACCACTAATCTTCTACCCACACAACTCGAACCCTTGAAGTACTCTAACTCATAATTCAAAGAACGGAGGAATCGTCCATGACTGAGAACACATTGACGACAATCTAAAGCCCCATTCTCTACTGGCCATTACCATGTGAAGCTACTCATACCGACTCTGAAGTTGATTGACAAATCAACTGCTGCCCTTCCTGGAGTACAAATAACAATCTATACATCGAACTATCAATCTCTCAGGAATCGAATCTTGACCTCAACAACCCAACCGTCTCGAAACTCAAACATCGACACACCTGAAGAAACACAGACCCTAATTGGATTACTGTCCAACGGCCATCTTCTGTGAAAACACTCATTCTCTCTTGAGCATGCGCAACATGCATCATCTCGCTCTGTACGTTGCCTTGACTATCACTTGACCCCATAACCCAAACTTCTGTACCGCATCAGTTTGAGAATCCTCCCTACATAATACCCTGTTCTCCCCCACTTAGGGTTCGAACCACCGTTCGTTGACATACTAAATAGACCACACTACAGACTGGCTCACCCGTTGTACCATTCCCAACTCATGGAACATACCACACAACACTCGATGACCGTCCAGATAATGACCAAATAACTCCAAGTATCCCGAATCTCAGATGAAAACCTCGGAGTGCCCCCCCTAATGTGACTACCTCTAGTCACCCAAAATCTCGTACCGACACACCACCGGACATCTCGACTGCCTCGAATTAGTTACGACTCTCAACCCTTACGGTCGATACACAACGTAGACAATGAGGTCCACCGCCCTGATATACTCCTCTTGATTACCTGGAACTGTTGCTAAATACTATAATCACTAAGGCATATCCTTGTTCTCATCCATCTCAATCCCCTATGATGACTCTCTAACGGTATAATAAATAACTCGCAGCAGACATACCACAAATACTCTAGTGAAAAAAATATCACAACTATATGCTACCCCCACGGGGTTTACCTCCAAACTCTGAAACCAGAAGCTCGTTATCCCTTCTACTCCACACCAGAAGCGGAGATAGTGTGATTCTCGTTATCACCCATCCTCTTACGCTTGCTCGCTCTCCAGCGATACTCACCTCTAAACAACGTATTTGTTGCACTAAAATTACTCCCTAGGCTCTCCTAGGTTCTCACATTTCCCTGCCATCAGCTACTGAAGAACTCCTCATGATGCCAACCATCTACCTCCTAAACATCGTCATATTCACTTAGTAGCTGACTCCTATCATCAAGAGTTCTACAAAGCACAAAGCAAGCAACATTTGGGCATTAAATATCCTCTACCAGCATATAAAAGCCACTCTAGCTTACAACTCCACTTGCTCTTTCCACTACTCAAAAGGCGTCACCAAACTCATGTAACCCTACCTCTCATAGGTATCTAACTACCCTCTTAGTAGATTCCTTAAATGCACATCTAGGTATCTCTCCTAGATTACTCTTCTACTCAAATCTCTCTCAAAAAGATTCCTACTACGCACTCCTACTCAACCCATACATAGAGCAAATAGCATATAATATCAATCAATAGCATCCCCTAAGCTAAGGCATCATGAATCTTGCAACTCTAGCCCTAATTTCTGAAATACCTAGCCTATCCTCTAGCTTGCAGCTCTAATATCTTAGAATGTAAACAAGTAATGATATTTTGCGAAATCACTTCTCGGGCTCTGACTGATTGTACACATTGCTCCGTCTCGTTTTCTCTTTAACCTCTAACTCGTTTTAGAAAAATCATTTATTTTTACAAAATTTTCTCAAATCCTCATTTTGAGTCCACACATACCCGAGAGTACATCTGAATCCCTTAAACCAAGGCTCTGATACCAACTTGTAACACTATAAATTTTCAAATAAAATTTTCATTTTTAAAATCACATTTCTCAAGAATCACAAAATGTATAACTTGTCAAAACACAAGTCAACAATGTTTGATAAAATCCCACAATCCTCAAAATCATGATCTCTAACTAGTGTGTACAATCAAGTCGGCGCCTTCCCGCGATCCTGAAAAGTACCTTAAACACATATCACACAACATAGTAAGCACGAAGCTTAGTGAGTTCCCCAAAATACCACACACAAATAATTAGCCTCTCATGGCTATATCTCGATAAGGACCCTTTGGTCACATGTCTCAGTGAAGACCCTCCGGTCTCACAGCTCAGGTAGGACCATCCAGTCCGGTATCTCAGCGAAGACCCTTCAGTCTCACAATAACAGAATAACTCAATTAGGCACATGAGTAATATACAACATAAATCACAAAGACAAAATGAATGATATCACATAACTTAATATAATCAAATAAGACCCTACGGCCACACAATGATTACCACGCAGGTAAGTATAGTGAGAAGACTCACCTCGGATGATGAACAGCTCCTATAAATGTCGTTGCTGCACACCGGCCTCTAACATTGAGCCAAGCCCACAATTAACCCAATTAGGATCTAAGACCAAACCCTCACTCATTAGGTATAAATATAGTTCACTAACCAACCCACAAATAAGCCAAGCCCATTGGTCCCAGCAAGGCCTAATACTAAATGGGCCTTCCCAAGGCCCAACCCTTAAACTTAGGTCCAAATGGCAAGCCCAACACAAGGACCCAAGACATATATATATATATATATATATATATATATATATATATATATATATATATATATATATATATATATATATATATATATATATATATAGGGTGAGGTTATTTTGTTCTAACTATCCATTGTGTGCCATGTAGCAATGATTCTAGACCAATCATTTTAGTTATTTTAAGAAAGTAATTAATGAATATTACATATTGAAGATATAATGAGTATTAATTAAATCTTTAGCATTTAATATGCATTAATTAATTTTTTAAAATAATAAAAATCATTGGTCCAGAATCAATCCTACATGCACACAATAGATAGTAGAAACATTTAAACGTAACTCTCTCTCTCTCTCTCTCTGTATATATATATATATATATATATATATATATATATATATATATATATATATATATATATATATATATATATATTCCTCTAATCCAAAATCTCCAATACAACAAGCCAAAATCCAGGCCCAACACTTAAGGCCCAATACGAGATTTATCTCAAAAAGCCCACAGCGAGATTACGTGGGGTGTACCTCGGTACGCTTAGCATACAGACAAATCCTGATTGAGGAAACTAGACCAGTACGTGGGGCATACTAGGACTTATGCGGGGCGTAATGCTTAGGTCCAAAAACTCCAATTTCGACTTAACCACTTTAGCCAAAAGCATCCAAACCTCAAGGAAGCTTTGTTACAAGGTCCTAACTGACAAAGTTGGCAACTTTATCAGTTTGCATGTCTTAATGGGAACCAACTTCCAAAATAACGATTAAGACTCTCTTAAATCCTCTTAACACATGCGTGAAGAAGTCTAGATGACCAAGCTCTCATTATTATGAATCAAGGCAACCCAATATGTAACGCCCGTGTTTCTGGGCTAAAGCATTAATAATGGTGTAATAGTCTAGGTCAACCTTTGTAACTCATTTTGAAGTAATAATGAGGAATTATGTGAATATCATGTGAATTATATGCTTATTTGCTTATTTATTATGATTTAATTAATTAATAATAAAAATAAGCGTTGAAAATGAATATTATATAAAGCCGATATTTTTACATAAAGTTGTAGTGATCGAAACAAGGATTCCGGAGATATAAATAACGCCGAAATCCGAGTTATAACGAAGAAGTTATGACATGTCGAAGTTTCGTGACGGAAGCGTCACGGCACTGGGAAGCATAAAAAGTGAATTTACGATAAAGTGCTTTTTAGCCTTAGTGATCTAAACAAAAGTCATAGTATTCGTTAAACCGAGAATTTTGATAAAAAGAAAACGTCTGAATCTGACTTCGTATGAGGAAGTTATGATTTTTCTAAGTTTCAGCTTAGCAGTAGACAACTAAAAACTCGAATTTTAGATTGAGTGATTTTTAACCGAAACATCCTAAAAAGACTGACGAAAACGGACGTTGGATGAAGAAGTTATGAATTTTTAACGGATTTTCTTGTCCCGGTCTGTTAAAAATAATAATATAAAAATTAAAGTCAAAATTAGCCGATGAAGTCTAAACGAAAGTTGTAGAGCATAATTTTACCTACGCGTAAATATAAAGAACGTAAAAACAGAGCCCGTATGAGAAAGTTTTGGATTTTAGAAGGTTTGGGTGCAATTTCCGAGAAATTCGCATGGTGCAGATCCGGCCACATCACCCTTCTCACGAATCCGACCCATGTCCGATGCTGATGACGTATCCAAAGCATGGACAAGTCCGGATCCAACGCGTGTTCTCCATCTGTCCGAATCTCGCAGGGGCCACGTCCGAGCCTCGTGGCCTTCACATCTTCCGACGCGCCTCCTACACCTCGCCTCAGTGTCCCGCCCTCGCACCAACCACCTGTCCCTCTCGCATGCGAGCCACGTGCTCCCCTCGATCCGAAGTCTCCCCTATAAATAGAAGCATGCGAGATCTCCCGGCTAGAATGAGAAAATTGTCATTTTTCACCCCTAAACTCATATTTTTACTATTTTGACTTCCCCTGAAGCCCCGGTATCATTTCCAACACTCGAAACACGTCCCGAAGTGCTCGAAGACCCGGAAAATTTTATTTTTTCGGTTTTGAAGCTCCAACCTCGCAGAGCCCGGTTTTTCATTAAAACCCCCAGTTTTATTAGAAACGATCATTTTAAGAAACGAAGTGCTGCCCGATTATCATCAAATCAAGTGAGTGTATAGTCACTTTCATCTTACACATAGATATGAAGTATTTTATATAAATATGTGCTATGTGTATATATATTGATTGTTTATTTGAAATGGTTGTTGAATGAATGTTTTATATAAGTTTTAAAATGATTTAAACTGCATATATATTTTATCTACAAATATGTTGGGTATAACATGGGTAGATGAAATAATTGGTGTGTGATAAAATGATGAGAGGCCTTGATGTTATTGTTGTTCCAGTCATCTAGCGGAGTATGGATGATGACCACGGACTTTTCTAGACAGTCCAGTGGAACGCTAGCAGGCTCGCAACCTGTAGGTGTTTGTGGGCTTGATGTTCACCGGTGTACTCCATCCCCCTCATGGTTGGCTTACGGACAAATATGGCTGAGGAATCCCCTTAGCAGTAAAGTCCAACCCGATTATAAAATCCTTAGACTAGGTCCCTTGTATAGGTGTTTAGGGATGTAAAGTGAGGATAACGGGAATGGGTAATCAGGGTTATTGTTGGTTTGATGAAATTAATAAATTTATTGTTGATCGATGTAATTAATAAATTTATTATCATTTGTGGGTTGAAAACCTTATATGCTCACCAGGCTCCCAAGCCAGCCTGACCCACTCAGCTTTCTGTTTTACAGGTAGTGGACCCAAAGCATAATTTTGATGATGATGAAGGATTTTTGGATTATAGGCCAGTAGTTGTAAATAACTGTTGTAAGGCTTATAATGTGATGTTTATGCTTTTGATCTGCATCGAACATGACATCCCGAGTCTTTTTAATGAAATACATTTCTACGGAAATGCTTTGATAAATCTTTATCATATTTTTATTTTGGGAACAAAAATTCCGCAACACTTTTATGTAAAATATTACTCTGATTTTCAAACAAGCATAAACAAAATCGGTCTTTTTGGCTGTGAAATTGGGGATGTCACACAATACACTTAAAAGGACATGAGATTTGCTCTGGAGTTCACCAAACTCACAAAGTTCCAATCTTGGGATATAAAACCCTTAAAATAGACCCAAAACAAGAACTAGCACAACAATGAGCAAGTTTTAAACTTTATACATCTGGAAGATGCACCAACAAGGGTAGAGCTCAAATCTACAAGCTAGAAGCACAAGCTATCCTCTTTCAAGACTCCTTCACCAAGAGCTTCACCAAAAACACTCAAATAAACCTCAATACTCACACATTCCATGGAAACAAAATTAGGGTTTTGAGAGGAGTTGGAGGCTAGAAATGGTAGCTGAAAATGAGGCCATCATGTTCCTTAAATAGGGTCACCTCAAAATATTAGGGTTTACATTCTCCGCCTAGTACGCCCAGTGTACCCTCTGGTACGCCCAACATACTAGGTGGTCTCCGCGTCCATGCTACGCACATAAGTACGTTGAGCGTACACATACTTATGTCCTGCGTACTCATTTGCCACCCATTTCTCAATAAGGACTAAACAAGCCAAAACTTCAAACTATCATAGCTTATTCATTATAAGTCCGTTTCCAACGAACCTCATATCCACGGAAAGGTGGCGAGAAGCCCTACGCTTATAGTATCTCGTCATAGCCTCAAGGTTTCCTCATGCCCGGGTTGCAACCCATGAACCCTAAATCACATACTGTAGCACCTGGTTCCTGGTACGTAAATCTTAATTGAGTACTTCCCTTCCTTTTAGTCTTGGACTCGGCGAGTCATAGGTCCGACTCGCCGAGTGGATGCGGGACCCGGGACAAGTTCAAGTTGGCGACTCGGCGAGTCACAGCTGTTGGATGAAACCCTAAGTTCCAGGGGTTTGCACCCTATTTAAACGACTTAACTGCCCCAAGCCAACCCCCATTCACCCTCAGAGCCCTGTATCTCTCTCTAGTCTTGCTTTCTTGTGAGTTTGAAGTGTTTTGTGGTGTATTGAAGTTTCTTTGAAGGAAAAGAATAGGGAATCAAGAAGAGGAGAAGGAGGCCAAGCATCTCTGTGTCATTCCAACGTTTCCCCTAAGGTATAGCTCGTTTCCCCTCTGTTTTTAAGCTTATAGCTACATAAAAGTCCTTTTTGAGCCATTTCCAAGATTGTGTATGCTTGAGGGTTTGTAATAAGTCGATTGGACCCTAGATCTAGGCAAGATTGAGCTCCAGGAGCTCAGATCTGTTAGCTTTATGGCCCCATGTTGCTTGTTCACCCTAGATCTACCCTTTTGAGGCATTTTGAGCCCTAAAATCCATATTGGTGAATATCCACACGTAAAGTTGGAAACTTTATGTGTGATTCGTGTCCTAGAAGTCCAGATCTGTGAATGGCATGGACTGGAATCGAGCAAATCTGTGTATTTAGTGGGTGCATGGCAACGACTCAGCGAGTCGTTCATGTGACTCGGCGAGTCTGTTCACGAGTCTCCGAGTTTGTCCCCTTTTCGTAGTGTCGAGTGAGCAATGAGTCACGGTGTGTGACTCAGTGAGTCGGAAGCTGAACTCATCTATAAAGGTACTCAGCGAGTCAATGCCCTGACTCGGCGAGTTCAAGGCAATCTCCTTAGATCAAGAACAGACTCGACGAGTTGTTCATACAACTCGGCGAGTCGCAGCATAAGTGTTCTTCGGATGAAGATGGACTCGACGAGTTGTTCATACAACTCGGCGGGTCTTAGCATAAGTGTTCATCGGATGAAGATGAACTCGACGAGTTGTTCATACAACTTGGCGAGTAGGATGAAGGACTTGAATATCAGTTTAGAAGGAGAACTCGTCGAGTCGTCGCCTAACTCGAAGAGTAGGAACGGGATCCAGGACAATCGTTTGGGTGGTGACTCGGCGAGTTGGAAAGCCAACTCGGCGAGTCGGGTCAACTGAAAGTTGACTCTGACTTTGACTTAGGGCATGGTCAGGGGTAAAATGGTCATTTTACCCAAAGGTCAGTGAGCAGTGTTTGATTGGGTATGTTGTGGGAATTGCAGCCGGAGGATTTCTGGAGTAGCAGCAGCAGCAGTAGGCAGTCAGTTCCCGATCAAATCAGCAGCTACTTCGAGGTGAGTTACCTTCTAGTAGCGGTGGGTCTACGGCCACAATGTCGGCCCACCAGTAGGAGTTGTATGTTAGATGATTGTCTTTGTGATATCATCTAGGTTTGCTACTACCTAATATGTTGTATGCTGGGATGATATGTATATGTGATAGTTGTAGAGTTCGGTTGTTAGGACCGAAGGGTAGGTCGGACACCCCAGGTATGTCTGACAGTACGTGATGATATGATTGCATGCTAGCTTGTTATGTTATATGAGATAAAGGTAGTAAGAGGGGACTAGTCCCCGAGGATCGGTTGTTAGGACCGATGGGTAGTCAGCACCCCAGAATGGCTTGACACGGGTAGTCAGCACCCCAGAATGACTTGACACGGGTAGGGCGGCACCCCAGAACAGCCGTACCGGGTAGTCAGGCACCCCAGAATAGCCTGGCAGTATGTATGTTATGTGTCCGTATGGTATGTGGTACGATGGGGGAACACACTAAGCTTTGTGCTTACAGTTTTCAGTTTTGGTTTCAGGTACCTCCTCAGCTAGGGGAAAGGAGTCGGCGCGGTAGCAGCATGTCACACACACACTCTCCGGTTTCCGCATTTACGAGCTTCACTGGGATTTGTACTCTGATATTTTGATTGGGCGTATGAATTGGCTTTTAGACATGGTTCACTTTGTGTTATGGTTTGATCAAACAATGTTTTTATTTATTAATATTTTCTAAAGTAATGTTTTAAAACAAAATTTTTGGTCATGAAAATTGGGTCGTTACAAGTTGGTATCAGAGCCCTGATTTGAGGGATTCGGACACACCTTCGGGAGTGTCTGAACTCAAATCGAGGGATTAAAAGATTTTCTAAAAGAAAATGTTTTCTAAAATTAAGAAAAGAGTTTTGAGAAAGAACGAAGTGTGTGATGTGTGCGACTGGCCGAGCTCAAGTAAGTGTTCCCCAAAGTACCCATACAAGTTTATGTTATGATTATCAGCTTTTGTAGAACAGCATGCTAGAATAGGACTAAGGATCTAGGAGTGATGCCTTATGTGCTTGCTTTATGTGTTTCAGTTGTATGAGAATTGCATGCTAGATATTGAGTAGACAGTAAGTAGGATAGTCTGATTAGCTTATGCCTGGTAGTATGAGCTTAGCACTAAATGCTAGCTCAGTTCCTAAAAGTAGATAGAGTTAATTGAGATTGTTACCCTTATCTGAATGCTTCTTGCTTGATGCTACGTGGGACTCTGAATAATGGGTGTTAGCCATTAGGCGAATGCGTCACGTCACATGTGATCAGGGTTGAATAATCTTAGAGTGCCGGATTTGATCCTACTGCGCAACTCTTGTTTGAGTCCAATCGTTGTAGGGACGAGTCGGGTACTCGAAGGATTATCTGAGCCTCATCACATGTGATGGTATTCGGGTAATGGCTAGTTGGCATTACAAGGAGGCCTGCAGCAGCTGAGGACTGGTTGGAGTGGAATTAGAAATTTCCCTAGGGCAAGCCTATGATGAGTATAGCAGTGATCAACAGAAGTGAAAGGGATCTGGTGGAGTCGAGGCATTCCTTGAAGAAGGTACGGATAGATGTGGAAGGTAGTATGGGCCCGTACTACTGAAAGCAGAGGATGTACCCGAACCAAAGAAGGCCAAGATAAGACCAGGGAACTTGTAAGTAGTTGTGTTCCCTCAGGAAGTATCAGTATCACTAATGATTGTTATGATGTATTGCAGAATGGTGGTACTTCGATCGAGGCCGGTAGATGGCGGTTCAGGAGAGGGGTCAGGTTCGGGATCAGGTTCCGAGCCGGTTGATGAGGGACTACGCGAGTTCATCACGTCAGAGATCACCAGAGGCATCCTTGAGTTGACCCCCATTCTCTTTGGGTCGATCAAGGAAGGGATCATGGAGTTGATGGAGGATCACCTTCGAGCATTCAGGAGTGATATGGCATCTAGCCAGTCAGGATCTCGCACACTGTCCTTCAAGGATTTCAGGGGCAGTGGTGCGTCGGATTTCCATGGGGTGAAAGACCCCATTGCTGCCAGGCGATGGATTGCAGACATCGAGTCTGCTCAGTTGACTAGTTTCTGCCCCGAGGGGTCGAAGGTGAGGTATGCAGCAGGGTGTTTACGGGACCGAGCCCGGGATTGGTGGGAGTCAGTGGGTGACTCGTTAGGAGCCTCAGCTATCGAGGCTATGACCTGGTCGGACTTTGTGACCAGGTTCAGGGCAGAGTTTGCACCGGCTGTCAAGCTTCAGCAGCTGGCCAGGGAGTTTCTAGACATGAGGCAGACGACGGAGACTGTAGCGGAGATCACCGCCAAGTTCCGGGAGAGGGCTTTGTTGGTGCCCCAGTATGCTGGTGACAAGGACATAAGGAGGACTCGTTATCATGATATGCTACGAGCTGACATCCGGGAGCATGTTAGCTTTTCGGCTTGCCCTACCTTGGACTCTATGATTGCCAGGGCAAGGGAGAAGGAGATAGATTTGGAGCACATTCGGAAACGGAAATAAGAGGAGGGTCAGGCAGGAGGGGCTTCGGGGAAGAAGCCCAAGGGATCAGATGGTAGGCCAAAAGGCCAGTCAGGACCGAGCCGCTGCAGGAAATGCGGCAGGCCGCACGAGGGGGCGTGCAGGATGGGATCATCAGGCTGCTACAAGTGCGGCAAGACTGGGCACATCAGCAGGGATTGCACTACTCCGGCAGCAGTCATTCAGACATCAGAGTTGTTGTGTTTCCACTGCAACCAGAGGGGCCACAAGAAGGCCAATTGCCCCCAGTTGACAGTCTCAGCGCCAATGAAGGCGCCAGCTCCAGCGACCCTGCGGATCACGGATGGCCGACAGGGCAAGGCAGAGGCTCCAGTGGTGAGGAGCCGAGCATTTCAGCTGACTACCAAGGAGGCACGCGCCGCACCCGATGTGGTGACGGGTATGATTCTTTCCCTCTATCTTATTTTTATGATGTTATGTTATTGATATGTGCTCTGTATGTATATGTATGCATTAGGATCGTTCCATGTGAACGGCCTCCCAGTTCAGGTGTTATTTGATTCGGGTGCATCCCGATCATTCGTTTCCCTTGCGCTTAGCAAGAAGTTTCATGAGTCATCAGGCGAGTTAGATTGCCCTTTGGAGGTGGAGATTGTTGATGATCGATCGGTGTGAGCATCGATGGTATTTCAAGATTGCGTGCTGCGTCTGTTCGAGGAGCGCTATTTGGTAGATTTGGTTCCCATTCCGTTGCGTGGGAACAAGGTGATTATAGGCATGGATTGGCTGAGCCCTAATGGGGCGGTGATAGATTGCGCGCAACAGCTAGTGCGGGTCAGGACCCCAAGCGGGGGAAAGTTAGTGATTCATGGTGAGAGGCCTTAGTATGGACCCGTTGTATGTTCAGCAGCGAGGGCTAGGCGCTACCTTCAGCAGGGATGCAAAGGATATGTCGCGTATGTGATGGATACCCGTGAGGCGGGTAAGGCGACAGTGAGCGGGGTTCCGGTGGTCCGAGATTTCGCAGATGTTTTTCCAGAGGAGCTTCCTGGGATACCTCCGGAGCGACAGGTTGAGTTTAGGATTAACCTTGTTCCTGGTGCGGCTCCGATAGCCAAGGCACCGTATCGGTTGGCTCCTCCCGAGATGCAGGAGTTGTCTACGCAGCTGCAGGAGCTGCTAGACAAGGGATTTATTCGTCCGAGCAGTTCGCCCTACGGAGCCCCGATTCTGTTTGTGAAGAAGAAGGACGGGTCGCATCGGATGTGTATAGATTATCGGGAGCTGAACAAGGTAACGGTGAAGAACCGTTACCCGCTTCCGAGGATTGATGACCTCTTTGACCAGCTTCAGGGAGCATCTTGGTTCTCCAAGATTGATTTGCGTTCGGGTTATCATCAGATGAGGGTCAGGGAGGAGGATATGTAGAAGACCGCGTTTCGGACGCGCTATGGCCATTATGAGTTCGTGGTGATGCCGTTTGGGCTCACCAATGCTCCTGCCACGTTTATGGACCTAATGAACCGCGTGTGCAGACCGATGCTGGATCGGTGTGTGATAGTCTTTATCGATGACATCTTGGTTTATTCCAAGACTTGGGAGGAACAAGAGGAGCACCTGAGGGAGGTGTTGGAGACCCTGAGGAGGGAGATCTTGTATGCCAAGTTCTCCAAGTGTGAGTTTTGGTTGCGCGAGGTGCAATTTCTTGGACACCTCGTCAACCAGAACGGGATTCTGGTCAATCCGGCCAAGGTCGAGGCCGTAATGAGATGGGAGGTTCCGAAGTCTCCATCTGAGATTCGGAGTTTCCTGGGATTGGCAGGCTACTATCGAAGATTTATCCAGGATTTCTCCAAGATAGTCGTACCCCTGACGCGGCTAACGAAGAAAGCCGTGGTCTTTCAGTGTGGACCCGAACAGCAGGCTGTATTTGAGACACTGAGACAGAAATTGTGCGAGGCGCCGATCTTAGCCCTGCCAGAGGGTGTAGAGGATTTTGTGGTTTATTGTGATGCGTCCATTTCTGGGTTGGGCGCGGTACTAATGCAGAGGGGGCATGTGATTGCCTACGCTTCGAGGCAGCTCAAGCCTCACGAGGCGAACTACCCGACGCACGATTTGGAGTTGGGGGCGGTGGTTTTTGCCCTCAATATTTGGCGGCATTACCTCTACGGGGTTCGATGTACCATCTACACGGACCACAAGAGTTTGAGGTACCTCATGGATCAGCCGAATCTGAACATGAGGCAGCGTCGATGGTTGGACGTGGTGAAGGATTATGATTGTGAGATCCTTTACCACCCGGGGAAGGCCAATGTGGTGGCCGATGCGCTTAGCCACAATGCGGCGCCGATCAGGGACGTTTGTATGAGGATGACTGTGGCGACTCCCCTGTTGGAGCGGATTCGGGAGGCTCAACAGGAGGCTATCAAGGAGGAGCATCAGAAGAGCGAGCGTGTGGTGGGTCGGGTTTCCTCCTTTGATTATGATAGCCGAGGAGTATTGACACTACACCGTAGGGTGTGGGTACCGTATCTCGGAGGCGTGCGCCAGATTTTGATGGAGGAGGCGCACAAGTCCCGATTCTCTATTCATCCCGGGGCGACGAAGATGTATAGGGATCTTCGTCTAGACTATTGGTGGCCCTGCATGAAGCGGGATGTGGCATGGTACGTCGAGCGATGTTTGACCTGCAGGAAGGTCAAGGCCGAACATCAGAGACCGCATGGCAAGATGCAGCCGTTGGATATTCCACTGTGGAAATGGGAAGATATCACGATGGATTTTATCACGAAGCTTCCCAGGACCGCACGTGGAGTGGATTCGATTTGGGTCATCGTGGATAGATTGACCAAGAGTGCTCACTTTATTCCGATTCAGGAGAGCATATCAGCCGAGAAATTGGCCGACATCTATATCAGGGAGATTGTGGCACGGCATGGGGTGCCAGTATCGGTGATCTCGGACAGGGATGTGCGTTTTACTTCCAGATTTTGGAAGAGATTCCATGACGAGTTGGGCACTCGTCTGCATTTTAGCACTGCCTTTCACCTGCAGACGGATGGGCAGAGCGAGCGGACCATCCAGACTCTGGAGGATATGCTGCGGGCGTGTGTGCTAGACTTCGGTGGTAGCTGGGACACCTATCTTCCCCTGGCCGAGTTCTCCTACAACAACAGCTATCGCCCGAGTATCGACCGCCCTCCCTTCGAGATGTTGTACGGACGAAGGTGCAGGACCCCGATATGCTGGGGTGAAGTTGGCCAGAGAGTCATGGGGAGCACCGAAGTGGTGCTCAAGACGACCGAGAGGATCCAGCAGGTCCGGAGCAGGCTTCAAACTGCTCAGAGTCGGCAGAAAAGTTATGCCGACAAGCGTCCATCCGAATTGGAGTTCCAAGTCGGGGATATGGTTCTCCTGAAGGTGTCGCCCTGGAAAGGTGTCATTCGATTTGATTTGAGGAAGCGGGGCAAGTTGGGCCCGCGATTCATCGGACCGTTCAGGGTCGTAGCCCGGGCGGGCAAGGTAGCGTGTAGGTTGGATCTGCCAGCCGAGCTCAGCCAGATCCACAGCACTTTCCATGTTTCTCAGTTGCGGAAGTGCTTAGTGGACGATTCAGTAGTAGTGCCTTTGGAGGATATTCAGGTTGATGACAGCCTGAATTACATTGAGCGTCCAGTCGCAATCCTCGACAGAAAGTCGAAGGATTTGAGGAACAAGAGGGTGGAGCTAGTGAAGGTGCAATGGCAGCACCGCAAGGGTTCAGAATGGACTTGGGAGCCGGTGGACGAGATGATGGAGCATTATCCCGAGCTGTTTCAGGATCGAGCAGCAGACTTCGAGGACAAAGTCTAAAATAAGTGGGGGATATTTGTAGCACCTGGTTCCTGGTACGTAAATCTTAATTGAGTACTTCCCTTCCTTTTAGTCTTGGACTCGGCGAGTCATAGGTCCGACTCGCCAAGTGGATGCGGGACCCGGGACAAGTTCAAGTTGGCGACTCGGCGAGTCACAGCTGTTGGATGAAACCCTTAGTTCCAGGGGTTTGCACCCTATTTAAACGACTTAACTGCCCCAAGCCAACCCCCATTCACCCTCAGAGCCCTGTATCTCTCTCTAGTCTTGCTTTCTTGTGAGTTTGAAGTGTTTTGTGGTGTATTGAAGTTTCTTTGAAGGAAAAGAAGAGGGAATCAAGAAGAGGAGAAGGAGGCCAAGAATCTTTGTGTCATTCCAACGTTTCCCCTAAGGTATAGCTCGTTTCCCCTCTGTTTTTAAGCTTATAGCTACATAAAAGTCCTTTTTGAGCCATTTCCAAGATTGTGTATGCTTGAGGGTTTGTAATAAGTCGATTGGCCCCTAGATCTAGGCAAGATTGAGCTCCAGGAGCTCAGATCTGTTAGCTTTATGGCCCCATGTTGCTTGTTCACCCTAGATCTACCCTTTTGAGGCATTTTGAGCCCTAAAATCCATATTGGTGAATATCCACACATAAAGTTGGAAACTTTACGTGTGATTCGTGTCCTAGAAGTCCAGATCTGTGAATGGTATGGACTGGAATCGAGCAAATCTGTGTATTTAGTGGGTGCATGGCAACGACTCAGCGAGTCGTTCATGTGACTCGGCGAGTCTGTTCACGAGTCTCCGAGTTTGTCCCCTTTTCATAGTGTCGAGTGAGCAGTGAGTCACGGTGTGTGACTCAGTGAGTCGGAAGCTGAACTCATCTATAAAGGTACTCAGCGAGTCAATGCCCTGACTCGGCGAGTTCAAGGCAATCTCCTTAGATCAAGAACAGACTCGACGAGTTGTTCATACAACTCGGCGAGTCGCAGCATAAGTGTTCTTCGGATGAAGATGGACTCGACGAGTTGTTCATACAACTCGGTGAGTCTTAGCATAAGTGTTCATCGGATGAAGATGAACTCGACGAGTTGTTCATACAACTCGGCGAGTAGGATGAAGGACTTGAATATCAGTTTAGAAGGAGAACTCGTCGAGTCGTCGCCTAACTCGACGAGTAGGAACGGGATCCAGGACAATCGTTTGGGTGGTGACTCGGTGAGTTGGAAAGCCAACTCGGCGAGTCGGGTCAACTGAAAGTTGACTCTGACTTTGACTTAGGGCATGGTCAGGGGTAAAATGGTCATTTTACCCAAAGGTCAGTGAGCAGTGTTTGATTGGGTATGTTGTGGGAATTGCAGCCGGAGGATTTCTAGAGCAGCAGCAGCAGCAGTAGGCAGTCAGTTTCCGATCAGATTAGCAGCTACTTCGAGGTGAGTTACCTTCCAATAGCGGTGGGTCTATGGACACAATGCCGGTCCACCAGTAGGAGTTGTATGTTAGATGATTGTCTTTGTGATATCATCTAGGTTTGCTACTACCTGATATGTTGTATGCTGGGATGATATGTATATGTGATAGTTGTAGAGTTCGGTTGTTAGGACCGAAGGGTAGGTCGGACACCCCAGGTATGTCTGACAGTACGTGATGATATGATTGCATGCTAGCTTGTTATGTTATATGAGATAAAGGTAGTAAGAGGGGACTAGTCCCCGAGGATCGGTTGTTAGGACCGATGGGTAGTCAGCACCCCAGAATGGCTTGACACGGGTAGTCAGCACCCCAGAATGGCTTGACACGGGTAGGGCGGCACCCCAGAACAGCCGTACCGGGTAGTCAGGCACCCCAGAATAGCCTGGCAGTATGTATGTTATGTGTTCGTATGGTATGTGGTACGATGGGGGAACTCACTAAGCTTTGTGCTTACAGTTTTCAGTTTTGGTTTCAGTTACCTCCTCAGCTAGGGGAAAGGAGTCGGCGCGGTAGCAGCATGTCACACACACACTCTCCGGTTTCCGCATTTACGAGCTTTACTGGGATTTGTACTCTGATATTTTGATTGGGTGTATGAATTGGCTTTTAGACATGGTTCACTTTGTGTTATGGTTTGATCAAACAATGTTTTTAGTTATTAATATTTTCTAAAGTAATGTTTTAAAACAAAATTTTTGGTCGTGAAAATTGGGTCGTTACACGTACGATCTGAAATAGGATGTTTAGAGAGTGTTACCGGTTGCTGGGAGAAAATAAAAAGTCGGATACTTTATCGGTGACCAAAATTTGTTTCCTCTCTAACGATTGATTCCATCGTATTTTATGGTTTCAGTCTCGGTGGGGAAACCTAAAGTAACAGAGACAACGATTTCTCCAGCAAGGATACATGAGGTAGCACTTGTATCACTATGTTGGTGTAAGTGGTAGTCTCCATTGTGTTTATATGCATCTTTTAGCACAATTTCCTACGTATTTCATTATAAAAAGTTAACTAATTCCCGATTACTCTTATGTATTTCGTGTTTCATGATTATTTTGAAGAATGCTCATACTGATCACGTTTGTTATGACTTTTCAGGGCCATTTGAGGTACATGGATGATTGTGCAAGTTCGGGATGCGTTTGTGGATGCTTAGGAGCTTAATTGGAGTCTAGACCAAGGAAGGATGTCGGGATATGATCAAGATCTGCTTGGAAGGAGGAACGACGATCAAAAGAGCCAAAAAAAAGTAACATGCGATCGCAAGTATGCCTTTGCGATCGCGGGTTGCCTTCAAGGTTTTTGTCGAGCCAAAAAATTCATCAGTTGAGAAAAAAAAAGAAACATGCGATCGCAGGTTGTGCCCTTGCGATCGCAGGTTGGTCAATTTGTGTCGAAATGGTAACTTACTTCATTAAAAAACTCTCGTGACACGTTTTTGGGTGATACATGCTATCGTAGGTATACCCTTTGCGATCGTAGGTACGACATTTTGACAGCTAGACGTATAAATACAGCCTGATACTCTTCCATTAGCCCTAATTGGCGATTCCTTGCGATTTAGAGGCAAGTTTTAGTGGTTTTCAACTAAAGAACGCAGATCTAAAGGAGACGATTCGATTCCAATTCATAGTTTAGTAAGATTTATTGTTTAGATTCTATTTCCACTGTTTGCAATCCGTGTTTAGCCATGTCAGGCTAACAACTCAAATTTCAGTTTCGCAACACGTAACCTTTTCGTATGATTAATCATTAGGCACTATGTTCGACAATGATTACTGTTTAGTTTGATCAATTCTGTGTTAAATTGAATGTTTGATTTTGATTTCAGTTTCTGTTGGCCACTTGAATTGTTTGTGAATCATTCTAGTCATCTAATTGTTTAGATCCGTAATTGTCTAGATTAATTAGTAAAAAGTGACAAGTATTAGATTAATTATGAGTTTAGGGTTAACTCTAATATGAAATGATCAAACAAGTTCTAACGCCTCCGAGCTTATGAGAGGTATTGAACTTTACTAGGAATTACACTTTGTCTAATGCAACTTTTCTTTATTAGTCAAGAGATTGTTTGGTTAATTTAGTAAAAAGTTAGATTTAACTTAAAGAACTTATTTTGATTAAATGAATTTTTGTAATAAAGGTAATTAGAGCTTGTTAATGAACCTTAGTACCAGTTTAAACAAGTGCATAGTCAAATATTGTGTTGAAGGTTAATTATATGATTAGGGAAGTCACTGCAAAACTGGAATTGCTTTCTCTTATTTGAATTTTCATCACTTTAAATTTAGTTATTCATTTTTCATTTTCGATTTCTATTAGTTTAATATTCAGAAATAAATCCCCCCTTTTTATGTTTATTGCATTCATCAAGAATTAGATCACACCTTACGCAAAGAGGTGTAAACATTAGGACGTGTCCCTGAGGATCCGACCCTGATTACCTATACTACCTGTTAGTGCAATAAAGCAGTTTATTTATTATTTTTATTTGTTTAAATCGTGTACGATATTGGTCTTAACAAATTGGCTTCGTTGCTGGGGACACGGTAAAACACTAATAGTTTTATGCCAAGATCTTCACGTATAGGTAATCTGATTTTTGATCTAGAGATTGAGAAAACTACTAGGAAGCTAAAGAAGGAAGCAAAACTTCGAAAGCAACAAACAGAAACCTCAACCTCACCCATACCACAAGGCACTCCCTTGTGGAACGAACCTGAACACTCATTTCAACCTTTTCCAAAAGCACCATCTACCTCACCCGTTAACAGGCCATTCAAAACCTACTCTTCATCCTCTTCACACAAACCCGAACTCACAGATTCTTCTGAAACCGAATCAGAATTCATCATGAGTGAAAACGGAGACGAAGCTGAAAAACTCTCTGTGAGTGGGCAACACAAGAGGTTACCCAGTAGCCCTTGTGTATCACCTTTCCAGAAGCTCGGAATTTTGAGCTCAAATCCGGTTTAATCCATCTGCTGCCCCATTTCGAGGCCTTGAGAATGAAGATCCTCATAAATTTCTCAAGGAATTCCATGTTGTCTGCTCTGGAATAAAACCCCATGGAGTTACTGAAGACCAGATCAAACTCAGGGCGTTCCCCTTCTCAGTTCATGATGCAACAAAGGAGTGGTTATATGACCTTCCATCTGGTTCAATAACAAGCTGGAATGAACTCGCCAAGCTCTTCCTAGAAAAATATTTTCCTGAGGCAAAAGTGTCAAATCTACGCAGAGAGATTTTGGGTATAAAGCAAGGAAAAGAGAAGCTCTCCACACTTATTGGGAGCGATTCAAGAAGTTGTTAGTTCGATGCCCACACCATGGCATTAGTAATTATCAGCTATATTAGTGTTTCTGTGAAGAATTGATACCTATGGAGAGGCGGCTAATAAATGCATCTAGTGGAGGGTCACTTTCAGACATGACACAAACAGAGATCAGGGCATTAATAGAGAAGTTGTCCAATGAATCAAAACATTCAGCAACTGAGGAAGAGTGGTACCCAGACCATCCAAGAGGAGTCAAGGAGATGAGCAACGCCCACTTGGAATCCCAGATTTCAGAATTGACTAAAGTTATCCTTTTGTTGACAAAAGAAAGAGGTATATAGCCAAAGGTCAAACCTTGCGGGATCTGCTGCAAAACCGAGCACCCAACTGATATGTGCCGAATACTTCAAGAAGATAATGAATCTATGCAAGTTATGGGATGATTACATTAAAGGCCATTTGATCAACATCGTAACAACCAAGCTTGGGGAGGGCCTCAAAATAACAATTTCCAGCCAAGATCTCAACAAAATTTTCAGCAAAGAAACTAATATCAAGCTTCACCCAGGTTTCAGCAATCTTTTCAGCAAAATCAGCACCAGAGCAATTTTCAACAACCACCTGTTCAGTCACAAGCTAGTAGTTCCAGTATGTATTTGGAAGACATAGCTAAAAGTCTTGCTACCAGTACCCAAGCTTTCCAGAATGAAACAAAATCCAACATCAAAAATCTGGAGCAGCAGGTATCACAACTCGTGAACTCCATGAGCAAACCAGAAGCACAAACCCAAGGAAAATTCACATCTCAGACTGAGAAAAACCCGAAGCACAATGCTTGTGCTGTCACCCTCAGAAGTGGTAAAAACTACAAAGGACCAGATCGGCAAGAAGATGAGGAAGAAGAGATCGTGGTTGAGCAAGAATCTGAGGCAACTAAAGAGGTGCAGAAAAAAGATGGACATGCTGAAGCTGAAATAAAAATTACCCCTCCTCTTTTTCCCTCAAGACTGAAAAAAAACAAAAAAAGAAAAGGAAGATAAAGATATTATGGATTTCTTCAGAAGGGTTGAGGTAAATATTCCCCTTCTTGATGAAATTAAACAACTACCCCGATATGCTAAATTTTTAAAAGAGTTGTGTACTTCAAAAGGAAAATTAAAAGGAAACGAAACAGTTAAAGTAAGCGAGAATGTTACAGCTGTTTTACAAAAAACGCTACCCCCAAAGTGTAAGAATCCAGGAGTATTTATTGTTCCTTGCAAGTTGGGTAACCTTTCAATGCCAAGAGCTATGTTGGACTTAGGAGGTTCTATAAATGTTTTACCATATTCACTTTTTAAAACTATCAGGGTAGGGCCTTTAAAAAGAACATGGTTCATCTTTCAGTAAGCTTATCGTTCTTTGGTGCACCCAAAAGGTGTACTGGAAGACGTTTTGGTTCAAGTGAATGAAGTCATATTCCCAGCTGATTTCTATGTTTTGGGTATGGGAGATGACGACTCACCAAACTCGAGTTCCATTCTTTTGGGGAGACCATTTTTAAAAACCGCCAGAACCAAAATAGATGTTTATGATGGTACCCTTTCAATGGAATTTGATGGTGAAGTTATCAACTTCAATATTTATGATGCCATGCGTTACGCAGATGATGTTTCAGCCCTTAATTTCATTGATGTAATTGAACCATTATCTGCAGAATATTTTGAGATTACTAACCGTGAGTCATTAGCATTAGTGCTCCATAGAAATTTGTCTATTGATGTAGCTCAGGTTATATCAGAAAATTATATGGTTGATAGAGTAGTTCAAGAGATGGCAGCTCATACGGACTAGCAGAGGAAGTTGAGGTATGGTACCCAAACTCTTAAATTACTAATTTCTAATTCCAAGCTTTTTCCTTCTGTAGTGCAAGCCCCTATTTTTGAGCTGAAGACACTTCCAGCACACCTGAAATATGCATATCTTGGTGAAAAAGAAACATTACCAGTTATCATATCCAACAAGCTGTCAGAAAAAGAAGAGTTCGAGTTGATCAGAATTTTGAAGGAGTATAAAAGCGCAATTGGGTGGAATATTGCAGACATAAAAGGACTCAGCCCATCTCTATGCATGCACAAAATTTTGATGGAAGAAGATTATAAGTCATCGCAAGAAGCCCAACGCAGATTAAACCCACCAATGATGGAGGTGGTTAAAAAAGAAGTTATAAAGATACTAGATGATGGGATAATATACGCAATTTCTGATAGCAAGTGGGTCAGCCCAGTTCAAGTTGTTCCTAAGAAGGCTGGAGTGACAGTGGTAGAGAACAAGGATGGAGAGTTGGTTCCAACTCAGGTTCAAAACGGATGGCGTGTTTGTATTGACTACAGAAAGTTAAACGCGACCACCCGAAAGATTATTTTCCTCTCCCATTCATAGATCAGATGCTAGAGAGGCTTGATGGAAAATCCCACTACTGCTGTTTGGATGGATTTTCAGGTTTCCATCAGATTCCAGTTGCTCCAGAAGACCAGGAGAAAACGACTTTCACCTGCCCTTTCGGGACATTCGCGTATAGGTGTATGCCATTCGGACTCTGCAACGCACCTGCTACCTTTCAAAGGTGTATGGTTAGTATATTTTCTGAGTATGTTGAAAATACCATAGAAGTCTTCATGGATGATTTTACCGTTTATGGAGACTCCTTTGATATTTGTTTAACAAACCTCACAAAAATTTTACAAAGATGTATAGAAACATACCTGGTCTTAAATTTTGAAAAATGTCACTTTCTGGTTGACCAAGGTCTGATTCTTGGACATATTGTTTCAAAAAGAGGTTTGGAAGTCGATAGAGCAAAAATAGATGTTATAAAGAGCTTACCCTACCTAAAGAATGTTCGGGAAGTGCGTTCCTTTCTTGGCCATGCAGGGTTTTACATGAGATTTATAAAATATTTTTCAAAGATAGTAGTTCCCATGTGCCAGTTATTGCAAAAAGACACTGAATTTGACTTCAATGAAGATTTCAAGAAGGCTTTTGATGTGTTGAAAAATCTTCTTACTTCTACCCCCCATCATTCAGCCCCCAGATTGGAGTTTACCATTTGAGATCATGTGTAATGCAAGTAACACTACTGTAGGAGTTGTTCTAGGACAAAGAAAAGTCCAGGTGCCCCACGTTATATATTATGCATCAAAGACTTTAGACAACGCCCAAGCAAATTACTCCACCATTGAAAAAGAGTTTCTGTCAATTGTTTTTGCATTGGAAAAATTCAGACAATATTTGTTGGGCACATAAGTCATAATCTTTCGGATTACGCAACCATTTGGTACCTTCTTGCCAAAAAGGACTCAAAGCCAAGGTTGATTAGATGGATTTTGCTGCTATATGAATTTGATATAGAGATTAGGGACAAAAGTGGGAGAGAAAATTTGGTAGCTGATCATTTTAGTCGACTCACCCCACCTGAAGACCTGACACCGATCAGTGAAACATTTCTTGACGAGCATCTATTCGCTGTTCAAAACCCTCATTTGTTTGTTGATATAGGAAACTACTTGGTTTCCGGAGAACTCCCTTCAGATCATACCCAAGCCCAGAAAGATAAAATAAAGAAGGAGGCAAAAAGATATGTTTGGGACGAGTCGTATCTATGGAAACAGTGTGTTGATCAGGGCATTATGGTCCACAACAAACCGCACGCAAGGTCTTGGACAGCGGTCTTTATTGGCCTTATATTTTTCGTGACTCTTTTTTATTTTGCAAAACCTATGAGAGATGTCAAATGAATGGGTCTTTGACATCTCATAATCTGATGCCACTTACTCCAATCTTAATATGTGAAATCTTTGATGTTTGGGGTATAGATTTCATGGGTCCGTTTCCGCCTTCTTTTGGGTTTGTATACATTTTACTTTCTGTGGATTACATGTCCAAATGGGTTGAGGCAAAAGCTACACGAACTGACGATGCCAAGGTTGTGGTTGATTTTGTCAAGACAAATATATTTGCTAGGTTTGGGACACCAAAAGCCATTATTAGTGATAGGGGTACATATGTTTGCAACCGCACCCTTGAAGTAGTCCTCAAGAAATATGGTGTCACACATCGGGTATCCACAGCATATCACCTACAAAACAATGGGCAGGCTGAAGCCTCAAACAGACAGATTAAGGGCCTTATAGAGAAAACCATCAATTCGGTCAAGAAAGATTTGAGTATTCGATTGGATGATGCGTTATGGGCTCACCAGACAACATACAAGACTTCTATTGGTATGTCACCATATCAAAAAGTTTTTGGCAAACCTTGTCGATTGCCAGTTGAATTGGAGCATCGAGCATATTAGGCTGTCAAAAATTTGAATATGAGCATGGATGAAGCTGGCAAGAAAAGAAGATTGGATATCCAAGAGTTAGAAGACATTAGGAATGATGCTTACGAGAACGAAGCAATTTATAAGGAGAAGACAAAACGTTGCACGACAAGATGATCTCGCGAAAGGTATTCACTACCAGTCAAAAGGTACTCTTATATCACTCTCGTTTCAAATTATTTTCGGTAAATTGAGGTCTCGTTGGGTGGGACCTTTTGTTGTTACTAAGATGTTTGATCATGGTGCTATAGAAATTAAGAGTGAACAAACAGGAAAGATTTTTAACGTAAATGGTCACCGTCTCAAACCATTTTACGAAGGGTTTCAAGTTACAAATGAAGAAGTGGAGGTGGTCGAGGTTCTGACTTACCGCAATTGAGGAAACCAAGTAACAACATCGAGCCACCAACAGAAAAAAAAAACGGGTAGCTTACTGGGAGGCAACCCAGGCGTTTGTTTTGGTTTCGTTTTATTTTGAAACTTCTTTTTAATTTTTGTGTGTTTTTAACTACTTAGGTAGTCCCTTTTTAACTGAATTGTGTTTTTAAAATAAGATGTAACAGAGTGAATTTGAAAAAAGTTGAAAAATACAGTTTTGGTGGAACCTGCGACTGCAAGCCAGTCTTTGCGATTGTAGGTTATACATTTTCGGGTCGCAGCACGTCATCGAGGTTTTTTAGGACATTTTTTCACGAAAAAGACATACCTGCGATCGCAGGTCCAGTACATGCGATCGCATGTATCTTGTTTTTGTTCCAGTAGCACTTTTGAACAACTAAAATTCGAATAAAGCCCATTTTCCCAAACCTGCGATCGCAGGTTCCCTCCTTGCGATCGCATGTAAAGCCTGTGTTTCCGGGCTTGCCATTTTTAGCAATGTAATAGTCTAGGTTAACCTCTGTAACCCGTTTTGAAATAATAAGATTGTATTATTTGAGTATTACATGTTTTGTGCTTAATTGCTTAATTATGTGGTTTGATTAATTAAGAATAAAAATAAGCGTCAAAATTAAGTGTAAAATAAACTTAATATCTTTGAATAATGTTGTAGTAGTTGAAACGAGGTTTCCGAATATATATAGAACGCCCAAATCTGACTTCGTATGAGGAAGTTATGATTTATTGAAGTTTCGACTTAGCAGTGTGCAGCCCGAAATACTCGATTTGAGATCGAGCGGTTTTTAGTCGAAACAATCTAAACGAGGATCGAAGGTCTCATTGTTGGTATCAAAGCGATAAAAAGTTAGGCGAGAACGGACGTCAAACGAAGAAGTTATGAATTTATAACGAAGTTTTTCTGTCGCGGCCTATTAAAAATAAATAATAAAAATAAAGTCGAAATTAGCCGACGGAGTCTAAACAAAAGTTCTAGAGCGTAGTCTCACCTTCGCGAGGATATAAAGAACGTTGAAAACGGAGTTCGTATGAAGAAGATATGAATTTACGAAGTTTATTAAATATTTTGTAATTAAATTTAATTGAAAATTCGGAAGCATTATCTGAAAGATTCACCAGTCTGATCCGAGGTACGCCCCGCGTACTCCGAAGGTGTCGACACTCGCAGCAAGTGGCTCGGATGACACATGCAATGACGATTTCGGAAGCAGTACGCCCCGCGTACTCCGAGGCTCCAGCCTCCTATAAATAGGATCCGAAGGCAGCCGAGTCTTTTGTTCATTTTCTCTCTTCTCTCTCCCGTTTTGCATCGTTTTGCGTGCCAGAAATATCCCGAAGCCCCGGTATCATACTCAAGCCCCGAGGCAAATCCTGAGATCCCGAAGATCCCGAGAAGTGCGGTTCCCGAGCCGAAGCTCTGCCCGCGAGAAGTTCGATTTTTGAAGAGATCTTCCAGATCTGCTGAGGATTACTACTTTTGCAAGTCGTAGTGCTGTCTGATCATCTTCTGATCAAGTGAGTGTATACTACCTTTCATAAACACGATAATAATACAAGTTTGGTTCGAGTGTATTAAGTATATTGTTGTTTATAAGTGTGAGTGTGTAGTTACCTTCTTCCAACACATTATTATAAAGTATTTTATATAAAATACGTGCTATGTGTATATATTTTGTTGTTATATGTGTGAATGTGTATTCACTCTCTTCTATCTCATAGATATGATTTATTCTCTATGAGATATGTGTTATGTGTGTGTGTGCCTCATCTGTTATGTGGATTATGTGTTGATTAAAGCATGCTATACAGGTTTTCAAAACTATGTATAAAAATGTATATTTTATCTACTAATATGTTGGGAAGAACATGGGTAGATAGTTGGTGTGTAATAAACAGATGAGAGGCCTTGTTGTTGTTTGATTTAGTCATCTAGCGGAGTTTAGATGACGACCATGGGCTATTCTAGACAGTCTTGTGGAAACATTAGCAGGTTCGCCACCTGTAGGTGTTAATGAACTTGGGTGTTCATTCGCTGTACTCCATCCCCCTCATGGTTGCCTTATTTGACTTATATTGCTGAGGAACCCCCGAAGCATGTGTTGTCACCCCGATGAAATATTCTTAGACTAGGTCCCTTATGTTAGTTGTTTTAGGGACATAAAGTGAGAATAACGGAAATGGGTAATTGGGTTATTGTTGGTTGGTGAAAATTAAATATGATTATTTATTGTGGGTTGAAAACCCTATATGCTCACCAGGCTCCCAAGCCTGACCCACTCAGTTTTATTTGTACTACAGGAAGTGGCGCGAGGGCATAAGATGGATGAACCATCAAGTTGTTTTGTTTACAAGTCTGTATATGTTTATATTTGTTGAATGACTTGTAATGTTATCGTTTATGCTTATTGGTCTGTATCGGAACATGACACCCCGAGTTTTGATTTCAATGAAAATACATTTCTTTTATGAAATGCTTTGGTAAACATTGTTTTATCATGTTTTGTTTTTGGGAACAAATTCCGCAACTCTTTCAAATCAAAAGGATTTACTCTGAAAATATTTTAAAAGCATGAATGAAAATCGGTCTTTTCTGGCTGAGATTTTGGGGATGTCACAGTTTGTATCAGAGCATTAGTTTAAGCGAACTAGGAATTTGTAGGATTTCTAGACTTAAACTTAGAATGCTGAGTGGAATTTTGAGATGTGTGTCTGTTGTGTTTTAGACACGAGCACTGGTTTATTTTAGGAAAGTTGCCTAAAATGCTTGTATGTGCTAAATGTTATATGTTGTCATATATGATATTATTTGTTCGGATCTATGGTCTGTTGCCGACCAGATCTAGAAACCTTATGTGTGTAGGATTCTAAGTGTGCGTCTACGGTATTAGAACTAGCATGTAAACGTTTCGGTGTGATAAGGAAGATTTGAATATCTATCATGATTGAGGATCTAATTTCACCTTATTCGGTGTGTAGATCAAAATGGTGAGAACAAGAAGTGGAGTTGGAAATGCTGACGAAAACAGGAATCAACCACCAGTGATTGAGCAAGTACCTGTCGTAGCAGCAGCACATGAGCCAATAACCATGGCTGGTGTGCAAATGATGATTCAGACGATGTTGGATCATCAGATGGATGAAACAAGACGGTTGCTTCAACAAAATCGTGAAGAACTGTCAATTCGTGTGGAGGAGCCTGAATTAAATGAAGGGCACTCGGAAGGGGGAAACTTTAGTGGGTCTATTGGTCAAGCCAACCCACCGATAGTTAGGCAAGACAACCATGATGGGAGGAATGATGGAATGGGATGCAAGTACAAGGACTTTCTAACTTGCAAACCATCGACCTTCAATGGAAAGGAGGATCCGATTGGGGTTATGGATTGGATCTCTGAAATGGAATTGGCCTTTATGACTTGTGGCTGCAGAGGTAAGTTGCAGACTATCTATGCAGTGTGACAATTCCGAGGTGGAGTCGTTCGTTGGTGGAACACTCTAGGGAAGACGTTGAGCCCTAATGAGCCACTGCAATTGTCATGGGCAGAGTTCTTGGTGCAGTTCAAGCGTAGATTCTGCTCGGCTCAAAATTTGTTGGAGTTGGAGAACAAGTTCCTGACATTGACGAAAGGCAGCATGTCAGTTGATGAATACACCAATAACTTCACCGATAAAATGGAGTTTGCTTTGCGCATCGTTCCAGATGAGCTGACAAAGGTGGACCGGTATGCGAAGGGACTCCCATGGGAGTATGAGGTGCCAGTACGTCAGGCACTTACTCTAGAGGCAGCTATCTGGGCTGCCAAGTCTGTTGAGAACATGATAAAGGGAAGAACCACCGACAAGGTTGAGGTTGGTGAGAAAAGAAAGTTTGAGGGAACATCTGGTTCCGGTAAGAAGGGCAAATTTTTGAAATCTGATTCGAAAAAGTTTGGAGGAAAAGGAGGCGAAGCGAAGTGGTGTGATAAGTGTAAGAAAAAGCACATTGGGAAATGTAGCGAGGATGTGACCTGCTACAAGTGTAGGAAGGTTGGACATTTTTCCAATGAATGTCCGAACAACAAAAGGATGTGTTTTGGTTGTAATGAAGAGGGGCATATTTTGAAAGACTGTCCGAAGAAGAAGGAGGCAGCTAGGCCCAACATTCCACCAAAGCCGAAGGCAAGAGCCTTCCAGATGACACTTGAGGCTGCTAAAGATGAAGCTGATGTCGCTTCAGGTACCTTTCTCGTAAATGAATTACCTGCTCAAATTTTGTTTGATTCTGGAGCCAACTACTCCTTTTTTTTGCATGAGTTTGGTAGAAAGCTAGCTTTGCCTATTGATAGACTAGATGATGCTTTATTAGTCGAAGTAGCTAGTGGCAAGTTTGTACCTGTTAGCCATCGTATGAAAAACATTTTAATCGACCTTAATGGGAATAAGTTTCGCGAGGAAATATTGCCTATCGAACTTAATGGTTTCGACATCGTGTTGGGAATGGATTGGCTTAGCGCCAATGATGCCAAAATTTTATGCAAGAAGAAGATAGTTAAAGTAAACCCGCCTGGGAAAGATTCATTTATGGTGTATGGGGACAAACGACGAGTGAATTCTGGAATCATTTCTCTAATGAAAGCCAGAAAGTGTTTGACCAAGGGATGTACATCATATTTAGCATTCGTGATTGATGCTAAGAAAGAAAAGAAGGTGATGCAGAGCATTCCAGTGGTGTGTGAATATCCATAAGTATTTCCCGAAGATCTTCCTGGATTACCACCTGATAGACAAGTAGAGTTTAGAATAGACTTGTTACCAGGGACCACGCCAATAGCAAAAGCACCTTATCGATTAGCACCGACAGAGATGAAGGAGCTAATGATGCAACTTTAGGAGTTATTGGACAAAGGTTTCATTAGACCTAGTTCATCGCCCTGGGGAGCTTCGGTGTTATTTGTGAAGAAGAAAGATGGAAGTATGAGAATGTGCATCGATTACAGAGAGCTGAACAAGGCAACAATAAAGAATAGATTTCCATTGCCGAGGATTGATGACCTATTTGATCAATTGCAAGGTTCGAGCTATTTCTCAAAGATCGATCTTAGGTCAGGATATCATCAGCTAAAAGTAAGAGAGCAAGATATCGAGAAGACTGCATTCAGAACTAGATATGGACACTACGAGTTCTTGGTTATGTCATTTGGACTAACCAATGCTCCAGCAGCGTTCATGGATTTGATGAATAGGGTTTGTAATCCTTTCCTTGATAAATCCATGATAGTGTTCATAGACGACATTCTGATTTACTCGAAAAGCCAGGAGGAGCATGGTAGACACTTGCGAGAAGTGTTGGAAGTCTTGAAGAAGGAGAAGCTGTATGCTAAGTTCTCCAAATGTGATTTTTGGATTCGTGAAGTCCAATTTTTGGGTCACGTGGTCAACCAAGAAGGGATAATGGTTGATCCAGCAAAGATTGAAGCTGTGATGAAGTGGGAACAACCGAAAAGTCCCACGGAGATTCGAAGCTTTTTAGGATTAGCCGGATATTACCGAAGGTTTATCCAGGGTTTTTCTTCGATTGCTACTCCATTGACAGCTTTGACCCACAAAGGAGCTACTTATGCTTGGAGTGATAAGCATAAAGAAGCATTCGAGAAGCTAAAGAAGAAGCTATGCGAGGCACCGATACTTTCTCTACCCGATGGAGTTGAAGACTTCGTTGTTTATAGCGATGCATCTGGGGTTGGATTGGGTTGTGTTTTGACCCAAAGAGAAAAGGTGATAGCATATGCGTCTCGATAGCTGAAAGAGCATGAAAAGAATTACCGGACTCATGATTTGGAGTTGGCAGCGGTAGTTTTCGCTCTGAAAATATAGAGGCATTACCTCTATGGCACGAAGTGCAAACTTTTTACTGATTATAAGAGTCTCGAATATCTCTTTAATCAGAAGGAACTTAATATGAGGCAACAACGCTGACTAGAATTACTTAAAGACTACGACTGCGAGATACTTTACCACCCCGGTAAAGCTAACGTTGTTGCTGATGCTCTCAGTCGGAAAGTCAATCTTGAAAGGAGAAGGCCAAGAGCGTTGAGAATTGAAGTTGTCTCGACCATTGTGGAAAGTATAAAGAAAGCTCAAGAGGAAGCTTCTGAGAAAAATGACCGAAAGGAGGAACGTTTGGGTAAAACGTTGGTGTTTGGTACAAACGGTCATGGACTGAAGGTATTCCAAGATCATATTTGGGTACCTAAGTCAGTAGGAATTAGGGATCTTCTGATGGAAGAAGCTCACAAAACCATGTACTCAATTCATCCGGGTAGCACTAAAATGTATAGGGACCTGAAACCCTACTACTGGTGGCCGACGATGAAGCTTGATGTTGCAAAGTATGTGGCTGAGTGTGTGACTTGTGCGAGAGTCAAGACACAAAATCAGAAACCTTACGGGAGTTTAGAACCATTGCCTGTGCCTATGGGTAAGTAGGAAGACATTGCTATGGACTTTGTCACTAAACTGCACAGAACAAAGAATGGTCACGACATGATTTGGGTGGTCGTTGATCGATTCACTAAGAGTGCGCATTTCATAGCGGCCAAGGAGAAATGGTCTATGGAGAAGCTTGCAAATTCTTACGTGAAGGAAATTGTGAGGCTTCACGGTGTTCCGTTAACGATTGTATCGGATCGTGATAGCCGTTTCACCTCAAGGTTTTGGAAAAGTCTACAAGAGGAATTGGGTACCAAGTTATGTTTAAGCACAGCTTACCATCCGCAGACTGATGGTCAGAGTGAAAGAACGATACAAACACTTGAAGATATGCTGAGAGTATGTACCTTAGAATTCCTAGGTAATTGGGATGAACATTTACCTTTGGTAGAATTTTCCTATAATAATAGTTTCCACTCGAGCATTAAGATGGCACCTTATCAAACTTTGTATGGACAGAAGTGTCGTACGCCGTCTTGTTGGCTTGAGGCTGGGGAAAAACAGTTTATGGGACCAGAGATGGTTCATCAAACTGCTGAAAAGTTGAAAATAATTAGAGAATGAATGTTAGCAGCTCAAGATCGTCAAAAGAGTTATGCTGACAAAAAGCGAAGACCGATGACTTTTGAGATTGGAGATTCGGTTTTGCTTAAAGTCTCGCCGTGGAAGGGACTTATAAGATTTGGTAAAAGGGGAAAGTTAAGTCCAAGGTTTATTGGACCGTTTAAAGTTCTTCAGAGGATTGAGAACCAAGCTTACAAGCTCGAATTAACCGAAGAACTGAATGGAATTCACAACACTTTTCATGTGTGTTATTTGAGGAAGTTCACGGGAGAAGTTCCCGACATAATTCCAATTTCTGAATTGAGAATTGATGAGAACAAAAGGTTGATTGAAGAACCAGAGGCAATTGTTGACCAAAAGACTAAGAAGTTGCGACACAAAAACGTTGGGTTAGTGCTTGTCCGATGCAAACACACGAATGGGCCGAATCTCACCTGGGAGACGGAGAGTGACATGTTGAGTCGCTATCCGCATATGTTTGTTGATGTGTGATTCCGGGGACGGAATCATTCTAAGGTGGAGAGAATTGTAACGCCAGTGCTTCTGGGCTTGCCATTTTTAGCAATGTAATAGTCTAGGTTAACCTCTGTAACCCGTTTTGAAATAATAAGATTGTATTATTTGAGTATTAGATGTTTTGTGCTTAATTGCTTAATTATGTGGTTTGATTAATTAAGAATAAAAATAAGCGTCAAAATTAAGTGTAAAATAAACTTAATATCTTTGAATAATGTTGTAGTAGTTGAAACGAGGTTTCCGAATATATATAGAACGCCCAAATCTGACTTCGTATGAGGAAGTTATGATTTATTGAAGTTTCGACTTAGCAGTGTGCAGCCCGAAATACTCGATTTGAGATCGAGCGGTTTTTAGTCGAAACAATCTAAACGAGGATCGAAGGTCTCGTTGTTGGTATCAAAGCGATAAAAAGTTAGGCGAGAACGGACGTCAAACGAAGAAGTTATGAATTTATAACGAAGTTTTTCTGTCGCGGCCTATTAAAAATAAATAATAAAAATAAAGTCGAAATTAGCTGACGGAGTCTAAACGAAAGTTGTAGAGCGTATTCTCACCTTCACGAGGATATAAAGAACGTCGAAAACGGAGTTCATATGAAGAAGATATGAATTTCCGAAATTTATTAAATATTTTGTAATTAAATTTAATTGAAAATTCGGAAGCATTATCCGAAGGAGTCACCAGTCTGATCCGAGGTACGCCCCGCGTACTCCGAAGGTGTCGGCACTCGCAGCAAGTGGCTCGGATGACGCATGCAATGACGATTTCGGAAGCAGTACGCGCCGTGTACTGCAGTACTCCCCACGTACTCCGAGGCTCCAGCCTCCTATAAATAGGATCCGAAGGCAGCTGAGTCTTTTGTTCATTTTCTCTCTTCTCTCTCCCGTTTTGCATCGTTTTACGTGCCAGAAATATCCCGAAGCCCCGGTATCATACTCAAGCCCCGAGGCAAGTCCCGAGATCCCGAAGATCCCGAGAAGTGCAGTTCCCGAGCCGAAGCTCTGCCCGCGAGAAGTTCGATTTTTGAAGAGATCTTCCAGATCTGCTGAGGATTACTACTTTTGCAAGTCGTAGTGTTGTCTGATCATCTTTTGATCAAGTGAGTGTATACTACCTTTCATAAACACGATAATAATACAAGTTTGGTTCGAGTGTATTAAGTATATTGTTGTTTATAAGTGTGAGTGTGTAGTTACCTTTTTCCAACACATTATTATAAAGTATTTTATATAAAATACGTGTTATGTGTATATATTTTGTTGTTATATGTGTGAATGTGTATTCACTCTCTTCTATCTCATAGATATGATTTATTCTCTATGAGATATGTGTTATGTGTGTGTGCCTCATCTGTTATGTGGATTATGTGTTGATTAAAGCATGCTATACAGGTTTTCAAAACTATGTATAAAAATGTATATTTTATCTACTAATATGTTGGGAAGAACATGGGTAGATAGTTGGTGTGTAATAAACAGATGAGAGGCCTCGTTGTTGTTTGATTTAGTCATCTAGCGGAGTTTAGATGACGACCATGGGCTATTCTAGACAGTCTTGTGGAAACATTAGCAGGTTCGCCACCTGTAGGTGTTAATGAACTTGGGTGTTCATTCGCTGTACTCCATCCCCCTCATGGTTGCCTTATTTGACTTATATTGCTGAGGAACCCCCGAAGCATGTGTTGTCACCCCGATAAAATATTCTTAGACTAGGTCCCTTATGTTAGTTGTTTTAGGGACATAAAGTGAGAATAACGGGAATGGGTAATTGGGTTATTGTTGGTTGGTGAAAATTAAATATGATTATTTATTGTGGGTTGAAAACCCTATATGCTCACCAGTCTCCCAAGCCTGACCCACTCAGTTTTATTTGTACTACAGGAAGTGGCGCGAGGGCATAAGATGGATGAACCATCAAGTTGTTTTGTTTACAAGTCTGTGTATGTTTATATTTGTTGAATGACTTGTAATGTTATCGTTTATGCTTATTGGTCTGTATTGGAACATGACACCCCGAGTTTTGATTTCAATGAAAATACATTTCTTTTATGAAATGCTTTGGTAAACATTGTTTTATCATGTTTTGTTTTTGGGAACAAATTCCGCAACTCTTTCAAATCAAAAGGATTTACTCTGAAAATATTTTGAAAGCATGAATGAAAATCGGTCTTTTCTGGCTGAGATTTTGGGGATGTCACATCGCATGTATCAGTTTTTTTTACCTGCAGCATATTTGAACGTTAAATGGTCGACTTTTGTACTTTTCTCAAAACATGCGATTGCAGGTTTAGCCCTTGCGATTGTATGTATAACATTTTCGCATCTAGACGTTAGCTTGCCTCGAACAAAGTGCCCAACGGTCAAATTCTCAAACCTGCAATCGCAGGTTGTCTTTTTTGCTATAAATACTGATCGCAGCCTCATTTGTAACCTTCACACTCCAAAAATTCTCACTGAAATCCACTACATTTTCAGGTTCTTTCACCAACAAACACCCAAATCGCTCATTTTTCTTCCAAATCAAGCAAATAAGGTATCAATCTCTTCTATTTTACTCCTACAACATCTATACTATAAGGAAATCATGTTTTCATGGTTGAAATTCTCCAAAAATCTCATTTTGTTCATTTGAAATTTGAAATTTTTGTGAGTTTCTTTTTCAGATCTATGTTCCGTTAGTCATCCGCAGGCCACGAAAAGTAGAAACGTTTGCTCATGACGCAATTCAGAAGAGATTCATCCAAACGGAATTTCAAAAATCAAAAAAAAATTCTGCACAAAAAATATATTGCTGCTCAGCACACAGTCAGATATTTTCGTTCTGAAACTGAATTTCTGTTTTTGTTATATATTTGTGCGGTCGTTTGGGAGTATTTAGAAATACTTATTTTTTCTTTATTATTATTATTATCTTTACTTGGAAATTGTGCCTACCTTGTCCCAATTTACCTTGCAAAATGCCCCCTAGACCTTCCCGTTCACGCAGACAGGTTGACACCTCAGACCCGTCATACATTGTCCAGGTGGACAATATCACTGTGGATTTAGGTTCACATGCCGCACTCGACTGTTACCAGCGACTTCTCGACCGCGAGATTTTGCCACAGGTCTGGGCCCCAAGCCGCACCTTAACGCAAGAACTCCATATTTATGATGGTGTTCACGCTCTTTTTGCTAATATCGGCTGGGAGCGCCTATTATCTGCAAATTTTGGCACTTGTCCCCTACTGGCCCGAGAGTTTTTAGCCACGCTTAGTGAGATAAATTATGAGTGAAACATAGTTTTTCATATTTTTAGCACCCCTCACATTCTTCACGTGGACCATTTATGTACTATCTTCCATACTCCCATAACTAATTTATTCCAGCCCACCCCCGCTTTTGACGTACGCGAGTTTTGGTACTCCATTACCGGTTTGAAGTCTTATGATTCAGCCTCTTCGCACTAGCGGTGCAATTCGCTGTGGTGGTTTGATTTCTGTCATTGTCCGCTCCCTCGCGCTGCAATCTCCTCTGGAGTACACCTTCTTTACAGGTGATTCTTTTCGTCTGACCCTGCAGAACCTTCGGCCTATGCACATGCTTCATACTGCCCTAGGTGGGTGTGTTTAGATGCAGGGTCGCTCCACGTATTTCAAGGTCACTGGACTTGATGTCATCGCTCTCACTGACCCCATTAGCGAGACTGTGTGGGTGCTTCCTTCGAACATCCCACCACCTCCTCGCCCACGTAGGGCACAGCAAGTCCAGCATCCATAGTCTGATCGACCATCTTCATCCACTCAGCACCCAGACTACATAGACACCACATCCATATCCTTTAGCCAGTCTGATCCTATGCAGACTAACTTTCAGGATCAGCCACCACCCACCCAACCATCTCACCCTCACCACAACTCTCCCTTCACTTACCAGCACTATCTTAACCTCCGTCAGGATATTGCTTCCCTTCAGCAGACGATGACTGGTCTTCGCCTCGACTATCAACAATATAGCACTCAGGTTACCGACTATCGTGACGAGCTCTTAGGTCTGCACGACGATTTCGACGATTTCCGCGACGAATTCTTCTATCGCTATGCTCCTCTGTCCGAGTAGTCGTCTTCCACTCCTCCCTACGCATTGAGGACAATGCTTAATTTTAAGCTTGGGGAGGGGATTTCCAACCTTTTTTGTAAAAAGTGTTTATTTTGTCTACCTTTTTGTAAAAAGTTTTTATTTTGTCATAAAAAAATCCAAAAAATTAGAAAAGTTTAAAAAAAAATCAAAAAGATTTTTCATTTATGTTTCTTTTATTTGTCATTTTATTTCTTCCTAGTTTTTTCTAAAATATTTTCATCATGTTGCATTCTACATTTACAAAAACAAAAAAACAAAAAAAAAAGATTTACGAGATGATGACACTCTTTAGATATGATAGTTCCATGAAGTAGGATATTGAGAATTGAAAATGAAAAAAATCCGAAGCGACTTGATTGTTATTGGAAGTGTAGAATCAGCTGTCATAATCGGGGGACCCAAGACACCGTGATTCGAGACCCAGACCTTAGATAATAAAAAAAATAGCGTACTGAAACATTTTTTGGGTGGTAATAACAACTCTAGGATGATTTGCTTATTAATGTTTAAAAATAATCTTTATCGGCAACTCTGAACCCACAGAACATGGCCCTATTTGTTGACACGCGTTACCATCGCGGTAACAGAGAGCTTAAGTATCAGATCCACACAGTCAAAATGAAGAAAGAGTAACACGTTATATCTAGTACCCAAATCAAAGAATTTCAAGTGCTCAATTGAAGAAACTTCAAGAAATTTCAAAAAAAAAAGGAAGGATTGAAGAAATCAAGCTCAAAACGAAGTGTAAATCAAAGTTCAGTCAAGTTAGAAGTCGTTCCAAAATTACATCTGGCGAATAAAGAACTGTGTGATATGATACTTGTGGCTCTCGAAAAAGTGAAAGCATAGAGCTCGGGCTCCTACGGTGGTTGGCCCTTGTTGCTTCGGCGAAAGCTGATTTGGTCGTGCGGTTTCTTAAGGATGTGTCGATTCTGATTCTTGGTCATCTAGTCTTAAGGACATGAGATCCGAACTATGTTATTTTTGCTCATAAAGCTAAATAATGTACAAAGTTTAAATAAAACTAGAGTTGGATTATTGGGTTACACCGTTTTGTGGTCTTCCTTACTTTGGGAGTCTGTTATACATGAAAGATAGCAGGATGGTTGCTTTGGTGTTTTTGTTTGGAGCCCATTATTGATGTAAAGTCTGATCGTAAAAAGAAAAAAATATAAAAAGTAAAAAAAAAAACAAATAAAAAGAAAAAATATATATATAAGAGAAAAAAAAAGCATGTTTCATTTTAATTGTTCGTTTCTCATTAGCATACTATTTTAGTTCATTGTTCATTTTCTTTATCTTTGCATGCATGTTTTATGTTTAGCTTTGGTAGTTCTTATTATTTAGGTTTTCGTTTTTTTAGTTAACGTGTGTCTAGGTTGTCCCATTATTGCCTTTAGCCCCAATTCCGTTTCCAAAGTTATCGTTTCCTTACTCGAGGGCAAGTAAGGTTTAAGATTGGGGAGGTTTGTTAGATGCATTTTATATGCATCTTTTAGCACAATTTCCTATGTATTTCATTATAAAAAGTTAACTAATTCCCGATTATTCTTATGTATGTCATGTTTCATGATTATTTTGAAGAATGCCCGTACTGCTCACGTTTGTTATGACTTTTCAGGGCCATTTGGAGCACATGGATGATTGTGCAAGTTCAGGATGCGTTTGTGGATGCTTAGGAGCTTAATTGGAGTCTAGACCAAGGAAGGATGCCGGGAAATGATCAAGAACTGCTTGGAAGGAGGAACGGCGATCAAAAGAGCCAAAAAAAGTAAAATGTGATCGCAGGTATGCCTTTATGGTCACAGGTTGCCTTCGAGGTTTTGTCAAGGAAAAAAATTTCATCAGTTGAGAAAAAAAAAGAAACATGTGATCGTAGGTTGGTCAATTTGCGTCGAAATGGCAACGTACTTCATTAAAAAGTCTCATGACACGTTTTTGGGTGATACATGTGATCGCAGGTATGCCCTTTGCGATCGCAGGTACAACGTTTTGACAGCTAGACGTATAAATACAACCTAATACTCTTCCAGTAACTCTAATTGGCAATTCCTGGCGATTCAGAGGCGATTTTAAGAGGGTTTCAAGTGAAGAACGTAGATCTAAAGGAGTCGATTCGATTCCAATTCATAGTTTAGTAAGATTTATCGTTTAGATTCTATTTCCATTATTTGTAATCTGTTTTTAGCAAAACTCAGATTTCAGTTTCGCAAGACGTAACTTTTTCGTATGATTAATCATTAGGCACTATGTTCGACTATGATTACTGTTTAGTTTGATCAACTCTATGTTAAATTGAATGTTTTATTTTGATTTCAGTTTCTGTTGGCCACTTAAATTGTTTGTGAATCATTCTAGTCATCTAATTGTTTAGATCCGTAATTGTCTAGATTAATTAGTAAAAAGTGACAAGTATCAGATTAATTCTGAGTTTAGGGTTAACTCTAATATGAATGATCAAACAAGTTTTAATACCTCCGAGCTTATGAGAGGTATTGAACTTTACTAGGAATTACACTGTGTCTAATGCAACTTTTCTTTATTAGTCAAGAGCTTGTTTGGTTAATTTAGTAAAAAGTTAGATTTAACTCAAAGAACTTATTTTGATTAAATGATTTTTTGTAATAAAGGTCATTAGAGCTTGTTAATGAACCTTAGTACCAGTTTAAACAAGTGCATAGTCAAATATTGTGTCGAAGGTTAATTATATGATTAGGGAAGTCACCGCGAAACTGGAATTGCTTTCTCTTATTTGAATTTTCATCACTTTAAATTTAGTTATTCTTTTGTCATTTTCGATTTCTATTAGTTTAATTTTTCTGAAATAAATCCCCCATTTTAATGTTTATTGCATTCATCAAGAATTAGATCACACCTTACGCAAAGTGGTGTAAACATTAGGACGTGTCCCTGAGGACCCGACCCTGATTACCTGTACTACCTGTTAGTGCAATAAAACAATTTATTTATTATTTTTATTTGTTTAAATCGTGTACGCCAACGATCTTACCGTAGCTATTTTGTCCATAAGCTCTATGAAATCAAGTTCCTAATTGTACATAAATTTTAGTCACGAGGTCACATGAAATCAACTTCCCACTAATTAAAAACTTTTTCAAAAGAAATGTTTTGAACATCACACTTCATCATTAAAATTAAAGTTTCAAATTTTTCAGAAAGTGTACAAACCCTATTTTATCAAAATTTTCAAAATACCCGCTCGCGTATCCGGCTCTCAGTCTAGCAGGGTTATTCTTAAGGTTTTTAACTCCCTTTTGATCTCGATCTCTATAAACAAATATTTTCTCCTTCTCTATAGAGTTTCCTACTCTCTATGCTCTTTCATTTTTTTGTCTTTCATCATCACATCATGTTCCAAGTGTGGATGGATTTCAATTGGCATCGTAAGACATACACGTGTATTACCTCCTCCCTATACCCTAGCCCTTGTATTTCAATTATTGTCCCTTACGTCTCAGGATGGCCGGAAAACGATCTGTTGGAACCAACGACCCATAATCATTAACGCCTTGTTCCCGAGTTTTACTTAAAGAGAGAAATGGGAGGAAACGGAGGGAAAGTGAGGGGTGTGGAAGTAAAATCATGTTCCCGAGTTTCATTAATGAAAGGAAAGTGAGGGGAGGGGAAGAATTTTGGAGTCATATTTTCCTTCCAAATTTTCCTCCCAAATTGGGCGGATTTGGGAAGAAAGTGAGGGGAAGGAAAATTTTAAGTTTTATTTTTCTTTCCTTCTAACTCGACAACACAAAAACTTAAAATTTTCCTTTCATTTCCTTCGAACTCGGGAACACGGAATAATGAATATCATCCTTCACCTCCCTTTCTTTCCGTCAAAATTTTTCTTCCCTTTCCTTTAATGAATTTACAAAAAAACTCGGGAACAAGGCGTAAAGCTTGAGGTTTTTGATGAAGAAGATGACAGGGAATGAGAGGCACTGAATTTCGAGCCTATTTCTAATGTTGGTATTGAGATCTATGCGACGAAATACAACATCTTGTTTGATAATGTTCTGGTCAGAAACGACGAGAATGTCGCAAATGCATCTTGTTCAATAATGTTTTGACCGGTATTGAGATCTAGGATGCATGGGATTCAGGTGATTTTATTTTTATATTAAAAATTTTCATTCTTTGGTGTTATCTTATAACCTTTATTCATATATGTTGCAGAAATTTGTGTTCGATGTGCTTTCCTGGGAGAACGTAAGGCAAATGTTTTTGTGAGAATTTTGTTTTTCTTTTATTTGAAATTGAATTTGTGACATAGGCAAAGATTTTGATAAGTGTTTGGGAACATGTACGCTTGCTACCTATTTAATCCATTTATTAAGTCTCTTTTCTTTAACTCAATTTCTTTTTCATCTTTTCTTACCATATATGTTGTATTTGCTACCTTCTTGATGGTATTTTTTGCATAGTCATCGAAAATGACAAATATATTTGATCCCTTTAAGGCACTATTATCCCTCAGGATTTTATCTATTTATTTATCTGTTTATGATCCGTTTAATCAACTAACTTAGATTCTTGAGTTTCACAATTATATGAAAACCTGCTCATTGTTTTGTTGGAGAAGTCTTTTAGAAACGATCTTTTATCATAGAAAAGTGATAGATGGAAGTAATTTTGTTAGTTCAACACTGAGAATGAACTAGTCATAAAATAGGCTTGTGGTAGTCGAATGTTTATTACTTTGTAAATGTATTTGGTTAGCATGACATTTTATGGTGTGAAAATAGAGTATTTATCTTGATGAACGAACCATAGATTTTAATTGTGCTCCTCACTTTAGAAAGAATACTACATGTATCAATAATTGTTGCTCAGCTTGGCTTATCATTTTTTAAGAATACTAAGACTGCAATTCATAAACATGCTTCATTTATTTTGGATTTAAGCAAGGTAATAATTTTAACTTCACTACTCACTAATGTTTAAGAAACATTTCATGTTCATCATATTGATGGTAACATATCATTATTTTGTAATTCCTTTCCATCTTTAATGATAATGTTATTTAACTGTAAATTATTCCCGTTTTTATTTTTTTTATTGGTGATAGGTGTGAATAAATAACTACTTTATAACTTATGTCAGGTTAATAAGGGAATGGAAAGGCAAAAGGATATGGTAAAATTGTGAAGGCAAAAAGAAAGAATCCATGAAAAGGAAAGAAGTTGCATAAGGAATGAAGATTTTGTAAAACAGAGCTGAAATTAGCTTTATTACCATGTAATGCATATTTCTTTACATTTTTCTAGTGACATTTAATTTTGAACTAGGTTAACTTTCCGGTGTATTGAATATCTTTGTTGCAGGTTTATTAAAAATCATTGCAACTTTTAAATTCATATTTATTGCATTAGTATATATTGCTACAAATAAAACAATTGAATAATTAGATTTTAGTGAATAATGCTAATGGAGTTGTCTACGAAAATTGAAACGAAAAAATTGCCATGTAATTTGCTACAAAAAACATTTCTACGGATTATACTACCAAACATGTGAAAACATCAGTACAAAATATTTGCTTGGGAATTAGTCTGTAGTGAATTTGTTATGGTTTGTAACGGGTTAGCCCGTAGTATGAATTTGCTGCATCAAAAGTTGTAGCTTATTTGCTACGCATTTGTTACGGATTTAGTCTATGGCTAATTTTCTACAGATTTAGTCCATAGCAAATCTCGTAGCAAAGGTGCTACGGATTCCATAACGACCCTTTAGTAACGAAATTTTTTGCTATGGAATGGTTCTGTAGAAAATTATGTTTATATTCATGTTTACCTATAGAATATCATGTTATAGCAACGGAATTTTTCTGTATTTATTTCAGCTTTTTCTTGTAGTGGAAGGAGAAGAACTAGTGGACCACTTGGAGTTGTGCTTAGAGCTTGAGGATCCAGGATTAACTCATCATTTGCTAGCCTTTTGAGGTAAAAATTTCACAACTTGCTAATCTATGATTCAAAATCTAGTTATGTTGCTATTTTATGCTTTTTGAGTCCTTGGAGTGACTGGTGAGCTTCTTGATTCACTCCAGAAGTGATTGATGGTAGAACTAGGTTTCTTTTGGTCCTTTTGTCCATAAAAATGCAAGCTTTTAGGTGTTTATGGACTCATGCATGTGTTAAGACCCTTTGTTAAGCTCTTTTGAGCTCTAGAGTCTCATTAAGCCATGCATGTATGTAAAGTTTCCAAATTTACATGATAAATCACCGTAAGGAAGTTAGATCTGAGAGTATGGAGTAAGGGATGAGCGGATTAAGTGCTTAATGATGTGGGTTGGCCAACTGGGGTGTATGTTGGACTTACAATCTGGTACACTGCGCGTACTAGCGCCAGTGTGTGTACGCTAAGTGTACGAGCTGAGTACGCCCCGCGTACACTGCAATAGGCTTTTTAGTATTGGGCTTTTTAGTATTGGGCTCATCTTTGACCTTAGGATTCTAGGGCTTTGTTGGGCCATCAGAATTCTATTTGTTTGGGCTGATGATATTTTATTAGACTGTTTTGGTTGAATGCCCATGAAGGGATTTGGGCCTAATTTGGAAAATTGGGCCATATTTGGGCTTTGGGTGATCATTTTGGAATGGGCCTTTTGGATAATTGGCTTGGGCCTTGGCCTTGGGCCAAGCTAGGAAAAGGGTAAAAAGGTCCTTTAGCCTAGTTTGGACTGTTAGTGTGATTCAAGATCCGATTATTAATTTGATGGTATTTTATGTTGATAGCTCGGTGATTTTAGCGGACCAGCAGCCAAAGATTTATCTATGAGATTTAACAGTCTGAGATGAGTTTCCTCACTATGCTTAGCTGCTCAAAGGCACCAATTATGGTCCATGGTTTATTATGTTAGGATGCTAGATTTCTGTGTGACTCTTGCATGAGAATGCATTGGTATGTATACCGAGCGGTGCTCGATGTCGGGCGAGGCCCGATGACTATACTGTATGTTATTATCTTTGTGATTATTGCATGTGTTAGTATGATTATATGTTTATATGCTTATATTATCGGGCGGGGCCTGTTGTCAGGCGAGCCCTGGTGATTGACAGATCTGTAAACCGAGTGGGGCTCGATGCCGGGCAGGGCATGAGGCCGGGTAGGACTCGATGATGGACGGGGCCCGATGAAGGGTGGGAGCCTAGTATATGTTTATTATGTATGATATGGGGTATTTTGGGGAACTCAATAGGCGTTGTGCTTTCAGTTTATGTTTCCTGGTTCGAAGGGGAAGAGCCCAGGATGATTGCAGAGCACATAACATTTTATTTTGTGTTTTGAGATATACTCTGATATTTTATGGTGTAGCGATACACTTTGGTCTTTCTTGGTTGTATGACAATGTTTTGGAATACCGTTTTATTAATTTTAAAATGAAATTTCTAGGTCATATCTTTGGGACGTTACAAGATGGACCTAGGTGAATGCTAATGCCATTGCTACGAAATCCATAGAATCATGAATAAATGTGCTACCATTATCATTTTGAAATCAACTATGTTAATGAAATTATCTATATATGTTTATCAAACTTTTTACAGCTTTAGGTTGCTTTCATGACTATTGATTCTTCCCATATCAATTTAGTTGTTTCAACATTGCAAGAAGGATTTACAGAATCTGAGTTCTTACCAATTGAGCCTCTGATGGATGCTCCTTATAACAGTCCCTCTGGTAATTCAAATCGCATTCTTAACCATGAAAATGGATGGAGTTCTTCTTGCTACAGCCAACATAAAGGTCACTTTGGTCTGAATTTTTAATGCAATGGATGGTACTCAGTTACAAGAGGTTCGTAGAGGAGTGGATAGAGCTAATATTTACGGAATTTCCCTTTCTCCAAATGTCCAGTGTTTAGCTGTGTCTAGTGACAAGGGTACTGTGCATATATTTAGTCTTAGAGTGCATGTTTTTGGTAAAGATCCATCATTTGTTCAATCTACAGCAGCAACATTATCACATCAATATTCTTCATCTTCCCTTGATGCCCTTATTTCACCAAGTTCTGCTGGTGCCAATCCTGGTTCTTCTCTATCTTTCAGGAAAGGTATGCGATTTTAACTTTTAATGACAAAAGGAATTTACGTCATTTTATCATGAAAAGCTTTCTAATGGGTTGCAATTTTTAGGGTGTTGCCGAAGTATATTATCTCTGAATGGTCATTTGCTCGGTTTCATTTACCAGAATGCATGCATTACATGAAAGCATTTAGATCACAAAACATAGTCATTATTGCAGGCATGGATGGAAGGAATTGGCTTTATTTAAAAATTGTTTAATGCAAGAAACAACTATGTCCTTTCAAAAATCAGCTCAATTTACCTTGAGTTTAACTTATTTTTGCCTTTTTAGTCCTTATTTGAGGTTTTCTAGACAATTATGGTTATTATATTAAAGAATCCTAATGATTTTGGTCTATGTTCCAAGTAAATTTACCTTGTGCATATTCAAATTGTTCCTGCTCCATTAATATCAGGTTTAATATTCTTACTTGCTACAAGTGAAGTTTTTATACAAATTGTTATAAATGTTAAGTTTTTTATACAAAATGCTACCATTTTTTTAATAATAATTGTTTTTTTTTCATGTCGTAGTGCTAGAAAAAGTTTTGTTGTAAAAATCTTGATGTTACCTCAAGTACTGTTAACAAGAAAAATGACTTTTTTTGTTCTTTCTTTTGTCAATTTTTGCATAGAAGTTCCAATATTTCTACATCTTATTTGTTGAGAGCTGTATGTATTTAAATTTGAGAACTTCATTATATTTATGTGTTTGTTTCAGGACCAATCATAATAAATCAAGGTTGATTGGAACAACAATGATAGATGGAAATTAAGAGACAATTTCATAACAAGTGAGATTCACCACACTAATAATGAGAATGAAGAATCTTTCAAGAATAACATTGTATTTTTATGGAATGAAGATTCTTTGAAGAATGACTTACTATAAAATATTCTATTCTTATTGAATGAAGATTCTTTCAAAATGACTTCCTATAAAACATTGTATGCTTGTAGAATGTGACAAATATTCCAAGAATGTCATTATATTTTTATAGAAAGTAACTATAAATTTGTTTTATTTGTTTATTTTTGGACATTAGTTTCTTGAATAATGTTAATAATAGATGATTATTTTTTAAGAATGCTCTTATTCTTCAAACTCATGGTTTAAAATTTTGATATTCTTCGTTATGTTCATTCAACCAGATATGTATTCTGTCAGAATATCAATTCTCTTATAATTTGTATTCTGTCAGAATATGCATTCTGACAAAATTAAAATTGAATTAATTAAAAAAAACATAATTCAAAATTAAAATAATAAAAAATCCCTTAAAATCCAAAAATTCATTTTTCAAAATTTGTACTTCCTAATTTGAAAGTAATGGGAATGTACAATTTCACATTTTTTTAATTAAATGTTATTATTCGTTTTTTTAATTTAATAATATGGATAAATGACTTCCTTAAAATAACAAATGATTGGTCCACAATCATTTCTAAATCCACACAATAACTAGTTAGAATACAATAACGGAAAGCCTATATATATATACACACACACACAACATGTCAGTACTTAAAATTAGATGTTAAAGATTCGCTACAAGGATTTGAACATGTGGCTTTTCAAAAACCTAACAAGAGCCTCCATCATCTCACTTACAACCAGTATTTTAAAATTTATTTTTTTTGGTGATCGTCTGGTGATTAGTTTTTGGTTCAACCGGTTTTACCATCGATTCAACCATAATTTTGCCGTATATGGCGATGGTGTGCATTAGCTTCCAAATTGTGTACACCATGAGGTACACATAAAAACCGGATCCTCAAAATGAAATCGATCCAATCTGAAAGCCGGTTTTGATAAAAATTGGTTTTGACCAAACCTAAACTGGTGATCGGATTCAAACCCCGTTTGACTTTTCAGACACAAATCGGATTTACCCCTTGATTACAAACCAGATTCTCTAAAAACCGGTTCCTAAACCGTCGAAAAATCTTGTAAAAGCTAGCAAAATCCGAATCAAAATCAATTTCAAATCAGATTTGGATTGTTGACAAGATTTGGATCGGGTTTTCACTAGATCCGGATCGGGTTGTTGACTGGATCAGATCGGATCGGATCTTGGGTTTGTACATTTGTATATACTCTTTGAAAATGTTCAATTTTCGTTGGAAATATGTAGACTTTTTAAAATGACTAAGTGTAATCCAACTACATAAGTCCAATAAATTGGTTCTATAACACCATTTCAACTCAGTTATTAAAGATATTGTCCAGTTTGATATGGTCTAGAAATTGGCATAAAGCCGATTGTTATTGGCATAAAGTTGATCCGGTCTTGAAATTGGCATGAAGTTTCCACTAATCCCATTAATTATCATTCCATAAGACAATTGCTTATAAAGTTCTTTTTCTACGTGGGAGTAATATAGAACTTTAATAGCTAAAGAACCATAAGCTAAATACACCATAGTTTGGAACTTGCAAGTTTTTCCACTATTGTTGAATCTGCTCAATAGTTGATCAGAAACTAATAAAACAGATACAGATGCATTCATGTATGATAATCAAGTATGGGCTTGATTAATCTTCCTCGATATATTATGAATATAAAGATAAATGAGTTTTCAAATAAGAAAATATACGTAAATGAAAATCCTTCTAGATTTAAGCTAACATCTCGAAGTAAGAATCTTCTTTCTTATAAGATAATCACATAGTGTAATTTAATTATAAAACAAGATAAATCTTGTGTTTTCTACAAAGCTAGTGGAAGCACAATAACATTCTCGGTCCTATATGTAGCCGACACACTAATACCTAGAATAAAGATCCATATAGATAGACCATGGTGACATAAAGGATTAAGTAAAATTGCATTAATTCCAAGGATCTTAAAGAGCTTAAAATAAAAGACGTTGAGAGAGTTATCTTGTCACATACCACATGACATGATTTTTTAGCAAAATCCTAGTGAAAATGTTTTGAACTAGATAGCATCATTGTATTCCATATGTTGTTGCAATTGGAGTAATCATATATCTCATAGTTATGCATGAAATCCAAATAAATTGTATGCTTAGAGCATGCCAAATGATATCAGTATAATCTGAGAACAAGCCATTGTGTGGCCTATAGGAACACTCTAAAGTACTTGCTAGTACTATAGAAATATTCATAATCTGCAGAGTATTCTAAAGAAATATATGCTTAAAGTTGTTACACATATGCTAAACTTCCAAATAGATTGAGATGATTCTTAATGACAATCGGGCGTGTACTCATTATGAATGAAGAGAAAGTTACATGGATAGTGTTTCCATGTAGATTTTAATTATAGTTACACAGCAAAGTTCAGGTACATTGGTATCTAAGTCATATTTAAGCATCTAATACATTCTCCCTAGTTTTCATTATATATGAGTTATATATATATATATATATATATATATATATATATATATATATATATACATACATAAAACCGAAAGTGTTTGTGTTCGCAAAGCTTATACAAATCAAGTTTGTCAAATCTACTTAAAAAAGATCCTTCATTAGCTAAAACATGAAAGTCAAGCTGGTGTTACAGGGCCTTGTTGATATAAGTAGATGTATTTGATTGAAATTTAGTATTTGGATATTGTAACAGTACAAACAACATATATTGTAATGAATTGATATATTGGAGATGAGTCTTTCATTGGATGATTGTTGTGTTATATATTAGCATGTTTAAATCCTTGAATAACTAGGTTATCCTAAATGTCCATAGTAGTTCATAGTTATGGAAACATCTATGAGGTAAGAGTAATATGAGTGGATTGGTTGATTTTAATGGAGATGAAAATAGCAAGAGCTACTACCAACTTCGTACGTACATGATTAGGAGAATAAATCCCGAACTTGACCCACATCAAAATCACTTTATGGATCGTAGTCAAGAGTGATATTTTGATCAAGGTTGCATCTTTGTATTCTTAGACCTAAGATTCATATTTGGGACTTGAAGTGTAGGAATTATTGTGCATTGACATGGTTTAATGATGTTCCGTAAAAGGAAGTCATAAGGGCCATAATTGGTTATAACATTAACTACACTAATGGGCGTATATAGTCAAGATGAGATTTATTCCTCTTATTTGTTGAGAGTTAGACATCTAAGGCTTTACTCAAATTTGAACACTAATGAGATTGATCGCGATCCATATCTCATATTCAACATGATGTATGAGAAAAAGGAATAATTGATACCACACATTTAGTAACAATTATAGCTTAGAGCTCCTAGAATTGGTTGTTGATAAGATGGCACCCTTCATATGTTGTTAGGGGCAGTACCCTGTTGCTAGACGTCAACTACTGTCTATGTCATTCTATAATGAATCCTATGCAAGTGGGAGATTGTTGAATCTATATGCCCAGGAATCATTATTGTCACACCCCCAAACCAAGGATGGCGGAAACGTCCGGGAGTGGAGGACTTCATGTAGAGTATCACAACAACGAGTATAATAGTGCTCAAAGTAAATACAACCATCATAAATATAATTGAAAAAGTTACACCAAAGTATATGTTTACATGATTCAAATCAATTACATTATGATACAAAATGAACTGTTCGACGATTTATCGTCCCATCCTCAAAACGTGGTTAATTTCATGTTTCACTGAATTCCTGAGAATACAAGTAGTTTTGAAAAGTGTCAACACAAAGGTTGGTGAGTTCATAAGCTTTTGACAGTAAGAGTTTGAAAATCGATCTTTGTAAAGAGATGTATGATACCAAGAAAAATCCAATATTTTCCTTACAAAAGTTATGTAGTCCTAAATACCAGGACCGAAAATGAACAACTATTTGTCATACTTAAAGATATAAAAGTGGTTTTAAATTGGCATAAAACCCTTTCTGATGTGAGAAAAATTCCGTAATGAATGATGTGTAGTCTTAAATACCAAGACCAAAAGTATACAATAAAGTATGTAATTGTTGATGTAAAAAGTGATTTTAAATCGACATAAAACCCTTTTTGATATGAAGGCGTACAAGTATTTTTCCATACTTAAAGTAATTTCAATGAGCTAAATAGACATAACTCGCTAATTTAAAGTTAGAACCCGTAAATCTTATGATTGTTAATACCACATGTGAGCTATCATAACCATACTTGACATAGACGGCCTCGTAATACGACGTTCTTCAGGCGTCGCCGTTAAATGACACTTGTCACCACAGACCTGCTGGTCTAGCTGTTGCAAGTAGCTCTGGTGTGGGTTTGTCAAACCCAATATAGATCTATACACAACTATCACGTTCTCCCTACAAGAGACTCTGGTTACAATTTACAGGACTTTTTGACTTTGTTACTTTGGAAGTAACCCGAAGGGAATGACTCACAAATTTATTCATTAACAGATTTACGTGAACTAAACTGAAAACCTTTGGTAAATAAGTTTGAGAAGTAAATGATACATAAACTATACCTATTATAGTTTATCCAAAACGTTTGTAATGTATAAGAATTCTTTTATGAATGCTTTAATGCTATGAATCCATAAACTATGCTCATTATAGCTTAATATACGAGTTCTAAATGAATGATTAATCTTATCATGAATGACTATATTTCAGTTTATGATGATAAACTAACAAGGAAACACATTCAATATTTAGAACTTATCGTTGTACACTTTGCTCAACATAATACAAGGTGTTATGAAAGTTATAAGCTGTTAACAAATTTTCAACCTTTCTACACTGTTTTTGAAAAGTCATAGAAAAATCATACGAAGTTGAAAACTAAATCCGTAAATTCTGAGAGTTCCCAAAATGTGTCTAGTTTACTCATAATTTTTATCATGATTTTTTTATGACCTCCAACTTGGGTGAAAAAGTCCATAATCACAGACTGGTCCGGATTGGTGTTTGAAATGATAGGCAGTTTTGTAAAAATCACCATAAATTGTAGAAAAATCGTATGGAGATGTGCAAGTAGTCATTTTAAAGCTAAGAACTGGAACTACTTACACCTAAAATAGTTTTTCAAACAAAAATGTTTAAGTTGTCCAAAACAGTCCGTGAATGGAGTCCAACTTTTCTGATGAAAGCTGTTAGAAAATTTTAGTTATGTTCTTGGTGTTTTAACTTGTATTCCCCCCTTAAAAACTTAAGAAAAACATAAAAATGTAGGGGTATGAACTCACCTTGAGTGATTTCAGTAGATAAGTGTTGAAGAAGAGAAGTGTTCAACCCAAGAACACTTGAAGAATCCCTTGAAGATTCGAAGCTCTAACACAATTATAATGGAGTTTGTGTAAGATATCCATGATTTGAGTGGAAATAATTGAGATAATCATAAAGAGAATGGATTATGCTTACCAAATGTGGAGGAAAAACTCAAGATCAGCCCTGGAAATCTCAAATTTCTAGAGAGAGAAAGAGAGAGAGGAAAGAGTTTGATCTTCTTGTGAAATAAGAGCAAATGAGAGAAGTGAGGAGAGAGGATGAATATTCAGCTCTCAAAAACGTGGGAAAGAGTGATGATTGAATGGAAAGGACATTGATGTGACCTAGGTAAGGTGGGGAGGTGTGGCTGGTCATAGAGTGGGTGTGGGAGTGGTTGCTTGTGTCATAAAGTAAAGCAAAGTCAACACTCCACCTCTTTGTACTTTACCCACTTGCTTTTATTATTTAAATAAAGATTTTTATGAAAATATAATTAAATTGTGAATATTTAGGGTTTATTATGTTAAAATATGATTTTGGGTGAAAATCCCACGTTAAAATAATTAAAAACGGGCCTTAAACGCAAAACTACGCGAAAACCGGGAGAAAATGAGTTCCCAGCGAGACCTCTCGGTCCTAGGCCGAGGTTCGGTCCCTAGGCCGAGGCTCGGTCCATGCTGAGGATTGTAGCCGGAAACGAACAGAGGGAAACGAAGGGGCGAGAAGCTCGGTCTGAAGTCAGAAGCGAGGGCTCGGTCCTCGGTCCTCAGAAGGGAAGGTTCGGCAAGCCATCAGAAGGGAGGGTTCGGTTAGTCATCAGAAGAGGAAATTGTCAGAACCGAAAGGTGCCGAACGTTCGGGTTCGGTTGAGGCATGCGAGGTTCGGGCCCGAGAGGACCTTTCGGGTTCGGTTCAGCAGCCTTTGGCTCAGAAGGGTTCGGTTCCTAAGAGGGGTTTCGGTTCCTAAGAGGGGTTTCGGCTCCTTAAGTCCGTTTTTCGCGTAGACTTCCGTTTTTGGGCTGTTTTCGCCAAATTCGAGGGTCGGAATGCCCCGAGTGATTATAGAAAGTTGGGAGAGATTTCGAGAGAGATTTGAGAGAGATTCCACATACTCAGAGAGATTTGGGAGAGATTTGACATACTTGGAGAGATTTCACATACAGAGAGATATTTGGGAGAGATTTCATATTCTTAGAGAGATTTGGGAGAGATTTGACGCTCTTGGAGAGATTTCTCATACAAAGAGATATGTGGGAGAGATTTCACATTCTTAGAGAGATTTGGGAGAGATTTCACATACTTGGAGAGATTTCACATACAGAGAGATATTTGGGAGAGATTTCACATTCTTAGAGAGATTTGACATACTTGGAGAGATTTCACATACAGAGAGATATTTGGGAGAGATTTCACTTTCTTAGAGAGATTTGGGAGAGATTCGACATACTTGGAGAGATTTCACATACAGAGAGATATTTGGGAGAGATTTCACTTTCTTAGAGAGATTTGGGAGAGATTTGACATACTTGGAGAGATTTCACATACAGAGAGATATTTGGGAAAGATTTCATATTCTTAGAGAGATTTGGGAGAGATTTGACGTTCTTGGAGAGATTTCTCATACAAAGAGATATGTGGGAGAGATTTGACATTCTTAGAGAGATTTCTGATAAGAAGAGATGGAGTGAAAACGATTGAGAGAGGTTTCATTGGTGACCTTTTTTAGTGTCCGGCTTCGCACCGCAAGGTCCGTAAACCCCGTTAAGCCTTGTTTAAGGATCTTGCATACTCCCGATGAGTATGTAACATTGTTTTATCGGTTTGGCTCTCCACGTACCACCGTTTTAGGTTAAGGAGATCTAGATGTACGCACTTTTCGATTTATGATCTCTCGTTAGAATAGAGAGTTGTTTAGAAATTACATAACGTAAACTCTAGTACCTACGGGCAAATTGGGTTGATCGGTTTGACTTGTTGACTTTAGTTGACTTTGACTTGACCGAAAATTGACGGTTGTCACAATTATTGAGTGACATTGCTGATAATATATGATCATATAGGGTGACATCTTTATCAAGTTGGCACATTTTGTATATTTATTATTAATATGATTATTAATAAATAATATCAATTCTTGTGTTTAATCAGGGAATAATTATCGTTTTGTGAAAATAATAATTATAAGAGAGTATAACTAGTTATTATTTCATATGCTATGAATTAATAAGTCGTGCACAATATTTTGGACTAGTTGGATTCTTTTGTCTTTTACCAAAAGACAAAGATTATATTTTATAAACTTAGAGTTTATAAAAATTAAAGAATCCTCCTCTTTTCAGAGGTATGGCCGAATTTATTATTAAATGTCTCTCATGCTTTTTATGCTAGCCATTACTTTAAAGTATTTTAATGGTGAGTCCTTACCTGGCACAGACTATATAAGAAATACATGAGGCTTGCATTTTTGGCTAGTGAAACACTCTCTTCTTCCTCTTTATTCTTCACTAAAATCGTAGCTTGCTTCTTCCATCCTCTCTCCATGACTTTTGAAGTAAAGTGAATAATTAAAGCTTTCTTGAGTTGTCTCCTTTAATGCTTATTTGAGTTAAGCGCTTAAAGGCTTGAGACACTCAAGAATACAAGAATAAACTAGCATTCCAAGTGTCTTACTCTTGATGGTGGATACACATAGAGAAATCATATTCTTTGATTTTTGTTATCTTCATCAACACCCCAAAACCAGGTGGGGTCAAAGGCTAAAGGTTGTCAATATAAAAACTCTTTGGTTGTTTTTATTTCATTCTAACATCTATAAATGGATCCTTGATGGTTTAGTTTTGTTATAAATTAAAAATAAACTTGTTATTTTTAAAGAATTCTGTTGTCGGTTCTTATAAAAAACTAACTTATACTCTTTATCAAAACCTATCGGTCTATATGAAACAATCCCTTGGTTATGTCCATCATCCCTTTCCTCGTCATGTGTATCGCCTTAAGAAGGCTCTTTATGGCCTCAAACAAGTACACAGAGCTTGGTATCAACGATTTACGGTGTTTATCACCTCCCTTGGTTTCACCAACAGTCGCTCTGACACCTCTCTTTTCACTAAACACTTTGGCTCTGATACCATGTTATTGTGGAAAGCCTCCTCCGTAGGAGCGATATATTGCAGAAAATATATATGGAACAAAGTTACAATAAGGGCCCCTATACTATACAACAAATAAAAAAAAGTGTATGTCTAACAATAATGGTTAATGTGTTATCTTAAGACCGTTCTCAGTAAATAAATCATCATTAAGGACATATGGGATATTTCACACCCCTTCTTGTATTTTCATCCTTTGGAAATATCCATTCGATGTAGCATTCATTGATACACATACATATTTCCCATATTTTCATCCTTTGGAAATATCCTTTCAAATTAGCATTCATTGATACACATATACATGTAACGAGACAAGCATATATATAACTCAGAAAATATATTAAATCTTGATGTGGTCGGTCTTCCCATGTTTGGTAGTTATAGATAGTGTCGACCAAGAAACAAAATGAAGACTGTTTTGTGTTGTTTTCCGTCACTTACTCATATTTGGCAGTGATTTTCTTTATCGATGTTGTAGCTTTAATTTTCGCACTAGATGGAGAGGAAGGATATTTATGGAAGATATGTAGAGCACGGAGAGATGCAAAGAGAGAGCGTAGATCTTAATGGTACAGTAGTAGAAATAAAAATATTGGCGGTTGTTGGAATGAAACACATTGATGTTGACAAAGATCGAAAGGGGTATGGAAGGCAATTGGGGGGGGGGGGGGGGGGGGGGGGGGGGTTCGGTTGGAGCTATTTTCATTTGAGTGGTGACCGGTGGTGATGGATATAAGAAATCTTTGTAGCTGAATGTTAACAAAGACCGGTGATTGTGGTTGGAGAGAAGACAAGGTGAAGGGGTATAAAGGAAGAGATAGAGAGAAAGAAGACGGAGGGGTCGGTAATAGAAAAGAGGATGATGCATGGGAGTGGGATTGAGTTACTTTAGACGTGAATTAATTTAAAATTATTAAAATTCAAAACTGAAATTAATATATATTTAAAGTATAAATAGTCATTTCAAGTTTAATCCTACCGTATTAGATATCGTCTTCCTTGTTTGAGGTCGAGGGCTCAAGATCGGTCGTGAATATAAGGCCATTTCCAATCCATTAAACTCATGAAGAGTTGTATGGATTGCCACATAGGAAAGAGAACATACACATTCAATTTAATTATTAAAAAATTCATTACTTTTCATTACAATTCTATTACACCATTCAATGGTCATTAAACTCTACACTCTCTCTTCTATATTATATTCACATTTAATCTATTAAACCCTCATACAATTCTCATTGTGGATGGCCTAAGTAGATTTAAGTGATAGGTTAAAAGTAGATTATATTTGTGGTTCATAAACATCCAAAAAAAATTAAAAATTAACCTCTTAATTAAGGTACTAATGCTTGAACTAAAATCAAACAAAATAATAGACACAATGACCATTTTTGCAATTTTACCATAATAAAGTGCAAAAATAATGTTAAAATTAAATGAATAAGAAGAAAATTAACAAATATAAATCGAATGGGAGTCACAATATAGTCTTATCACTTTTGGGCACACTTTTCCACACTTTCAAATTGTTTATCAACATTACATAAACAAATCTCTTTAACAAAATAATAATAATAATAATAATAATAATTGTTAGCAATACCCATATCTGACACATGCGCGAAGATGAGTAGATGACCACGCCAATATATTAGATCAAAAAGTTATTGGAAGTCAAGACAAAACTGCATAGACAAAGTTCAGGAAACGAGCAAGAAGGTAGGATTTCTTAGGCGGCTATAGCTAACAACTGCGCGCCACGCTCTTTTCTTACCAATTTCCTTTATGCTGACTATATCGTTGACCAAAATAATTGGACACTGTTTGAACAAACCATTGGGGAATGATCGTGTATAAATAGATCCTTCGTAAATGGTTACTCACACATTCATATTCATTCAATCATTGAAAAAATGGCCTCAATCTTAAAAGGAGGAAGACTTACCTTGGCTCTTATCATCCTCATCGTCATTAGTTCATCATCTCACATCATTACAACCACCGCCACTGCTCGGACTCCATACAACCATGAACGCCAACTAGGTTCGGTTTTCTCTAAACATCTCATAGTTAATAATAAAAAAAACGCTAATAGAAGCTGCTCCGGTATTTCTTATAAATTAACTAAGGTTGCATTGTAAATACGTGTAGTTAATTTTTTTTTTCTTTTAAATAAGAAAACAGTTTCATTTTATCTTACTTTCGGAGTTGTAGGGTTATATTCTTATGATTTTGTTTTCTATATTTATTTCATTCGTGTAATTACTATCAATAGTCAATAGCTAATTTGTTTTCCATTCATCACCGGTTTTCCAGATTTTCTGATCAAACTAACCTTAATTATAATATATAAGAGGCATATACAACTTGTCCATCCCTAAAGATTAAAAATATTAGAAATTGATGTATGCAGCTACAAATTGCGATTATGACCCCATACAACAAAATGATGGACCCGACGGGTGTGGAAGTGGAAGTGGAAGTGGAAGTGGTGGATCACCAAAACCAAAACCAATACCATGCGGTTCAATGCCAGGTAAGAGCCTTTGTAGGAAGGGTTGCTGTGGAAAGACTAAAATGGGAAGGGCCGAATGTTGCTAGTAGTACCGGAGGTTGTACTACATCAAATAATGTATCTGAATCCATTGTCTAGATCAGAAAATAATATTTCAAATCATTTCCACCCTTTTTGACTGCTTTTACCTAAAGTCGTATATGTATGAGTATGTCCACAATAATTTTATATACAGATGTTGTTCGAAATGCTGTTTTAATCTCGAGGAAAAGATTCTATCATTATATTTGTCAAGATGGTTCACAAGTTTAGTAGAAGAAAAAAAAAATCAAACATTGGCACATGGCTGGCTATCAACTTTCACAAGCGGCATGAGCTTCATCCACATAACTTTGTACCACATGGAGTGTGTACCATATCGATGGTCACTTCTTTGTGTTGTGTTTTAGATCCCATAATGTTGGTTAATTTTAATTTTGATTCAAAATGGAAATATAGGATGTGTGTATAGTAAGGCCAATATTTTAAGACTCTGACTAAGCCTTAAAGGTCTCAGGTCTGCAACACCGATGAGCCTCTCTCTCTTTCTCTCTCTCTCTCTCTCTCTCTCTCTCTCGCTCTCTCTCTCTCTCTCTCTCTCTCATGTGTAGAGTACTCAGTATTTAGTGTGACAGTGGTTTTGGTTGAGGTGGAAGAAACCCACGCCCTTTTCACGTGGGAAGTATCCAAAGTGCTACGTCAACATGTCATGCAACTACGGTTGACCGGTTAGATGGTCAGAATTACAATAAATTAGTAAAAAAAGTGTCCAATTTGAAAAAAAAATCTTTGTCAAAATCAGATTTTTATGAAAACTTAATTATGATAATTTGCAATTTTTAAAATTTTAAGAACCTAAACATAAATATCAAGGGTTGCGTAGAACCATATTTATGATGTAAACCAAAAAGTTGACTTAATGTCGATTTTACTTGACTTGATGTCTATTTGACAGAGTAATTAAAGTTGTAGTGCAACATAAACCAAGCACACTAATAGAAACATGTGCTCAAAATACACATCGTTTAAAGTTTACGCAAAATCAAATGAGCCCCAAACTGAGGTAGAAGATTGACAATGGTATGTGGAGCATGTGAATGATGGAGAGAGATCAAAGCAAAAATGTTGCGGAATCATGACAAGTGCCATTTTGGCTTCTAACAAGGCAAAATTCAGTCCAACAAATATACGTGGACCACCACCAAAAGGGAGATATGATGTTTGTCCCTTGGTCACCTTCGAGACACCTTCAGAAAATCTTTCAGGCTTGAACTCGCTCACATCATCACCCCATATATCACGATCATGGTGCATAAGCATAATCTGCAATTGGTGGAAAGTTCCATCTGGTAATTTTATGTCCCCTAATTTGGTTTCCTTATGTGTCATTCGTCTTACTGCCGGTGAGTATAGTCTAAGAACCTCATGCGGAATCATGCTAACCTGGAAAACATAATTGGAGAGAAACGAATATATAGCATCATAGGAGGATTGTCACAACTAGGAATTCTAATGTTTTTGTAAACATTAACAATGATGACATTTGTGACTAAAACTTGAAAACATGCATGATTTTTATTCAATGACAACAAAATTCCATCAAACACTCTATGCAAACACTTCAAATGGTCAACAAAAGATTGGAAACCCCAAAAATCCCGGTTTAAGTCCACTATGGACTAGGATTTCCTTATTGGGCCTAATGGACCAATAACCTTCCAATTTGACTATTTTGGGCTTAGGACCCTTAAATAGGCCCTAATTGGACCCACTTTCATGAAACTTAACATTTTAGGCCATAATGAATCCACAATGAATTGGTTTGCCTTAATGGGCCTTATTGGGCTATAACTAACCTAATTAGCTTTCATGAACCATAAATCCATTCGTTTATACAAAATTGGGTCGTGAACTACAATAAAGGCCCAATGGGCCGAAAATCTTGTCCATAAACATTATAATCTCAAACCAAGGATTTAAGTGGGCCAAACTAATTCATTCCCTCCTTCCTTTGTTAGCCCATTTCGGCCCAAGTAAGAAAAAAAAAAGAATGAAAGATTTATCCATGCCACCTCATTTTTACAAGAAGGATAACCAAGCATTATACTCAACATATATCCATGCAACTTCGCATGTCTCCATGCAACTATCACTTCACTTCTTTCTCTCCTCTCTCTCTTTCTTCTTATCTTCGGCCGAGGCTACCCATACACACATCACCTTTGCAAATTACTTCAAACTCTCTCAATAACATCTTCATGCTTCCTCCAAATTTTCGAGAATCATAAGGGCTTCAAGAAGAATTTCATCCAAAAATCACTTCCAACTATATACTAGTGGTAAGATCTTGCAAACACGTTTTCCTTCTACACTTAATCACTTTTCTTACAACCTTAAATTCTTGATCATACTCCATAGAACCCTTCAAATTCGAGGACACTTCAAGGAGCTTGTTAGGGCCAAAAACAACACCATCTTCTTCCATTTGTTCTTCAAAACCATCAGCAACCAAGCTAGGTGAGTTCATACCCCCTTGTTTTCGGTTTTTACTTGTTTTTTTTTTTTTTGGGGGGGGGGGAGAATACAAGTGTTATGTGTTGATCTATGTGTGTTTGCATGTATTATGTGATTTCTTTGGTTTTTGGTTGTGATAATATGTTAATACTTGAGATATTTCGAGATCTATAGCAAAAGGGTGAAAGAATCATAAACAAAAACATAATAAACAACATACATCACAGATCTAAGGGTCCTTAAGTTTAATAAGTAAAAAACAAAGCCAAAGATCTTTACAAGTGTCATTTTGCAAAAATAACAAAGATTGGGTAAAAATTGAAAATTTTCGGTTTTATCAGGGTTATAAGGTATTTATTTATATAAAAGCTGATTTTTATGAAAATAATACTTTTTAAAGGGTCAAAAACATAAATTTTAGCTTAATGGGCTTAAATTTGGGCCTCACGAGTTTTGGGCCCAAAGTTGCGAAAAATGAAGAATTTGAGCGGCTGAAAGGGATATCTTAACAAACTATGAGTCTAAAACGTAAATAAACTATTTCAGGGGCTGAAAATGATTTGATGCAAAAATTGGACTAAAAATGCATAGTTTTTTATTTTTGGGTCAAAATTGTAAAACTTATAAAATTTGAGCCAAAAACGTAAAATTTTTACAAATAAACGTTGGAAATGAAAAATACAATATTTTTGGGTTGAAATTATTATTTAAATAAAGTTTGGGTCAAAAATGTCAAGAAAAAATGGTTTAAGGACCAAAAATGTCAATTTTGAAAAAAAAAAGAGAGAGACTAAAAGTGCCATTTTTATAGAAAAAGAGGCTGCAATTGTCAAACTAAATGTTTTTGTGCCAAATAGACAATTATAAAATTTAGGGTTAAAAATATCAAGTTTATAACGCATGGTTATATATATATATATATATATATATATATATATATATATATATATATATATATATATATATATATATATATATATATATATATATATATATATATACTAGCCGTTTACCCGCACCAAGTGACGGGTGCGAATAGTTTTTCAGAAATTAGTTTGTAGAGATGATTAGTTCTTTTATGCAAATTGACTACTACACCAAATAAATAGTGTGTGTGTTAAAAACTCAATTCAAGGTAATCTTAAAAACTTTCATACTCAACGCACATGGCTATATATTCAATGTACATTAACATTAACTCAATCCATTCAATTTAGACTCATCCACAACGTTACAATGTTATATAATACCTTTAATAGCAATAAAACTATAAGTCGGCGAATAGTTTATTTCGGAAATTAGCTTCTTTTCGGGAGACACTGATTAGTTACAATTTAACGGTTAGTTTGGTATAAAAAACATATCAAATTATGAATAAGACACAATATATTGTAAATTAGAGTTTAGAATTTAGTGTTTAATGCCGAGGGGAGGGGGTTCACTTAATAAATATAAGTATGCTATAGTTTTAGTTTTAGAATATAATATGTTACTTTGGGTTAAAAATAAAAGTAACAACCGTTAACATAAATAACTACATTGGTGTTATGGTTTACAAATGAATCTTATGTTACTATTTATTAAAATGAAAATGTTTGTTGTTATTTTAGGTTTAAGAAAGTTTGGAAGTAAAGACATAAAAATATGATTATGTTTTACTTTAAATGTGACATATATTTTTTGGGGTTAAAGATAAAAATACCTTATATTTTTTGTATAAAAACATGTTTATATCCCTTTTTGTTAAAAAGATATACGTTTAAACAGTTTATTTACTTTAATTTATTTTTTTAATAAATAAGTTATTTAGTGAAATAATTTAATATAATTTATAAAAAAAAAAAGTCTTAAAATCATATGTATACAATTGATAATTTATTATTGACAGTTTTTAAATCTTTTTTAATTATGTTTTATTTAAAGCAATTAAAAAAACTAAAATTGCTTATTTGCAAATATAACGAAATTAATATAATGGGCTTGAATTCTTTTGGAGACAATGGTCTACACCTTTTTTTATTATCACAAATTAAGAAAGAAATTTAACACGGCACATTGCAATTGACTATCAGACTATGTGCACCCTAAATGAAAAATAAATATTAAAATAAATTTTATCAAAAACCAAAAAAAATTATTGTCTTCATAATTAAACAAACACACAAGTTAACTTCTAAACAGTTATCAAAACAGAAAAAAAGTCTTTATTTCTCTTTTTGCTACCTATTTGTTGCACATAAAACCAAACCATTTCCTTGCAATTACTAAAAAGGAAATGAGGATGTAGTTTACAAAGTTGGCTAATTCATAAAGGAAACCGAATCACATTATGAAAACACAAAAACCTATCACACCATGTTTTGTTCCATCTACATCTTTTTGCATGTCCTGTCTTCCCTTCAGCATTTGCTACTCCATTTGGTATTTTTACAACTGCAACATATTCAAAATGAAAACAAAACCCCTCAAATTTACCATTGATAAAGATACTAAGACTCCATTCCACTTATATTGAAAGTTTTTTAGTGAATAATGGGATAATTGTTTTCATACTTAACATATAAATCAACTATCAACAAAAAAACTAAATATGTAGGTACCGGGATAATAAATCGATGAAGAGGACGGTAATGTCCAGATCTGTACAACCAATAGAAAACCCAAATCAATTATTAACAACAAAAAAATCGATTATATCCTCTGTGTATCTGCCAAGAGCGGTTCCATCAGGGGCGTTTTTGTCTAACTAAGACCAAAAAGAGCAAAATCTCTATCCAACCCCACATTGTTATTTCTATATCAAGGGTGAGAGAAACAAAGCACCAAAAGGGAGCCAAACCAAATAGAAGCAATAGTCGCAACAACTAACAATCAGAAAAAGACAAACAACCAAACATCGGTGGAACGCCAAAGAATAAAGGAAACATGAACATAAACAACACCGCCACCAGAAAGAGAAAGAGAAAGTCACGACATCACCAACACACCACATCACAGCAGACAGACCAAGCAAACAGACCAGAACGACCTTGGGGAAGAAAAGTCCAATACGAAACCAAAAAGCCAGAATGCAAGAAAAGCACCACCATAAAAGCCTATTGGGAGATATCGATCAGGACAAGCTGTGGGATAAAATGACGCCTACTAAAAGTTGTAATGAACCATAACCAAAGAAACAAACAAGGGCAAAATCAATAAACTGCAACATGCACCTCTCCAAACAACTTGAAAAACACCAAACCACTATACATTAGATCTGCAAAACAACCGAAAGTAGAAGAAAAAAACACGCACACACCAAGACCACCCCCCCCCCCTAAAAAAAACGACCCATGAAGAAAAAAACATACATGAAGAAATATCAAGATGCAACAAAAAAACCAACAAAAAGTCTACCCTAAGCCGATATGACACTAGGTGGATCTTTGAAAAGTTAGTGTCATAATAATTATAAAAAAAATGCAAAAAAGACTAAATTAAAGAAGGCTTTATCCACTTCGTTATCTATTTCTTAGTGAATTACCAAAACCTCATCCTATCTTTATTACAAATTAAAGATCTCAGGCTCTTAGTGTGGATATATCAATGAAACAGAGAACCTAAAATAGGAAGCAAATGTAGATTAATTTTTTTATGCAATCCTATATTCTACAGAAGATTTTAACTAATTTATATTATTGTAAATGCATCATTAAAATTATACTGAACTTTTAATAATTATTAATTTGCACTTCATACATGAAATAATACCAATTACATATATATATAAACATATGAATAAGGATGGAGGAGTTACCGGTGGATAATGTGATCCATAATTCCATATTTGGCTTTCGTTTCTACAAACATTGAAGAAGTTGTATCAAAAGATGAATTTAAGATACTAACCGTTCTTGGCTCCCTGTACAAAAAGGAAACGAAAATGAGTTTAGAAATCTCATTAAATACCTGTAATTTACTTATTTATTCAAATAGATAACTTGAAAAGTCATTATAATGACAAAGTCACTATAAACTCCTATTTAAACTCCTATTTAAACAAAGTCACTATAATCTCTCGTTTACTATTTCAATTTCAAGATAATGACAAAGTCACTATAAACTCCTATTTAAACATATCTAAACCGACCTTAACTAAGAGTATGACGAAAATGCCCCTGTTAAGCACCTTAACTACAAATACTACACCTTTCACATGTCTGTCAGATCACAGGCTCCCAATCTTATTTCCTTAACTATCTCACGCCATGTGTATCTCTATTCACCATAATGCTAACATAAACCATTGACCAAAATTAGAAAAAAAATAATTATTTTGATTTTTTAAGAATATTTGAACCAGCCTCTTCTCGTTGAAAAACATAACACAAAAAATCACTGAACTAAAAAAGACATGGTCAAAGTAAATACAAGTGACATTAGGAAAGTCCAAGGCTACTGAAACTATTTTTAATAAGCAACTCACACATATTCAAGATGGATTGCAGATAACATGTTATTTATTGTCCATCAAACATTGTTAAAATCACGTCGCTCCTAAATCGTGAAATGCGCTTACCACAGTTGCTTCTGACAGCACAATTGATTAATCTACGAGTCGTCAAATTGCCTAAGGACAATAAATAACATGATTAAATGCATAATCCAATTAATCGAGTGAATTGCACAAAGATAAACGAAGAGCAACCTCGAGAGAACCTGTAATGGTGATGAATGGGGAAGAAGGGGGAGACGGGGGAGAAGAAGGCGATAGAGTAGCCATTCCTGTGTTTGCTATTTCTAGTATTTTAACTCCTTGTTGGGTTAAGGAATCAGAAAAAGGGTTATATAATAAACCATACAAACGTGTAAACTCGGATAAAGGTCGAATACTCACAGATCAAGTATTGCATCCTTGTTTTCTTCACCGTTAATGACCTCGATTGCTTCAAGCCTGACGATCGGAGCAACCTGATCCCCGGTGTCTTCGTCGTCAGCAGCGGCTTCCTCCTCCTCTCTGTGTTCGGTATCATTGATAGCCATTATAGTCACGGATCAAAGATGCTGAGACCTGAGAGCGTCTGTTAGGGTGAAAATCGAAGGCGGCGGTGTCTTCGTCGTCAGCAGCAGCGACTTCCTCCTCCTCTCTGTGTTCGGGATCATTGATAGCCATTAGTTGAGGATCGAAGATGATGAGTAGCATTAGTCTCCATTACAGATCTAAAAAATCAGAGGTTTGATTGATCTGTTCATCACCGCCTCCGTATGAAGTTAGGAAAGGGGCATCTTTGGTGGTGTCGATGTGAATACATTAGATGGCAGTGTGTTTAGGGATTCCTTGTATTAGGGTGTAGTATATGATCCGTGCAGCGTATAGAATAATACGTATAATGCTTTAATATATTGTAAATGAGGTAATATATGTTGTACCTCTTAATTTTCAAGAAATGGGCAATATCTTTAATAATATATATATATATATATATATATATATATATATATATATATATATATATATATATATATAACTAAAGCTTCGTTATAAATGAAACGTTAAGATACTTTTAACATTGCGAAAAACATTTAGCATACAACAAATACCAATACTACGAACATAAAGTCGATAAACCATAAATGATTCAATGACTGGGCCCAAAATCTTCTGCTCGTGCTATTTGGTCTTTGTGGCCCAATATCATGATTATTGGGCCCAATGTATTCAAACATGTTTATTGGGTCTTGTTGATCCAATTACATGCCTAATGGACCCTCAATGGCTTTTACATGCTATTGGGCCTTAGTGGCCCATTTGCATTTGCTAGTAAGGTCCAAATCAGTCATAGGCGTGATTGGCTAACATGTCCGCCGTATACTCGACACCCTATAATAACATACATGATTAGTAGGTCTCTGCAGCCCTCTTCTCTTCGTCTATTAGACTTACCTTTTATTCAAGTAAACATAAATCAAGTTCTAAACAAGGTTATTCAATATCAGTTGGATTTAGTGGGAAATAACGGGTGACACCAATAAATATCGGTCGTAGTCTGTAGTTATAACCAAAGTCTCTTGGAGGGAGAGCGAGAGTTTGTGTATAGGTCTATACGGGTGTGACTCCCCCACACCTAAGTTGTTCGCTACAGTTAGACTTGGCCAGTCTAGGGTGACAAAATCTTGATCAAAACCGGAGTTTGGAAAAATGTCAAGACAGGCGAATTAGTCATTATTATGCATGGTTATAAAGACTCACATAGAGATCTAACACCATCTAAGTAATCATGGGAAAACATATTCATTCGTTGTGACGATTTAATAATACAAAACTGTCATACTACTTATATCAGAAAACATCGGGTTTTCCGGGGGAACAACATTATTCACTCCTACATACAACACTATAATACAATAATCAATAATAATCACTTTTACTTGTTTTGAAATCACATACATATGCACTCATGGGATCATCGCATCTTTTTTGCAAACAGTTTTTGTACAGAAAATATCAGATTTTCTGGGTTTTACAAACAATACAAACTAATTTTATGCTTATGAACTCACCAACATTATATATGTTGACGTTTTTAAAACAACTTGTATTCTCAGATAACAGATAAGCTGAAGAAAGTTATCAAGTGTGTTAGGATGTTATGTTTTGTGACTCTCAAACAATTTATGTTATGGATATGTAATATTTAAATAATGTACTTGATGTGAAGAATGACAGTTGTACTATGTAATGTTGGTGATGTATGTGTTTGTTCATGTATATTCACTGTGATGGTATTCAATTGCTAGTCACACGAGCCCTCGGACGTTTTCGCCGTCTGGTTCGGGGGTGTGACAGGTTGATATCAGAGCCAGGTGTATAGTGAACTCGCATATCTAACCACACATTGATATGCAACTATAAACCCAAAGAGGGACTAAACAACTCTGAACAAAACAAATAAATTATAATAATAAACACTCTTACTTGTGCGACTTAGGAAAATAAACATAATAACAAATCAAATAAAATGATTTGAAAATCCTGACATATCGGTTAAGCCAGGACTGTTCATAGTTGTATTAAGGGGCGAATGTAGCCTGGTCAACTACATTTCCTCCAGAATACAACTATCACATGCCCTGGGGCGATCACGATGGTCGGTAAACCTAAAACATACCCTTTTATTAACCAAGAAGAGAACATCAACTTAATTTATATGACAACTAAAACATCTTAGGGGTAATAATAGTTTATTTATATACCCTCCTTGTGTATTCCTCATCATAGTCACTATGGAAGACGAGCATCAAGGCATTCAGTTTCACCAGGCCTTGGTGGCCCACGGAATGATTGAAGACGACCCCGAGGAAGGACAAGGAGCAGCTCATGACATTGGACCCGACGAGTACACCGATACAGATTACGAGTATGAGGGGACCGATGACGACAAGGAAGAAGAAGGAGACACAGACGAAGCCTACGTTGAATCACCTACCGACAAAATGGACCAGGACCATCCTGACCCACCAGGAAACCCCGTGGGAGAGGATCGTTCGCTAGAAGAAGAGGTTACCACACGTCGACAACAGTTGTTTGCCATGGAAGCAAGAGCCGTGCAAGCTGAGCAAGAACGAGATGAAGTCATCGGAGAGATAACCGAGATGGCTCAGTTGTTGGCACAACATTTTGGGATATGATATCGTTCCCACCATTAGGAGATTTACAGCATGATCAGGATCTGCAGTATGTCTATTGGTATTAGGAATCTCTTATATGATCTATGCTAGGTACCATTGACTCTATGTTTAAGTGATTACACTACTCATAGAGTCGTTATGCTGCCGAACTTTGTACCCTTTATGTATGCTCTTTCGAGCAAATTTTCATGTATCAAAGTATGGATATTATTAGTGGAAAATAATATGTGTTCTAACGTGATGTTGTTATCTGCTATGTGCTATATTTCCATGTTGTATGTCAATATGTGAAACTACTTAATTATATGCAATACACCTAGTTTATAGGATCACAAACTCGCAAAAAAAAATTATAGGCACTCAACATCTTTTTGTTCCATGACAGAAGGATGCCTCAACGACCCACCCGTGGAAACCCCGAGCCGACACCACCATAAATCAACTCAGTTGCATTTCAAGCAGTTGTATCTGCTACAGTCACAGCGGCATTGGCACGTATCCACAATGGGAACAATGGTGGAGGCGAAGGACAAGGGGCTGGAAGCTCAAACAACGGAATGAACCAGGGGCCTACCAAGACATGCTCCTACAAAGATTTCACCAACACCAAGCCACGAACCTTTAATGGCACAGGGGGAATGATAAACTTGAAGAGATGGATCGAGAAGGTGGAATCGGTGTTCGAGATATGTGAATGCCCCGAAGAGGTCAAGGTGAAGTTTGCAGCATGTATATTTTTTGATCAAGCTCTCACCTGGTGGAATGGACATGTGGAGGCCATGACTCTTCCCGTAGCCAACGCCATGCCGTGGGCGGAATTGAAAGAAATGTTGATGGTCGAGTACCCGCATGGCGAAATTCAGAAAATGGAACAAGAGTAATGGAACCTCACAGTCCGAAACTCCGACATCGGTACTTACATATCAAGGTTTAGCAAACTGTCTCTGTTGTGCCCTGGCATGATTACCTCGGAAGGAAAGAAAATCGAACGATTCATCTGGGGATTAACTCCGCCAATTCAAGGAAATGTAATAGCCGCAAATTTTGAAACCTTTGGCAGCGGCAAGAGGTTGGCCAAGAAGTTGTACGACCACAACAACAAAAGAGGGGAAAAAGCAGAGGAAACTGAAAGCAAGAAGGAGAGTGATAACAAGAAGGGAAAGAATAACAAGCGGAAGGGAAGACAAGGCTCAGAGTCGTCAGAGAAACAACAAACAGTGATAGTTCATGTTGCAACCACCCAAGTTCCCTCCACGCTACATGTTCCAACCTCATCTACCCCAAGTGCCCCTAAGCAGTATTCCGGAAATCTCCCAAAGTGCAACAAGTGCAATTTTCATCACAATGGTGAATGCAGGGAGATGCATTGTACCAGTTGCCACCGAAAGGGTCAACGACAAAATACTGTAGAAACTATACTCCCCAGAACCAACAACCGGGAAACAACAACAACAACCGCAACAACAACAACAACAACAACAACAACAACAACAACGGCAACAATACTGGGGAAAGCCACACTTGTTATGGATGTGAAAGGACTGGGCATTTTTGTCGAAACTACCCCACTGTCAACAACCCAAGGAATGGAGGAGCGGCGAGAGTGCTGACCCTAGGACAAGGAGAAGCGGTTCAGGATCCCGCTGTAGTCACTGGTACGTTTCTCCTTAACAACACATATGCATGCATTCTGTTTCATACCATGGCAGAGCGAAGTTTTGTGAGTAATAAATTCAAATATTTGTTAAAACAACAACCCTAGAAGCTTAATGAAACCTTTACGGTGGAAATGGCTAATGGGAAAACAAAATCAACTGGGGAAATCTACGTAGGATGTACCCTGACCTTAAATCATCACGCGTTTCAAATAAGTTTGATGCCTGTATCTATTTGTAGTTTTGATGTGATTATCAGCATGGATTGGTTGAACCCCCATCATGTCGAAATTATGTGTCACGAGAAGGTCGTTCGCCTTCATCTCCCTAACCAAGAAACCCTAATTATATATGGAGACAAATCCAGTATGAACCTTCGTCTTATCTCGTGTATTAAGGCACATAAGTGTCTACAAAAAAAGGACTTGGCGTTTCTGACTCATATCTTCGATAAATCCAAGGATGAGGTTAGTATTCGAGACATACCAGTGGCTTGCGATTTCCCTGGCATCTTTCCTGAAGACCTTCCGGGGATACCCCCAGAAAGGCAAATCGAGTTGCGAATTGACCTTGTGCCAGGAGCTACACCCATCGCCAAATCTCCCTATAGATTGGCTCCTGTGGAGATGCAAGAACTGTCAAGCCAACTCAGCGAACTCTTGAGCAAAGGATTCATCCGACCTAGCTTCTCACCTTGGGGAGCTCCAGTCCTTTTTGTTAAAAAGAAGGACGGATCCTTTAGAATGTGCATCAGTTATAGAGAGCTGAATAAGCTCACTATTAAGAATCGCTACCCACTTCCACGAATCGATGATCTATTCGACCAGCTTCAAGGAGCAAATTACTTTTCTAAGACAGATCTGCGATCCGGCTATCACCAACTCAAGGTCCGGGAAGAGGATATCCCCAAGACCGCTTTCTGAACTCGCTATGGACATTATGAATTTGTTGTATTCGGTCTAACGAATGCCCCTACCACATTCATGGACCTGATGAATCGAGTATGTCGACCATTCCTCGACAACTTTGTCATCGTTTTCATCGAAGATATTCTGGTCTATTCTCGAAGCGAAGAGGAGCATGGTCGACACCTCCGACAAATCTTGGAAACCTTGCGAGCCGAAAAGTTATACGCAAAACTCTCTAAGTGTGAATTTTAGCTTCGTAGCGTAAATTTCTTGGGTCATGTTATCATCCAAGAAGGGATACATGTGGACTCTTCTAAGATCAAAGCCATTGAAGGATGGGCAGTCCCAACGAAACCCACTGAAATTCGACAATTTCCGGGTCTTGCAGGCTACTACAGAAGATTCATTCAAAACTTCTCCAGAACGGCCAAGCCACTTACCATGCTTACACAGAAGGGCGTACCATTTGAATGGACCAAAAAGCAGGAGGTTTCCTTCCTAACTCTAAAACGAGCTCTCTGTAGTGCAGTACTATCATTACCAGAGGGAACTGAGGACTTCATAGTTTATTGTGATGCTTCGAATCAGGGTTTATGTTGTGTACTAATGCAGCGTGGGAAAGTGATAACATATGCATCCCGGCAACTAAAGACACATGAGGTGAATTATACCACCCATGATCTTGAATTGGGAGCTGTGGTTTTTGCCTTGAAGATTTGGAGGCTCTACCTTTATGGTACAAAGTGCACCATTTTCACCGGCCACAAGAGCCTCCAACACATTTTAAATCAAAAGGAGTTAAACATGAGGCAACGAAGATGGGTTGAGCTGCTAAACGATTATGAGTGTGAAATCAAGTACCACCCAGGCAAGGCTAATGTGGTAGCTGATGCCTTAAGTCGGAAAGAGCACTCAAATCGTCGTGTGAAAACTCTTTCAATAACCATTCAATCCCATCTGTCCTCGCAAATCAAAGAAGCCTAGTTGGATGCCATGAAGACAGAAAACAGAACAAAAGAAGCGTTACATGGAATGGAAAAGAACTTCAAAGTCAAGGAGGATGGAGCGTATTATTTCATGAACTGGATTTGGGTCCCTAAACTTGGGGGATTCAGAGAGGTAGTCATGAATGAGGCCCACAAGACACGATACTCCATCCATCCGAGTTCAGATAAAATATACCTGGATATCAAGCAACATTATTGGTGGCCTAACATGAAGGAAGAAATTGCCACTTACGTTAGCAAGTGCCTCACTTACGCTAAAGTGAAGGTAGAATATCAAAAGCCCTCGAGACTATTACAACAACCAATAATACCCGAGTAGAAATGGGAAAGGACCATGGACTTTGTGACTAAATTATCCAAGACAAATGACGGATTGGATGCCATATGGGTAATAGTCGACAGGTTGACGAAATCTGCCCATTTCCTACCAATAAAGGAGACATACAAGATGGAACGACTGACGAGAATCTACATCAAAGAGATTGTGAAACTCCATGGAATACCAATATCTATCATCTCAGACCATGATAGTAGATTCACTTCACGCTTTTGGCAGACGGTTCAGAAAGCTATGGGGACACAACTCGACATGAGCACTGCTTACCACCTACAAACGGATGATCAAAGTGAGTGAACCATTCAAACGCTTGAAGATATGCTTCGAGCATGTGTGACAGACTTTGGAAGGTCGTGGGATATCCAACTGCCTTCAATTGAGTTTTCGTACAACAACAGTTATCACACAAGCATCAAAGTTGCTCCTTTTGAAACATTATATGGGCGTAAATGTAGATCACCATTGTGTTGGGCTGAGGTAGGTGACACTCAGCTAGCAAGAGGGCCGACACCAAACAATGCATTAACAGGGCCAGAAATAATACGTGAAACGACAGAGAAGATAGTTCAAATCAGAGCTCGACTTCAAGCATCACGAGACCGACCAGAAGAGCTACACTGATAAAAAACGAAAGTCCTTGGAATTTCAAGTCGGGGATCGGGTGTTGTTAAAAGTATCTCCCTGGAAAGGGGTGATCACTTTCAGGAAACAGGGAAAACTAAACCAACGGTACATTGAACCATTCGAGATTCTTGCCTGAATCGGTCCAGTGGCTTATAGACTGCAGCTACCTGTCAATCTCAACAGTGTACACCCCGTGTTCCATGTTTCCAATTTGAAGAAGTGCTTACCCGACGAAACACTTGTCATCCCCATGGATGAAATCGAAATCAACGAGAATCTACTGTTCGTCGAGGAACTGATTGAAATCATGGACAGTGAAGTGAAGCGTACTAAGCACAGTCAAATTCCGATTGTGAAAGTTCGGTGGAACGCAAAGCGTGGACCGAAATTCACATGGGAACGCGAAGATCAGATGAAGCAAAAGTACCCTCACTTATTCTCGCACTCTCAGACCTAGTTTCAAAAGAATTTCGGGACGAATTTCCCTCTAACGGGGGGTGATGTCACAACAAGGAATTCTAATGCTTTTGTAAACATTGACAATGATGACATTTGTGACTAAAACTTGAAAACATGCATGATGTTTATTCAATGACAACAAAATTCCATCAAACACTCTATGCAAACACTTCAAATGGTCAACAAAAGATTGGAAACCCTAAAAATCCCGGTTTAATTCCATTATGGACTAGGATTTCCTTATTGGGCCTAATGGACCAATAAGCTTCCAATTTGACTATTTTGGGCTTAGGACCCTTAAATGGGCCCTAATTGGACCCACTTTCATGAAACTTAACATTTTGGGCCATAATGCATCCAAAATGAATTGGTTTACCTTAATGGGACTTATTGGGCCATAACTAACCTAATAAGCTTTCATGAAACATAAATCCATTCTTTTATAAAAAAAAATTGGGATGTGAACTACACTAAAGGCCCAATGGGTCGAAAATCTTGTCCATAAAACATTATAATCTCGAACCAAGGATTTAAGTGGGCCAAACTAATTCATTCCCTCCTTCCTTTGTTAGGTCATTTCGGCCCATGTAAAAAAAATAAAATAAATAAGAAGAATGAAAGATTTATCCATGCCACCTCATTTTTACAAGAAGGATAACCAAGCATTATAATCAACATATATCCATGCAACTTCTCATGTCTCCATGCAACTATCACTTTAGTTCTTTCTCTCCTCTCTCTTTCTTCTTATCTTCGGCCGAGGCTACCCACACATACACATCACCATTGCAAATTACTTCAAACTCTCTCAATAAAATCTTCATGCTTCCTCCAAATTTTCTAGAATCATAAGGGCTTCAAGAAGAATTTTATCCAAAAATCACTTCCAACTACATACTAGTGGTAAGATCTTGCAAACATGTTTAACTTCTACACTTAATCACTCTTCTTACAACCTTAAATTCTTGATCATACTCCATAGAACCCTTCAAATTCGAGGTCTCTTCAAGGAGCTTGTTAGGGCCAAAAACAATACCATCTTCTTCCATTTATTCTTCAAAACCGTGAGCAACAAAGCAAGGTGAGTTCATACCCCCTTTTTTCGGTTTTTACTTGTTTTTGGGGGGAGAATACAAGTGTTATGTGTTGATCTATGTGTGTTTGCATGTATTATGTGATTTCTTTGATTTTGGTTGTAATAATATGTTAATACTTGAGATATTTCGAGATCTATAGCAAAAGGGTGAAAGAATCATAAACAAAAACATAATAAACAACATACGTCATAGATCTAAGGGTCCTTAAGTTTAATAAGTGAAAAACAAAGCCAAAGATCTTTACAAGTGTCATTTTGCAAAAATAACAAAGATTGGGTAAAAATTGATAATTTTCGGTTTTATGAGGGTTATAAGGTATTTATTTATATAAAAGCTGATTTTTATGAAAATAATACTTTTCAAAGGGTCAAAAACATAAATTTTAGCTTAATGGGCTTAAATTTGGGCCTCACGAGTTTTGGGCCCAAAGTTGCAAAAAATGAAGAATTTTAGGGGCTGGAGTGGAAAAATTAACAAACTATGAGTCTAAAACGTAAATAAACTATTTCAGGGGCTGAAAATGACTTTGATGCAAAAGTTGGACTAAAAATACAAAGTTTTTGATTTTGGGGTAAGAATTCTAAAACTTACGGAATTTGAGCCAAAAATCTAAACTTTTTACAAATAAAGGGTGGAAATGACAAATACACTAGTTTTGGGTTGAAATTATTATTTAAATAAAGTTTGGGTAAAAAATGACAAGAAAAAATGGTTTAAGGACCAAAAATGTCAATTTTCATAAAAAGGGACTAAAGGTGCCATTTTTATAGAAAAAGGGGCTGCAATTGATAAACTAAATGTTTTTAAGCCAAATAGACAATTATAAATTTTTGGGTTAAAAATATCAAGTTTATAACGCATGGTTATATATATATATATATATATATATATATATATATATATATATATATATATATATATATATATATATATATATATATATATATATATATATATATATATATATATATATATATATATATATATATGGGAAAAGGGAATATATGGCTGTAATGTATATATGCTTGGGTATAGAACCTTCTAATACGACAGCGTTTTGTAAAAAATCATTAAAAACTTGTTCATAGATTATGCGGGTTTTTTCCATGCATACCGTTTGTTTCCTTCTCCACTCATCTGAAACCCTAAATCTTCAAATCGTGGTTCTCCATCCACAATCAAATTGATTTAAGGTAAAAACTTTTTCTCCTCTACTGCACATGAAATTTCTGTTTTGGTTTAGTTGATTCGGACTAAAATGCAATCAGCATATAAAAAAAACTTGTTTTTTTATCATTGTCGTCAAAAGATTCTATCAATTTAAGAAAAAACACACTACATGATATTTAATTGATTTCTTTAACAAAACAATAGCTAAAATCTAACGCAGTCATCATAATTTTTAATTGGTTTCTTTAGCTTTAATTGGTTTCAGACAATTAGTACAAACACTAAAATTAAAGCCTTTAGTTTTGTAAATCTAAAACGGAGATAACAATTAATTACAATTAAATTTTCGTCTTCAAGTAGATCAATTATAAAACCAATAATTTAAGAGTGTGTTCTAGTTCCATGAAAGAAATTAGAAAGAAACGAAATTAACTCTTAGTAATTTTTAACTTGTCAATGTTTATGCATTATGGGTTTGTAACTTTGTACTGATTTTTTTTATCCCTTGTGTGTGTGCTACAGGACATGCATAATACCATGGATTTAGAATTTCAAGAATCTAATGAGCCATTACAAACATATGCAACTTATGTTGATGCTGATGAGCAATTACAAAGAGATGCATCTTATTTTGATGTTGATGTTAACCTTGGACATGATGGAGATGAAAGTAACGATGAAGGTATAAATCAAATGTTAAGATATTTTTAACATTGCGAATAAACATTTAGCATACAACAAATACCAACACTACGAACTTAAACTCGATAAACCATAAATGATTCAATGATTGGGCCCAAAAGCTTCTGCTCGTGCTATTGGGTCTTTGTGGCCCAATATCATGATTATTGGGCCCAATATATTCAAACATGTTTATTGGGTCTTGGTGATCCAATTACATGCCTAATGGACCTTCAATGGCTTTTACATGCTATTGGGCCTTAATGCCCCATTTGCATTTGCTAGTAAGGTTCAAATCAATCATATGCGTGATGGGCTAACGTGTCCGCCGTATACTCGACAACCTATAATAACATACATGATTAGTGGATCTTTGCAGCCCTCTTCTCTTCGTCTGTTAGGCTTACCTTTTATTCAAGTAAACATAAATCAAGTTGTAAACAAGGTTATACAATTTCAGTTGGATTTAGTGGGAAATAACGGGTGACACTAATAAGTGTCGGTCGTAGTCGGTAGTATAACCAGAGTCTCCTGGAGGTAGAGCGAGAGTTTGTGTATAGATCTATACGGGGGTGACTCCCCCACACCTGAGTTGTTCGCTACAGTTAGACTCGACCAGTCTAGGGTGACAAAATCTTGATCAAAACCGGCGTTTGGAAAAATGCCAAGACAGGCGAATTAGTCATTATTATGCATGGTTATAACGACTCACATAGAGATCCAACACCATCTAAGTAATCATGGGAAAACATATTCATTTGTTGTGACGATACAATAATACAAAACTATCATACTACTTATATCGGGAAACATCGGGTTTTCCAGGGGAACAACATTATGCACTCCTACATACAACACTATAATACAATAATCAAACAATCACTTTTACTTGTTTTGAAATCACATATATATGCACTTATAGGATCATCGCATCTTTTTCGCAAACGGTTTTTGAACAGAAAATATTGGATTTTCTGGGTTTTACAAACAATACAAACTAATTTTATATCAAACATGATTATGAACTCACTAACATTATATATGTTGACGTTTTCAAAACAACTTGTATTCTCAGGTAACAGATAAGCTGAAGAAAGTTACCAAGTATGTTAGGATGTTACGTTTTGTGACTCTCAAACAATTTATGGTATCGATATGTAATATTTAAACAATGTACTTGATGTGAACAATGACAGTTGTACTATGTAATGTTGGTGATATATGTGTTTGTTCATGTATATTCATTGAGATGGTATTTAATTGATAGTCACACGAGCCTTCGGACGTTTCCGCCGTCTGGTTCGAGGGTGTAACAAGGATGTATGGTTTTATAAAGGTATTGAAAGGCTCACAATTTTTAAACGATTCAACCCATTGCTTTCTGTTTTTTCATGCCCAAATACTTGTGAAACTTCTTCTCTGGCACGCTCTTGCCAATTTGTGTGCTGAGCCAACAAAAACATAGTGCAAACTAGTAAGATTCCAATAGTCTCTTGTCCAGCAAAGTAGAAAAGCTTACACTCATCGATTACTTCATCAATGGTTAATCCAGAATTCTTATACCCATGTTTAATTTCTCTGTAATTTGATTCCAAGAGTATTCCCAACAAGTCATCTTTACTCCTTTCTACAGCTTTCATTGCGATTGTTCGTTTGTCAATGATACTCCTTATGGTAGCCCTCACTTCTCGGTCAATTTTCTTTATCCTGTTATTGGTTTTTGTTGGCAAAAACCTGGTATTTATGTGTGAATTATATTAGATCGTCTCTTGATCAAGAGAAAAACAATGTAATAAAATATTTTTCGGAAAGATAAACACCTCGATCCAGGAATGTAGAATGATTGTATAGCGTCTATAACTAACACTGCTAGTTCCCGTTGTAGCTCAAATATTATATTCCCTTCTTCAATGTTACTACCTAATGTTGTACGTGAAATAACTTCACTGGATAACATTTCACTACAAGGATCGAGCACTATGCAGACAAATGATAATAATAACAATAGAAAAAGGTCCCAACCTTTCATATAGTATATACAAGTTTTCAGCATTAGAGACATCAAATAAAGTCAGTTTAATGGTAAAGGTATTGCCCTTGACATCCAAAGGTCGCACCTACGAATAATGTAATCCCCAAGAGTGTGTTTTTCAAACAAGCTTAAAAAGTTGGCCTGTTTGCCATGTATGTAACTAACTTGTTTTTTTTTTGAACGACCATGTTAGTATTTGTCTGGGATTGAACCCAAGACCTCCTGCTTAGAAACCCTAGTTAGACACTTTGTATGTAAGCAACTTGTAACCGACAAAACCTCCTAAAAAGCTATAAACGAAAAAAATTAAACAAAACTTCTGTAAGCAACTTGTAACCGAGAAAACCTGCTAAAAAGCTATAAATGAAAAAATTAAACAAAACTTTCGATGTTACTGAACCTAAAATAGGTCAAAGGGTAAAACCAAAGATTTTATAAAAACTTAATGACTTTTATTTCATTAGCCCTATTACCCAAAAGCTTGTTTTTTAAACAAGCTTAAAAAGCTACCATTTCTGGCTCAACGCCATGTCCGCCGATTGAGCCTAGTCCGCGTCGACGTGGTTTGCCACGTCTTTAAGCAACTTGTTGTAACCGGAAAAACTTGCATGCTAAAAGGGTATAAACGAAAAAATTAAACAAAACTTGCAGTTTCACTAGACTGAAAATACATCAAAAGATAAAACCATACATTTCTCGAAAACCTAAAGGCTTTTATATTATTAGCCATATTTACTAACATGTAACCCAAATGTAAAAGCAAGAACCAAAAGGTTGCACGTGCCCATTATTATGCCAATGTATGAATCTGAGGAAAAAAATTTAAAATCATACGTAAAAAAATGGGAAGTAAGAATAATAATGTAAAAGATTTGAACAGCTTACTAAAATAATTAAAACAAAATATTTAAATATTAAATATAAATTGCAGCTAATAATATAATAATTATATTAATATAATGATTAATAAATAATAATCAGTAATAATTAAAATAAAAAATGTATATATAAGAAACGTAAAATTAACTATTAATTATTAATAATTTACTTTTACAAACTACAATTAATTAATTATTAGTATTTAATTTCGCAATCTGCTGATAAAATAATTATTAAAAAGATTTGATAAGTAAAAATGCGATTAGATATATTGGAAGCCAAGACAAAACTGCATAGACAAAGTTCAGGAAATGAGCAAGAAGGTAGGAGTTCTTAGGCGGCTATAGCTAACAACTGCGCGCCACACTCTTTTCTTACCAATTTCCTTTACTCAGACTATATCGTTGACTATAATAATTAGTCAATATTTGAACAAACCATTGGGGAATGATCGTGTATAAATAGATCCTTCATAAATGGTTACTCACACATTCATATTCTTTCAATCATTGAAAAAAATGGCTATAATCTTAAAAAGAGGAAGACTTACCTTGGCTCTTATCATCCTCATCGTCATTAGTTCATCATCTCACATCATTACAACCACCGCCACTGCTCGGATTCCGTACAACCATGTCCGCCAACTAGGTTCGGTTTTCTCTAAACCTCTCACAGTTAATAATAAAAAAACACTAATAGAAGTTGCTCCAGTATTTCTTATAAAGTAACTAAAGTTGCATTGTAAATTCGTGTAGTTAAACTTTTTTTTTTATAAGGAGTTGTAGCGTTAATTATATTCTTCTGATTTTGTTTTCTATATTTATTTCATTCGTGTATTTAGTATCAATAGTCTATAGCTAACTAATCTGATATCCATTCATCACGGATTTCCAGATTTTCTGATCAAACTAACCTTATATAAGAGTGCATATACAACTTGTCCTTCCCTAAATATTAAAAATATAATTAGAAATTGATGTATGCAGCTACAAATTGCGATTATGACCCCATACAACAAAATGATGGACCCGACGGGTGTGGTAGTGGAAGTGGAAGTGGAAGTGGAAGTGCATCACCAAAACCAAAACCAATACCATGCGGTTCAATGCCAGGTAGGAGCCTTTGTAGGAAGGGTTGCTGTGGGAAGACTAAAATGGGAAGAGCCGAATGTTGCTAGTAGTACGGAGGTTGTACTACATCAAATAATGTATCTGAGTCCCTTGTTTAGATCAGAAAATAATATTTCAAATCATTTCCACCCTCTGCTTTTCCTTAAAGTTGTCTATGTATGAGTATGTATGTCCACAAAAATTTTATATCCAGATAATGTTGTTCGAATTAATCTCGAAGAAATGATTCTATCATTATATTTGTCAAGATGGTTCACAAGTTTAGTAGAAGAAAACAAAAATCAAACGTGGCTATCTAACTTTAACTTGCACAAGTGGCATGAGCTTCATCCACATAACTTTGTACCACATGCAATGTGTACCATATCGCCAGAAGGCGAAGGTCACTTCTTTGTGTCGTCTTTTAGATCCCATATCGACCTGAAACTAAATGCTGGTTAATTTAATGCTGAATCAAGAAGGAAATATGGGCTGTTTGTATAAGGCCAATATCCTATGACGGAGACTAAGCATTAAAGGCTAATCATGATGGCGATGTGGCAATGAGCTACAGGAAGGAATGACTATGCACACATCTCGAAGGTTGATCGGTTATTTTGGTCAGAAGTTTAACAAACTGAGTGTCTAATTTAAGATAAAAAATTCATTCTCAAAATTGGATTTTTATGAAAACTTAATTACCATAACTTGCAATATTTAAATTTTGGAGAACATAACTAGCATGTAACATATAATCACAAAAATTTTAGCAAAATGGTATTTTGGACAATTAACTACAATTATAAAAGGAAATTTTCGGATTTTTAGGGATAATTAATTCTCATAATTTTAAATTTTTGAATTTTTTTTAATTAATTTAATTTTAATTCTAATGTAATTTGTAAACATAATCAATTTTATTCTGTCAGAATATTTTTTTGGTTAGAATAATGCTCTTTCATAATTTTATTCTATTAGAATATTATTGAAGAATAACAAAATTCTTAAATCCGAGGTTGAAAAAGAACAACATTCTAATATATTTTTATACATCCGAACTTAAATAAAATTCATATGTATTCTTACAGACTAAAAGTCTTATACATTTTAATTTAATTATACATATTCTAAAAGAATATCAACACAAAAGAATAAAGTTCTTAAAAATAACAACATTATTAAAATTAGAGTATGATCAAAGTTTATTCATTCTTCAACATTATTAAAATAACAACATTATTAGGTCTTCAACTCATGCTTCCAACCATTCCTATCACAAATACAACAAAAACTAATAATAGTTAAAAACATGTTACAAATACAACAATCACTTTATATATTCTGGTAGAATACATAGAATGTGAGAGAATACATAGAATATATTCTGACCGATCCAAGTTGTGAGAAGAATGAAATTTGAATCCCTAGATTTACCTGCACTCGCTGGTCAAAATCTCATCATTCTATTGTATATTATTCTACGAGAATAATACAATCTTTGTTGAATATTCTAACAGAATAATTCTTTCTTGAAGCTGTAATCAAGATACTGAAAAAAAAAACAATTATGTGTCATATCATAGAATTTAATCCTTAATAAAAAATTCAAAAATAACATTGAAAACCATGCAAAATAAAACATTCTTAAAGAATCATTAAACTAAAAGCACAATTACAATGCAAAATTCTAACAGAATGTGTATATGATATTGAAGTGTTTAAAAAGCAATATATATGCACCTCCAAACTTTTCCATGTGAATTAAATATGCTTCAGCTATGTATTTATATAGAACCAGTATAGCATATGCACCTCCAATCTTTTCCATATGAATTTTAAGTGTAGCGTTTAAAGAACAATATTTTGAAATTTGAAGTTATCTATCCAAATAATATGAATTTGAAACTAACAAGTCACACTGCATCCGAACTTTGAATTACAAAGTCTATGGTACATGAAACTTCATAGGTAAATGCACTTGATACACAAATATATAGATATTACTATCAATTGCCAGTAGCATCTTCTTTTTGAAAAAGATGCGTCGACTTTTCTTTGTACCCCCCCCCCCCCCCGGAACAGGAATTCAAGCTAACCTAACCTGAGTTTTAATTACAACCTCATATAAAAAGACTATCAACGGAATGCCCAAGCACACAAATGAGAAACTGGCCAAAAGTTATCGTATTCAAAAGTAGATATTATCCGAGTTTCCTCTTCTGGTGAAACTATATATGAGCATGTCAACGAAGGCTTGATTATGTGACAAACGTGACATAAGTGAAAAAGTGATAAGGGGAACATCACCAATCAATTTACCATTATTCAGTCGAAAATTTAAGCTTGTTCATTATCAGTGTTAAGCTTAAAGTTCAGGATCACAAAGAATCATATGTAGAGAATCGTGTTTGTGAATTAGAAGATATAGACGAATTAAAAGAAGTACATGTTGGACTATGTAGTACCCTAACTGAAATACAAAACAGAATAAATTGACTGAGATAATCGAAATTTAAATCCCCTACTAATGAACAAGCAAATGATTATGATGTGATATATGATTAATAAGATAAAATTGCCTACAATACCTTGTAACAATGCCTTCATAGTTCCCTGCCTATAGAGCTACAGGGAGACCTGAAGCGGCGAGAATAGCTAATAAGACACGATGTGTGCGCATCAGAAAAAAAGAAGCGATCGACTCCTTCTATCTGTGGTGTGCTTCGACCGGAAGAAGAAAGAAGAAATCGAGGTCTTGATCGGTTGTGTTGTGGGGTGTCGGTCATTCATCTTGGTAATTCCTTGAATATAAGACACGATACAAGAGAGAGACTAGGTCAAAAATATTGATTGTATTTCCTTAATTGCAGGATTTCAATTAAATGATTCCTTAATTAAAAAGTACAAAATGTCCAGAATACCCTTAAATTATTTATTTAATTGTTTATTATTTCTTGAATTCTCATTGGTGCATTTAGGCACACAATACTTGCTAAAAACATTTGAATATATATATATATATATATATATATATATATATATATATATATATATATATATATATATATATATATATATATATATAGAGAGAGAGAGAGAGAGATAGAGAGAGAGAGAGTTAGGTTCAAATGTTTTCTATCTATTGTGTGCATGTATGATTGATTCTGGACCAATCATTTTAGTTATTTTAAGAAAGTAATTAATGCATATTAAATGTTAAAGATGTAATAAATATCCATTATATCTTCAACATGTAATATGCATTAATTACTTTCTTAAAATAACTAAAATGATTGGTCCAGAATCAATCATACATGCACACAATAGATAGTGAAAAACAAAATAACCTAACCATATATATATATATATATATATATATATATATATATATATATATATATATATATATATATATATAGAGAGAGAGAGAGAGAGAGAGAGAGAAAGAGAGAGAGTCAAGATCAAATAAGAAGGAAAATTTTGGTAGGAAGGTAAGAAGTTTTTTTCTACATATTTTTTTAGCAAACAAACAAAATGAACCATCACATGATTCATTTGTAAGATGATTCATAAGAAAAAATTCTCAAAAAACATGTTGATGATTCATTTATACAATGATTTTGTTGTTATTCACTAAAATTGTCATAAAAATGAATATTTTCTTAATTTACTTAAAAATGAATTATGAAGATGTTTTTTTGAAATTTTTTTTCTTGTGAATCATCTTACAAATGAATCAGTGATTCATTTATTTTGTTCGTCAAAAAAATATGTACAAAAGAAACTTCTTACCTTCCTACAAAAAAAAAATTCTTACCGGATCTATATATATATATATATATATATATATATATATATATATATATATATATATATATATATATATAGTTGCATAAAGGCCCCTATACAAAACAAAGTGAAAAATAAAGACTATAAATTAACACTCATGATTGTTACTGGTTTATCGATATCATTTTTTTGGGAGCAAATGTTTCATGGAAAATGAGCATTAACTGGTATGGAACCTGGAATCATTGGAAATTAAGGCTTTTTTACGACCGCAACACATGCCGACTTTATTGATGTACCAAAAGGACCTATTTACTTGATCTACGCCCTCAACAATTTGAAAAGGCTCTTCATAGAACAGGTACCTTTTTTTAATGATGGTTTCTCTTAGTTTCAATTGCCATACTTGCTTTGGTGTATAATACATAATTCCATCATAAAACTAAAATTATTGTTTGTTCTTACATGATGTTTTTTTTTGAAAAAGTTGCATATTAGTTGTTTTGAAGATTCTGTTTAGAATGCAACCATTACCTATATTTCTAGGACATACTAAGACTGTTAAGCATCTTCTAAGATCCATTTACCATTCAAATTTAAAGTTGCATATGCTGAACGTCCTGAGGACCAATAAACCTAGATCGATATACTTTGAGTTTCAACTGATAAAAATATGTGAACCAAATGCTAACCAATAATTGCAAACCAATTGTTTGGTAAGGTTTGTTGCAAAATTATACCAGGCTTTCAGATATTGCAAGTTTTTTTTTACTGTTTTTAGTGATTAATATGCTATCTCATTATAACTGTGAAGTGGAGAGGATACCGATGGAAGATGTAAGCACTTGCTTGATATCAACCCTATTTCTTTTAAGAAACTTAGAGATCTAAAATTAAATGTGAATGATATTACAATCGTTAATAACAGAATATCAGTAGTTCAGTCTCTAAACAAGCGGGTTATGAAGATGCAAGAGTGTTAATTCAAGAAATATGTCCCTACTTTTTTGACATGATCCATTTTTCTGCATAAAACGTTCAGGTCTTTAATTTAGACAATTTTTTTGCTAAACCTTTTACTTTGTTTTATTTTTCTTCTGTTAACTCATCTTTGGTCATGTTTTCAGATTGTTGACTTGGAAATCTTGTATTACAAAGCTTTCAAGTCAACTATATATGTCATAGAAAGTGAAGATATATCAACCAAGTGAACGCAATTGAATTTTGCCTCCCTTCATTCCACAGCAGAAAACGTACATATACAGGGAGATAGTTATAAAATAGGAAATTACAATCTTCTAATTTTGGAGCAATATCTTGACTAGGTATATAAATACCCTACTAATATACAGCTAATGATTTACAACTAATATACAGCTAATACACCCCCTCAGTCTGAGCCGGAGGAGACCGAAGGCACAGACTGGATCGAAAACGAGTAAATAGTTGACGCAGTAGCCCTTTTGTGAAGATGTCCGCATACTGAAAATCTGCTGGGATGTGAAGAACTCGAATGTCACCAATGCGAACTTTTTCTCGTACAAAATGGATATCGAGTTCCACATGCTTTGTACGTTGGTGTTGCACGGGATTTTCAGACAAATAAACTGCAGATATGTTGTCACAATAAACAATGGTTGCTTTGCGAGTTGGGACAAATAATTCCAAAAGCAAGTTGCGTAGCCAACTTGTTTCAGCAACAACATTTGCGACCCCACAATATTCAGCTTCGGCGCTTGATCGTGATATAGTATGTTGCCTTTTCAACGACCAAGATATCAAATTTTCCCCAAGAAAGACACAATAACCCGAAGTCGAGCGTCGGGAATTCGGGCATCCCCCCCCCCCCCCCCCAATCAGCATCAGAGTAGGCGATAAGTTGACTTGATATGGAGGGAGAGATATGAAGACCAAGCTGAATAGTGCCCTTAAGATATCGAAGAACTCGTTTTAGGAATTTGAAGTGGGGTTCCCGTGGGGCATGCATAAATAGACATAATTGTTGTACCGCATACGTGAGATCGTGTCTAGTAATAGTGAGATACTGTAAGGCACCCGCAAGTTTGCGATATAATGTTCCATCAGCTAATAGATCACCACTGTATGCACTCAATTTTGGCGATGTATCAACTAGTGTGGCACTTGGTTTGCAATTAGCCATGTAAGCACGAAATAGAATATCAGCAGCGTATGTTTCCTGAGACAGGAATAACCCGCCATTTTGGCGTTTGACATGGATCCCAAGAAAGTGGTTAGAGCCCCCAAATCAGACATAGCAAACTCACGAGAAAGTGTGGCAATGATGTTGGTGAGTAGCTTGTCAGAAGAAGCGGTGAGGATGATGTCGTCAACGTACAGTAGTAAATAGGCCATTTCATTTCCTTGTTTATAGACAAAGAGAGAAGTGTCACTAACGATGCTCCGGAAGCCGCACTTAGTGATATAGGTGGAAAATCTATCATACCACGCACGAGGAGCCTGTTTAAGTCCATACAATGATTTTCATAACCTGCAAACATGATTAGGATAAGTGGCATCTGTGAAGCCCATGGGTTGATACATGTAAACAGTCTCGTGCAAGTCCTCGTGAAGAAAAGCATTTTTGACGTCAATTTGGTGTATTGGCCAACTCCGGGAAACTGCAAGACTAAGCACCGTTCTGATGGTGGTTGGTTTAACCACGGGACTAAAAGTCTCTTCACAATCAATACCAACTTGTTGACATTTTCCATTAACGACAAGCCGAGCTTTATACCTTTGTAGAGTGCCATTGGCATTGAATTTATGTCTAAAGAGCCAATGGCACCGAATAATATTAGCATTGGACGGCCGAGGTACCAAGTCCCACGTGTGGTTGTCCATTAAGGCTCGATATCCTTCGTGCATGGCAGTGCACCAATGAGGATCAGATAGGGCCTTGAGGTGAGAAGTGGGTACGGGTGAGATGGCATGGGATGCGGAAGTGTGGAGATTAATGGGTTCCCGTGGTTTTAGAGAACCAGACCGGGAGCGGGTTGTCATGGGATGGGTGTTAGTAGGTGGGGGGTGGGGGGGAGGGGGTGGGTTGTGAAAGAGGGTTCGGTGCTGAGGGTGGGGCATTACTGGAGAGTGGTGTAGGCAAGGTGCTGATAGGTTGGGCAGGAAGTGGGTTTCTTACAGTTGTTGAAGAAGGAACAGGAGGTGTGTGCTTGTTTCGGCGGTGGTAGGTGTGGATTAGTGGCGGATGGGGAGGGGCGGCGGTGGTGGTGGTGTTGAGGGGGTGAGTGGTATGGAAGGGGATGAGGTGGGGATGTTAGGTATAGGATCAAATAAGGTGGGATAGGGGGCAGACTCCAGGAAGGAGTAGTCAATAGGTGTAGATATGGGTTTATTTGCGAGAGGAAAAGAGGTTTCATCGAATGTTACATGACGGGATAATATGATCTTGCCCGTGGAGAGGTCAAGGCACCGATAGCCATGGAAATGGGCCGGATAACCGAGAAAGACACAAAGTTTGGCACGAAGATCTAATTTGTGTGCTCGAGTGGAGGTGGTGTTGGGATAACACACACATCCAAACACTCGTAGGTGGCTATAGTCAGGTTGGCGGAGGTAAAGAGCTGACATGGGAGTGTGAAAATTGAGAAGTTTAGTCGGGAGGATGTTATGGAGATAACAGGCCGTATGTAGAGCCTCGACCCAGAAATGTGGTGGAATAGATGAATGCGTAAGAAGTACAAGCATGATTTCATTAAGTCTTCGAATCATGCGCTCTGATTTCCCATTTTGTTGGGATGTTTGGGGACAAGAAAACCGAAAGTGGAGGCCGTTCGTGTCAGCAAACAGTTTGGAACGAATGGTTGTCGAATTCACCCCCTAGATCACATTGGAAGGCTTTGATTGGTAAGTTGAATTGGGTTTTAATGTATTTGTGAAAAGTTGAGAATTTTGTGAAGGTTTCGGATTTGAACTTTAACGGAAATACCCATGTGTATTGGGTGTAATCATCAATTAAAACCATGTAGTATTTATATCCAGTTTTACTTGTTACGGGTGAGGACCACAAGTCACAATGAATTATATCAAAGGGCAATATAGTAGAGGAGGTAGAAATAGAAAAAGGTAGACGTTTATGCTTGGAAATTTGACACAAATTGCAAACTAAAGTTCGACAACATTTATTACATGGAATGATTTTATTTGAACTAAGAAAATCCAAAACAGGGAGGCCAGGATGGCCCAAACGGTCATGCCAAACATCTTGAGCACTTGCGGACAGAAAAGTGGAACCCGTGACTGGGTAGGTGAGAGGATAAAGTTGACTGGAGCTATTGTGGCGAGATATCATCCGGCCTGTCCGGTAATCCTTCACAGAAAACCCATAGGGATCAAATTCAACAGAAGCCTTTTTATCAATTGAAAAATTTCTAACTGAAATAAGGTTTTTAATGATATTTGGGGTGTAAAGGATATTTTTAAGGTGCAGGTCTCGAGTGGGTGTTTGAAAAGATGAGTCACCTGATCCTTGCACTAGCACACGAGCACCATTTCCTACAAATATAGAACCAATTGGACAGGATAACGAGGGATTTGAAATTTTACCTTGATCTCCAGTGAGGTGATCAGTGGCTCCCGAATCCATATACCACTGTTCATCAGGTTGTTCCAGATTCATTGCTTGAAAAGCTTCACCTGTTTGAGTAGGTTCCATCGGGTCATAAGCTGTGAGATGAGCTTGATTATCTGCCAGGCCATTGGTACGAGAAGCAGGCCTACGAGAAGAAGGAGTCCAAGGCTGGGATGGTGGACAATTCCATGGAGAGTTCCAGCCTGCAGTTGTTGGGTGAGGACAGGGAGGTGGGCTCCAATAAGCCCAATAGGGAGCACGAGCATTTGAGGAAAACCAAGGTTGTGCCTCTGCTTGCTGAAGCTGCTGAGACCTGGGCTGTTGATTCGTGGGGTTGCGCCTTGGAGCAGAGGAAGAACTACTCTGCTGAGAATTAGGCCGCTTGCCATTTGGCATGTTGCCTTGGCGCCGACGATTGAATTGAGTAGATGGAGCAGAATGTACAGCAGCCATGGCTGTGGGTGGGGATAGGGTCTCACGGGCTATCTGCCTTTGGTGTTCGAGTTCCAGCATACTCACAGCCGTCTCCCACGAGGGAAGAGTCTGATTAATGTAGGCCGCTGTTGTATCATACCCAGCAGGTAATCCACGGACTAATTGAAGAACTAATCATTGATTGTTGACAGGGCAGTCCACATCATTAAGTCTATCACCTAGTTCCTTGAGCTTTTGACAATATGCTTCGAGGGATGGCATGGCTTTCAGAGTGAGATTGTTGAACTCGTGTTCAAGGGCTGCAGCCCTTGAACCTTTATTATTGAGGAATATGGTCTGAATGCAACACCAAGCTTCACGAGCCGTAGACTGAGTTTCAAGGACACGAGTCAGCAGGTCATCAGATAGTGTCCCATAAATCCATTGCAGGACGATTGCATCGATTTCGGACCATGATTCATACTCTGGATCGGTTTCGGCAGGAGGTTTCGTACCATCAATATGTGCCATGACTTTATAGCCCTTGGCATGAAGCTGGAATAACTTAACCCATGATGAGTAGGAGACCTTCAAGCCATCGAGAACCCTGACCTTGTGTTGAATATTGGCCACAGTATACACAGGGTGCAAGGTTTTGGCGACAACAGTGGATGAGGCTTCCAGCTTTTCAGACATGAGAACAGGTTGGAAAAAGAAAAAAATAACAGAGAAAAGAAAATAGTAGGAGGTGCAGATCGTGATCTGCAGGTAAGGATTTTAGGTAGAGAGCGATGGCTCTGATACCATGAACGCAATTGAATTTCGCCTCCCTTCATTCCACAGCAGAAAACGTACATATACAGGGAGATAGATATAAAATAGGAAATTACAATCTTCTAATTTTGGAGCAATATCTTGACTAGGTATATAAATACCCTACTAATATACAGCTAATGATATACAACTAATATACAGCTAATACCAAGATGTCATCTGTGAAGATTAATTAATTTTCCTGCCTCATTTTATGTTAGTCTTACATGTTTTATCATTCCTCGCATAATCTTACTTTGTCGATTTCGCCCTAGCTGCACAATGTAAGAAATTGTATCCCAAATGTTGATCTAGCTCCTTGGTAACTTCAAGACCGAGGTTACCCAATGTTTTGCACATTCCGCAAAATATGAATATTTTTTCTTAAATATGATTGATTTTTTAACTTTTTATTTATCTACCAAAGCATATTGGTTTTCTTGAAATTTTCCAAATTATAAAAAAGAAGATAAAGCTCTTATCATCACGACCTACATATGCCTTCCATAGGGTTAATTGCCTTTTCTTTTACACAGTTACTTCTTTATTTCTTCTTATAGCCCTTGACATGAATTCCTTTTTCCAGCAAAGGCACAAGTGCATAAGTTCATTGCTTATTTTAGGCTGAATTGACTTTCTACACATTTGGTTTTTCTAATTTTTTCTACTGTCAAGTTGTGTTATCATATGGATCTGTCTTGTACTTAAGATTGTTATATCTTTTTTTTTCATCTTATTTTCAGTGGTACACTTTGTTGAATCAGAAGGCATATATATTAACTCTTATAACTTGTTCTCCTTGCTTATTCATAAAATTTGATGCCAGGTTGTTTTGATTTAACAAAATACATTGTGGATGGGTAATTGCAGCTATCGGGGAGGCAATTTTTTTATAGAAAAATGTGCACTTTGAATCGGTTTTATTGAATTTTTTTGGTCAGATTTGTATGTAAATAGGACTGCATATTTGGGTGCTTTCATGGTCCATGGATCATATATATATATATATATATATATATATATATATATATATATATATATATATATATATATATATATATATATATATATATATATATATATATATATATATATATATATATATAAGTGTTTGGCTGATTCCATATTACATTGTGCATTGCTATACTTTTTCCTTTAAACTTAAATTAGCAAGGACCACCAACTGAAAACTTACACAGATGCATTGTTAAACGCCCTTTGCGGTAGAATTTCATAAACAAACCTCAGTGGGCGTTGCTTAGCATGGCCCGTACACATCCCTAGTATATATATATATATATATATATATATATATATATATATATATATATATATATATATATATATATATATATATATATAATAACAAGACTAGTACAAAAATGACCTACGGATACACCATAAAAATGTGACCATATGCGTATAGTGACATTTTATTTTTTCACTGAAAGTGTGATAGAAGGTGGCGTCATTGTATGGGTCTTATGGTCACTTTAAAATGTAGTATCCGTATGATATGAAAAAATCTAGTTGTATCATAAAAGTGTGGCAATTGGGTAGGGAATTTTGTTGCTATAATCAATAATTTTATCCAATATTGTGGCGATAAACCGTCAGTAGACACTTTTTTAGCAATTATAGTGACTGTATATCACCAACTGGCGACATACATGTTATTTCAATGTGGCGTTTTGCTAGTAAATTGTCATACAATTCAAAGTTTATTAAAGATTATTAGGTATGTTTTGCAGACATACAATTATAGTGAACATGACCATGATCACTAAATGATCACATGTAATTAGTTTCATAAATAACAATTTGCTAATGATTAGTCACAAAAACAATATTTTAGTGTGACTATTGCTTATCGTATAGAGACACACATTTAAGTGAAACATGATCATAAGTATTATAAAGAAACACATTTTATTAAAATTATGGATTTGATATTAGCTTGCATCCATGTTTATATTACTTATCATAACCGATACTATCATTCGATATATAAAAAATCGTAACTATGACTATTTTATATCGTTTCGACATAGACAATCAATCAAGAATAACCATAATTGATTTGTAGATACATTGGTGTGACTAACATTTATATAAAGCCACATAAAATATTGTAGTTATGGTGTGACTAATATTTATATAGAGTCACATGAATTTTGTTTAATATGGTGAAACTAATGTTTATGTAAAGCTCCATATATCAATGGAAATGTTATCCATTTTATTTCCAATTTTTTGTAAAATAAAAACAGTAGTAAACATGATAAAACTTAAAAAGAGAATGATATTAACATTAATAATAAAAAATCAATACATAAGTTTTCAATTTAAATAGTTAAGACATTAACTTGTAATCAAAAGATATATATTGAAGGCTTTACACATAAACTAAGAACTATTTCTCCATCAATTTTGGTTTGTTCACCTTACTGTTGCTCCTTGTCTGTTTCATGCCCTCTAACGGTGTATACGTTTTCTTTTTTACTCTGAAAAAATAACAAGTTCAAACATATGAATCTAAAATGGCATAAAATAAGTGTATACAGAAGAAAGATAGATCTGGAGAATATTCGAAGAGATTTTCAAGCAAGACGAAGTGCATATAAAAGAACAAGCCTACATGAATCTAAAATGGCATAAAAGAAGTGTATATAAAAGAACAAGTCTACATGAACCCCTTTTTGGCTCTTGCCTATAGTAAAGCATCCTCGCGAGAAGATGCATTTGCATGAAAATGATCTCTAGAATATAATTATGGGCACAACCACCATCCACGCATAAATATGAAACCCACAATCATATTAAAATGTGTTAAAAAAGACTAATATCAAATTTGATTTAAGATAACATTAGAAGAAAAGAACCACTGGTTTTACGGATACGGTGAAGATACGATAATATATTAAAGAAATTCCAAAATAGATATATATTGATGTAAAGTGTAAACTCCAAAATACTAAATCTTTCAAAGGTGTAGGTGTGGTTGAAGATTCTTGAAGAGTTAAAAGTCAGAATAATCTTTCAAAGGAACAGTTCCATACACACATATTCTCATACCAAGCTTAACTTTGTGTCTGGAATGCATCTACTTTGGATCCCAACTTCATACAAGCCATTTTTGCTGCTGAAAATAAAAATCAAACCTGCAACAAACAACAGATCCTCTATAACCTACAACAGTAAACCCCATTGTTTCTCCAATGAAGTCAAATAAATACAAATCAAAATCCAAGAACCCTAGAAATTCGATCAATAAGCAGAACCAAACATCAGAAACCACAAAATTTAGCATAAATCGACCAAGATAAATCCCAAATTAGAAAATGAAAACGATGTAAACTGAGCTTTAACCATTTAGTAAATTCAAATCAATTTGAATTAAAAGGTTAGTTTTATTTGTAACTTACGGCACAGAAGGGCATTTTCATAAAATTTTGAAAGAGGAACGACCTTTGTTTGTTGTATTTTTCTTATACATCCAATTGCCAAGCCTGAGACAGGGACCTAAAAGTCTTTATTTAGATGCCTATATTTTATGTCCCCACAAGAGAAAAAAAATATTCTCGATTGTATTTTTAATGACATCTTTACCTGAAGGAAGGGCTGAATGTCTGATCGGTGGAATATTCACGTTAAAAATAATGTTTGAGAGGAATCAATAATTCAGAAAGATACAAAATTTGACGTTGCCCCTTAATCGATTGTTAATGCACATCTCTTAAACTTCTTCTGTATCTTTTCGGCTACGTCTGTTTCAGGAAAACGCAAAATTATACGGAGGCAGAACGAAGGCGATATTTCGAGCGAGAGAGAGACAATAAGAATTGAGTGGCCTGAGGTGATCCATTAGATATATTGACGAAGAGAGGCAGACAGGAGAGGTTAAAGAAAATATGTTTTTTGCGTTTGTGGATTTCGGTTTCCCAGCCACGCATAAACAAAATTAGGGTTTAAAAATGGGGCAATGAATTGGGAGAAGCGGCAAAATAAAATTGGGAGCGGGAGAGCTAAAATTATAAAAATATTTGAGGAAAAATGGTTTTGCACGTATATATTAACATTACACTTATTTATAATTCAACTAATTATCATTTATACATATTAAATGAATGTTAGATGAAATATTCATACACCGATTCTTGTAAATTTATATATATTTAAATTGTATTGATATGTAACTGAGTTTTTTAGTTTAGTTTATCTTACTATATAGTAATACATATGTTTTTCTTTTGTATTTTCAATTTTAGTATACTTTTTTTCATTTTAAAATGATAACATGAAATATTTGTATCTAAAAATTGAGTTGTAGTTGTGGTGGAGGAGGCGGTATTAATGGTGGTGGGGGTGGTAGCGGTAAAGGTAGAGGTGGAGATGGTGATGTGGCGGTGGTGGTGGAGTTGGAGGCGGTGGTGATTGTAGTTTTGGTGAGAGAGATGATGGCGGCGACAGAGGTGGTGACATTAGTAGATGTGGAGAAGGTGTTGGTGGTGACGTGGTCGTGGTTGTTGTGGCAAAGGATGAAGAGATGACAGAGTAGGAGAGGTGGCAGTGGTGATGCGGTAGAGGCGGTGATGGCAGAGACGTTATAATTTAGGGCTTAAGGTGTAGGGTATAGGGCTTAGACGTTATAATTTAGGGCTTAAGGTTTATGGCTTAAGCCTTAAGCTCTAACCCGTAAGTTATACGTCATAAGCCTTAAGTTATAAGTCATTAGCCACAAGTCATAACCCATAATCCATAAGCAACAAGCTCGGGGCAATAAACTCAAAGGGTTAAGCAATAAGAAATAAGTCATGAGACTAATTTGTAAGCCTTACTTCTTAGTCCATAAACATAACTCATAACCTCTAAGCCTTAATCCTTAATTCTTAATTCGTAAGCCATTGCCCATAACCATAACCATAAGCCACAAGCCTTAAGGCATAACCTATAAAACATAAGCCCTAAACCTTGACACATATTCATTAAACAATAAACCACAAGAATAACACCTCAATCCATAAGCGCTAATCTATACCATAAGGCACAAGCCCGGAGCCCTACGTTGTACGCCCTAAGCCCTAAGCCATAAGTCATAAGTCATAAGCCTAATCGATAACCCATAAGCCATTAACCATTATTTATAAGTCATGATTCCTAAGTGTTAAATTCATAAGTAGTGATACACCCTAAGCCACAATTTATAAGTCATGATTCTTTTAACATTTTTGTTACCACTTTTTTGTTAAAACAACATTATAGGTGGTCCCCGCTTGACCTACCAAAACTAAATCGACCTCACCCCTACCACATGCTAACCGTGAGATGCCTTTTATGTTTACCTTTTCTTGTCATATTCTGTGGTCACATAAAACAAACCCACAAATCATAAACTTGTATGATCATATAAAACAAATCCCTTTTATGACATGATAATAAAATGATAATAGCATGAAACGGCGTGCCAACGACGTGTCCGTGTTTAAAATTCGTGTATATTTAATACCATTCTATATTGTTTTATGTTATTTTTTGTCGTGTTTAAAAGTGATGATATTATTTTATTCGTGTTTTTCATGATTTTATTGTGGCGTGCTCATGTTAACGAAATAACACGCTATCTTGTCGTGTTGTGTCTGGATTGAAAACAAATAATATGTTCGATGTCGTGTAAAAAATACAAACAATCATCCGAATTTCCACCCCTATTGAAACCACTTGATGGTCATCACAATATACATCACAATTCTATAAATCAAAATTTAAAATATAAAATGTATATTTATCGTGAATGAAATTTTTGTTTCCCTCTAAAATATTTTCTTAATTAATCTTAGTTCCCCTCTTAATATAATTAATTTTTATTTAAATTTCCCTCCGAAAAAATAAAAAATTTGATTTCCCTCTACTCAAACTACAAATTTTCCAAATTTGACCTTTCTGCGAAATACATACAAATAACCAGCTCTAGGAAGGGCGCCTTTCTTTTTTACTCTACAATTTAGATCTGATCTCTTTCAACTTCTCGACAGTTTCAAATCAACGTTAGGTGCTCCCAACTCTACACAACGCGCCATTCGTCTCCTTCCCAAAGTCGATAATCATCTCCATCCAAGGTAGTCCACTACAAGGCATAATTTATCGCACAAGGCGTCGTTCATCTCTTTCCAAAATACGTACACGGGAGCCTTATTTTTCATTTCCTTTAATCAACAAACCCTTCTTCTCTATCCTACCCATTTCTCCTCCATCTGTAATATCCCGTCTGCCCCCTCCAATCTGCAACGCCGCCACCACCAGCTTCCCCTCAACCTCTGGCAGCTTCGACAGCCCTGCCTCCGCGTCCGCAGACTTCTGCAGGTGAGGGTTTTCTTTTCCTTTACATATGAAAATCGAGTCCAATGAACTTTTTTCCCCTGAAAATTGACTATCAGATGCCTATATTTAGTTGCTTTCTTTTTTCTTTTCTTTTTCCTTTGAAAATCGAGTTCAAGATATTATGGTTTTTTTGCTCTATTTTTTTTTGAAATAAGATACCCTTTTCTGATGTAGATGTTGAGTTTCCTTGATATTGAAATCATATGTGGTTTCTCTTTGAGCTGAATCAAATGCACACGAAAATCTGTTATGACAATGTTTTCTGCAAATCAAATATTATTTTCTTTTTTGCTGAAATATGAAACTTGATGTTATGATGGTTGAGATGCTTCAAATGTTGAAATACCCTTTAAGTATTGAAATGTTGCTTGTAATTAACTTGAAATTGAAACAAATTTGTATGAATTTTTTGGTTACGGATTCATTAATAATAAAACATGATACATGGAATTGATAGAAATCATAAGAAATTTAGTTAGTGTCTAAAGGTGAGTGAAGTTTGAACTTCAACACTTATTAATCCAACAACATTCCATTAACCGAAATTAATATCAAGTTTATAACTTACATTCAACATTCTCTACTATAGGACAAATGAAGATTGGGTAGTTATTGATCTAGTGTCTAATCGAGATTAAGATTTTTGAATTGAAAGCTAATGAATATGTATGATAGGGCTAATCAGTGAGTGGTTCCATTTTGTTGCATATTAAAATTTATGCATCACAACTAGTATAAGAACTTGTCAATCGAGAATTTTTTTTTTTACATGAAGGGGAGATATTGTTGTTGGAACTTGGAAATGTTTCTAATAGAGATCATTCCTAATACATAGATTCCTGAAATTTTGATAGATTATGATAAGATTTGTAACAATTTGGTAAGTTTGTTAGAGTTCAGATGTAGATTAAGAATTAAGCACCAAAATAATCCCATAGTATTCTTGATGTTTACTAGTGTGAAGTTCTGACTTCCTTAGTAGACCTTAGCTTAATGGATATTTTGGAGTTGATTGTTGATTTGTTAATTGTTAGTTACATTTTGGTATTGATTTGTTAATTTCCGTTGTTTAGAAGTTGTAGTATTTTTTTCTCCAAACTTTCATATAAATTTTCATTGCTTGGGGTCTAGTTCGATTTTTCAGGTATCCTACCGGGTTCCAGGTTGGGCTTGGGGAAAAGTTCAATTCTGATGAGATACCCGTTGGGTATCGGGTCGGGTATGAGAATAATTTTTGATACCGGGTTCGAGGATGGGATACCTAACCTCATTGCCATTCCTAGCTCTATTCCCTAAGACCTGTAATATAAACAAAATGAATCAGTTTACTCATATTTACCATTTTCATCTATACTAAGCATGTTGGTCAAAATTACCATAACTAAATGCATCTTACACTCACAATAATTGTTTTTTTAAGTCAATGTAACATATTTCGGCACACATAATAAAATACACATGATCATAAACCACTAAAAGTTACTTGTTTTCTTGTTTTTAGTATGTCACTAGTAGACACCACCATATGAACACACAAATATTTAATGTGACCATATGTATCAACTATTAGCTACATTACATTTCATGTGTCAAAAAAGACGCCACGATACAGAAACATATACAATTGACTCATATCACAATATATTTACCTCTTGTCTCATAAAAAAAAGTATCATAATGTTAATCAATAATCATGGCTGATGGTGACATGTGGCCACAGTGTTCGAGTGTGGCTAATAATTGTCATATTTGGTATAGTTAAGTGTGGTTAAAGTTTTGATTATCTATACAATGACCACACAAGCTAATTTAAATGTATCCAAAAGTAGGCTGTAAATTTTTTTTAGATAGGCCATTTTTTGAAAAGTGTGACCGTATGTCATTTTTGTACTAGTGCAATAATAAAAGGTTCCAACTTTTCATATAGTATATACAAGTTTTCAGCATTACAGACATCAAATAAAGTCAGTGTAATGGTAAAGGTGTTGCCCTTAACACCCAAAGGTCGCACATACGAATAATGTAATCCCCAAGAGTGTGTTTTTCAAACAAGCTTAAAAAGTTGGCGTGTCAGCGACATAGTCAAACTAGACGTGGTTTGCCATGTATGTAAGCAACTTGTTTTTTTTTTTTTAACGACGATATTAGTATTTGTCTGGGATTAAACTCAAGACCTCCTGGTTAGAAACCCTAGTTAGACATCTTGACTGTAAGCAACTTGTAACCGACAAAACCTGCTGAAAAGCTATAAACGAAAAAAATTAAACAAAACTAGCTATAAACGAAAAAATTAAACAAAACTTCTGTAAGCAACTTGTGACCGAGAAAACCTTCTAAAAAGCTATAAACGAAAAAACTAAACAAAACGATATTTATAACCTAAAATAGGTCAAAGGGTAAAACCAAAGAATTTCTCAAAATAACTTAATGACTTTTATTTCATTAGCCCTATTAGCTAAAAGCTTGTTTTTTAAACAAGCTTAAAAAGCTACCATGTCGGCGCCATATCCGGCTCAACGCCATGCCTGTTGATTGAGCCTAGTTCGCGTCGACGTTGTTTGCCGCGTCTTTAAGCAACTTCTTTTAATCGGAAAAACTTGCATACTAAAACGGTATAAACGAAAAAATTAAACAAATCTTTCAGTTTCACTAGACCGAAAATACATCAAAAGGTAAGACCAAACATTTCCTGAAAACTTTAAAGGCTTTTATATTATTAGAGTATTTATTAACATATAACCCAAATGTAAAAGCAAGAATCAAAAGTTTGCATGCGCCCATTATCATGCCAATCTATGAATATGAGGAAACAAATTAATATCACACGTAAAATAAAATCAGAACTAATAAAATAATAAGAGAAGTTATTCGTACATAACAGTTTTTTGCCATACACAAAAATTTATACATTATATAGTTTTACAATACAATATTTTAAAGAACTAATTGTCGTGTACAAATAAGAAATGTAAAAGTTTTGAACCGTTTACTAAAAAAATTAAAACAAAATATTTAAATATTATATATATATATATATATATATATATATATATATATATATATATATATATATATATATATATATAAATTGCAACTAATAATATAATAATTATATTAATATAATGATTAATAAATAATAATCATCGAAGTAATAATTAAAATAAAAAATGTATATATAATGTTAATCTATTAAGAAAAGTAAAATTAACTATTAATTATTAATAATTTACTTTTACAAACTACAACTAATTAATTATTAGTATTTAATTTCGCAATCTGCTAATAAAATAATTATTAAAAAGATATGATAAGTAAAAATGCAATCTGATATATTGGAACTCAAGACAAAACTGCACAGACAAAGTTCAGGAAATGAGCAAGAAGGTAGGAGTTCTTAGGCGGCTATAGCTAACAACTGCGCGCCACTCTCTTTTCTTACCAATTTCCTTTACTCGGACTATATCGTTGACTAAAACAATTGGTCAATGTTCGAACAAACCATTGGGGGAATGATCGTGTATAAATAGATCCTTCATAAATGGTTACTTACACATTCATATTCATTCAATCATTGAAAAAATGGCCTCAATCTTAAAAGGAGGAAGACTTACCTTGGCTCTTATCATCCTCATCGTCATTAGTTCATCATCTCACATCATTACAACCACCGCCACTGCTCGGACTCCATACAACCATGAACGCCAACTAGGTTCGGTTTTCTCTAAACATCTCATAGTTAATAATAAAAAAAACGCTAATAGAAGCTGCTCCGGTATTTCTTATAAATTAACTAAGGTTGCATTGTAAATACGTGTAGTTAATTTTTTTTTTCTTTTAAATAAGAAAACAGTTTCATTTTATCTTACTTTCGGAGTTGTAGGGTTATATTCTTATGATTTTGTTTTCTATATTTATTTCATTCGTGTAATTACTATCAATAGTCAATAGCTAATTTGTTTTCCATTCATCACCGGTTTTCCAGATTTTCTGATCAAACTAACCTTATATAAGAGTGCGTATGTACAACTTGTCCTTCCCTAATTAAAGATTAAAAATATTAGAAATTGATGTATGCAGCTACAAATTGCGATTATGACCCCATACAACAAAATGATGGACCCGACGGGTGTGGAAGTGGAAGTGGAAGTGGAAGTGGTGGATCACCAAAACCAAAACCAATACCATGCGGTTCAATGCCAGGTAGGAGCCTTTGTAGGAAGGGTTGCTGTGGAAAGACTAAAATGGGAAGGGCCGAATGTTGCTAGTAGTACCGGAGGTTGTACTACATCACATAATGTATCTGAATCCCTTGTTTGGATCAGAAAATAATATTTCAAATCATTTCCACCCTCTGCTTTTCCTTAAATTCTATATGTAAGTCTACAAAAATTTTATATCCAGTTGTTCGAATCTGGAGGAAAAGATTCTATCATTATATTTGTCAAGATGGTTCACAACTTTAGTAGAAGAAAACAGAAATCAAACATGGCTAGCTAACTTCAACTTGCACAAGTGGCATGAGCTTCATCCACGTAACTTTAGATCCCATATCGACCTGAAAATGTTGGTTAATTTAATGCTGAATCAAGATGGAAATATGGGTTGTTTGTATAAGACCAATATCCTAAAACGGAGACTAACCATTAAAGGCTAATCATGATGGTGATGTGGCAATGAGCTATTCGAAGGAACGACTGTGCACACCATCATGAAGGTTGACCGGTTATGCAGTCAGAATTGTAACAAATTGATAAAACGAGTGTCTAATTTAAGATTAAAAAAAAATAGTCTCGAAATCAGATTTTTATGAAAACTTAATTACCATAATTTGCAATATTTAAAATTTTGTGAACATAAATATCAAGTGTTGGGTTGAAAATTGAAACCATAACAATAGACATAACTTAATGTCTATTTGAATGAGTAATTGAAGTTGCAATGTAAACGTAAACAAGGGACAATAATAGAAACATGTGCTCAAATACACATCATTTAGAGTTTACGCAAAACCGAATGACCCCCAAATTGAGGTTGAAGAGTGACAATGGTATGTGGAGCATTTGAATAGGAGGGCGAGAGATCAAAGCAAAAGTGTTGCAGAATCACGACAAGTGCCATTTTGGCTTCTAACAAGGCAAAATTCAGTCCAACACATATTTGTGGACCGCCACCAAAAGGGAGATATGATGTTTGTCCCTTGGTCACCTTCGAGACACCTTCAGAAAATCTTTCAGGCTTGAACTCGTTCACATCATCACCCCATATATCACGATCATGGTGCATAAGCATAATCTGCAACCGGAGGAAAGTTCCACCTGGTAATTTTATGTCCCCTAATTTAGTTTCCTCATGTGTCATTCTTCCTAGTCCTACTGCTGGTGGGTATAGTCTAAGAACCTCATGCAGAATCATGTTAACCTGAAAAACATAATTGGAGAGAAACGAATACATAGCATCACAGGAGGATGTATGGTTTTATAAAGGTATTGAAAGGCTCACAATTTTTAAACGATTCAACCCATCACTTTCTGGTTTTTCATGCCCAAATACTTGTGAAACTTCTTCTCTGGCACGCTCTTGCCAATTTGTGTGTTGAGCCAACAAAATCATAGTCCAAACTGCTAGTAAGATTCCAGTGGTCTCTTGTCCAGCAAAGTAGAAAAGCTTACACTCATCGATCACTTCATCAATGGTTAATCCAGAATTCTTATTCCCATGTTTAATTTCTTTGTAATTTGAATCCAAGAGTATGCCCAACAAGTCATCTTTACTACTTTCTCCAGCTTTCATTGCGATTATTCGTATGTCAATGATACTCCTTATGGTAGCCCTCACTTCTCGGTCAATTTTATTTATCCTGTTATTGTTTTTTGTTGGCAAAAACATAATATTTGTGTTTGAATTATATTAGATCTTCTCTTGATCAAGAGAAAAACGATGTAATAAAAGATTTTTCGCAAAGATAATTAAGCACCTAGATCCAGGAATGTAGAGTGATTGTATAGCGTCTATAACTAACACTGCTAGTTCACGTTTTAGCTCAAATATTCTCTTCCCTTCTTCAATGTTACTACCAAATGTTGTACCTGAAATAACATCACCGGATAACATTTCACTACAAGGATCGAGCACTATGCAGACAAATGATAATAATAACAATAATAAAGGGTTCCAACCTTTCATATAGTATATACAAGTTTTCAGCATTAGAGGCATCAAATAAATTCAGTGTAATGGTAAAGGTGTTGCCCTTGATACCCAAAGGTCGCACCTACGAATAATGTAATCCCCAAGAGTGTGTTTTTCAAACAAGCTTAAAAAGCTGGCCTTTCAGCGACATAGTCAGTCTAGATGTGGTTTTCCATGTATGTAAGCAACTTGTTTTTTTTTGAACGACCATGTTTGTATTTGTCTGGGATTGAACCCAAGACCTCCTGCTTAGAAACCCTAGTTAGACACCTTGTATGTAAGCAACTTGTAACCGACAAAAACTGCTAAAAAGCTATAAATGAAAAAATTAAACAAAACTTCTATAAGCAACTTGTAACCGAGAAAACCTGATAAAAAGCTATAAATGAAAAAATTAAACAAAACTTTCGATATTACTGAACCTAAAATAGGTCAAAGGGTAAAACCAAAGATTTTATAAAAAATTAGTGAGTTTTATTTCATTAGCCCTATAAAATAGGTTCGGTGGTGCATGCCGCAAGTGCGGAAGAGAGGGGCATTACGCAAGGGATTGCCGCCAGTCAGCCCTGGTTCAGGATATGAGGATTTGTTATCAGTGTCGTCAGGCCGGTCACATGAGGGCCAACTATCCTCAGCTTGCTGCAGGACCGGTGCAGGCTCCAGCACCGGCCACTTTGAGGATTACGGGTGGAGGTCAGCGTGGAGCAGAGCCTCCGAGGGCTCATGGGCACGCTTTTTAGATTACAACAGAGGAGGTCAGGGCAGAGCCGGATGCAGTTGCTGGTATGTTTTCGTTTCGTGTTGTCTGGTTATCTTGTTATTTTTATGATGTAGTATTTTTTCGCCGTTCTGCATGTTTCATGGTTTGGTTGGAAGTATTAGTAGTCAAGATTTGTAAGTGGTTAGCATCCAAGGGATCGATAATCAAAAATTGGTTGTAAGGTCTTATTGTCGGGTATAGCAATTGCGATTTGAGAAGTGTTCAGCGGAGAGTCGAACTCCCTAAGAGTTCATGATGTGCGATGCCGAAAGGTGGTTTTGTGGAGGTTGCTCGTTTCAAAGGAAATCGGTTCATGAATAAGAGGAGTATGTTGAGTAGGGGTGATTGTTTTATGCCGGTTGGGTCACCGGTGGTTGTGAGTCAGTGTTCTAAGTGGGGAGAATTGGAAAATTCTCAGGAGGATCGACAAGCATTAGAGGACAATTAGTTGTTGTGATTCAACAGTGTTTCTGACCAAGAGTGTGGGCTGGTATGAGTAAGTGACAGAAAAGTGGGGACAAGGAGCAGACCATGGGTTCAGGGAAGGTAGTGGTCGATGGGAGGCCTGGGTCGAGGCCATGGAAAGGATTTCGGGAACGGAACGGGAGTTCGGAACCCCAAGAGGGCTAGAACAGTATGTATGGGAGAGATTCCCGGGAAGTAATGGTTTAGGGTGACGTAAGACATTTTTGAGCGGTCCGGACAGACTGAACGCCTGTGGGCGTACCAATCAGGCCGAAGGCTCGGGGAACGGTCCAGACAGGCTGAAGGCCCAGGAGGGCGGTCCAGACATGCTGAAGGTTCCGAAAGTGGTCCAGATAGGCTGAAGGCCTGGTAAGGTGGTCCGGCCATGCTGAAGACTCTGTAAGTGTTGATAGATTTGTATGCGGAAAGTGATTTGAGTATGCTACTATGCAGTAGCAAGCAGTGGGTATGGCCCCGGGTATTGATAATGTTAGTGGAAGGCAGTGCATGGACCCGAGAGTCCCTACGAGCAGATTCAGAACACGTGCGATGCATGGAGTAGCGATTACTCTACAAGGGATAGTGTAGAGTGGGGTGTGAGCACCGTGGAACTTGTCTGCAGTGGCAAGGTTGGCAAATAGATTTCCTTAGATAAGGAAAGGGAAAGGTATGTAACTCCGGGAGGGAGTGTTGGTTCACGGAAGTGAAAGTAGTAGTGAAAATGGATGATTGAGAGTATTTCAATTATGGTTGTTAAGTATTGTGATTGTGCCAGTAGTATGGAAGCACATCCGGATTAGGTGTCTATTGAGGTTGCGGATGAATTTTCGGTGATATAGAACCAGAGGAGTTCGAAAGGGATGCAAGGATGGAGCCTTGGATTTCCAGTATGATTCTCATCAGGAGGTTATGTATGTAGCGGTAATTCATCCTAGGGATGTTTGGAGGTATCGTCAGTGTTTCGGGTTTTTCCAGCCCGAGGATGTTAGAGCAAGGTCAGCATGTGTATGTGATTACAGAGTAGAGCTCATGGGAGTTGCTCAGGAGCTGCAGGATGTGCCATCCTGTCAGCATGGAAATAAAAGAATTGGATTCGGAAAGGAAGCGGGATAAGTCCCAGCAGTAAATTTGATAAAGTTGTGGCAAGCGAGGAAAGGGATAACAGTTGGTACCGGGTCAAAACCCGATGGTTCAGGGTGGTATCTAGTTGTAAGAGTCAAGTGATTATGTGATTTAGAAAGATGGAAGTATCATCGGATGATAAGTGTTGTTGTCAGAGAAAGAAGTCGGTGGCCGGATTGAACCAGTTGTTGTGACTCTGTGTGAAAGAATTGGACTTTATAGGGGTTTGATAGCAGTGTTTGGAGGAACCTGGGTCGGTTGAGACCAGGAGCTGTGTTGTGGGAGTATCATCTGGGATGTGTCACTTCAGGCTTCGAGGACGAAGCCTAATTTAAGTAGGGGAGAATTGTAACATCCCAAAGTCAGAATCAAGAGTTCAGGGGGTAAAAATGTAAGTTTGGAAGAGAGGAACTCGGCAAGTAGGAGCTGCAACTCGTCGAGTCTAAGCATGTGTCGGGCACACGTTAAGTGACCGGACTCACCGAGTCAGAGGCTGGACTCGACGAGTTTGTGCTGGAATAAGAAACCCTAATTCATGGGGTTTGCACCCTATATAAGGAACCTTAAGCCCCACCCAGCCTCTTTAGCACCCCCTTTGATGTCCAGAAGCTTTCCCCATCGTTTTCAAACCCTAATTTGAGAGTGAGAGGGATTTAAGTGTTTTTTGGAGCTTGGAGAAGAAGGGTACTTGAAGCAAGAGTTTGTGGGATCATAGAGGAACGAAGTGGATCTGATTTCCTTGCTTGTTGGCATCAGATTAAAGGTAAAAAGTTGTTGTCTTGACTTTGTTGTTCTTAGATTGTTCATGAATGGCCAAATTGTCATATATGAGTCTCTTTTCGAGTTTTGAGTTCAGATCTGTGGTTGCTACTACAGATCTAGACTGGTTTTGACTCATGAATCTGGAAAGTGATAGCTTTGGGGCTTGTTTGAGAGTGTCCTTGCCTTAAACATTCATTTTAGCTTGATTAGAGCTTGTTGAGCCTTGCATGCACGTAAAGTTGGAAACTTTATGTGTGAATCTGGCCCTAGGAGTCCAGATCTATGTATTGGAAGCATTGGAATGGCCTAAAATCGGCTGGATGAAGATGTCACGTATGGACTCGACGAGTCACATGGGTGCACTCAACGAGTTGTATGAACATGTGCATGGACTCGGCGAGTCTGTTGAAGATTGCCTTGGACTCGGCGAGTCTGTTCTTGGACTCGGAGAGTCTGGTCGTGAAGTCCTAACCTTTTTGGTTGAGCTGTGAATCGGTGAGTCGAGGGACGACTCGGTGAGTTGAGTAGGAAGTGACTCAGAGTTTGTTGGACTCGGCGAGTCTTGGGGCGACTCGGCGAGTTGAGTCGTCGAATGGGAGCTTCTGAGTATAGGGACTCGACGAGTCAGTGGGTTGACTCGGTGAGTAGAGTTAGTCAGGAGGGTTGACTTTGACTGAGGACTTTGAATTTGACCAAGATTTGACCAGTTGACTTCTAGGGGTATTTTGGTAATTATTTGGTATTTGTTGAGTTCAGTCATTTGGTATTGATCAGTGGTGGAGTTCGTGTTGGAGGTTGGAGCAGCATGATCTTGTCTTTTCAGTCAGCAGTTGTGAGGTGAGTTATCCTCATTATATCAACAGGGTCTAAGGCACCAAGGTCGGCCCTTTATCAGATGGAAATTCAGGTAGTTGTGTGTTATGTTATTGCTTTGTTATGTTTGCATCCTGGTAGTTAGGATGGTATATGTTAGAGACCTGGTTAGGGTCGGTATCCTGGTTTTAGGATGATGCTATGCTAGTGACCGGTTAGGTCGGAATCCTGGTAGGGATGTGCTATGTATGTGATCTACTAAGATCAGTTTGATTAGTTGTGAATTGATATGTGATTATATGTTTATGTGAACATGGTTGTCGGACTAGAGTTGGGTTGAGGCGGGTCCTGCTTTGTGCTGAAGGACAACATACCCAGGGCGGACCGGTTATCCTAAAGGCCCAGCGAGCGGTCCGAATAGACTGTAGGCCCCAAGAGGACGGACCAGACTTGTCGAGGCTTGGAGAGTGGACTAGGCCGACTGAAGGCCCGGTGCGGGCGGACCAGTCATACTGTAGACTTGGAGAGTGGACCAGGTGGATTGAAGTTCTGGTGCGGGCAGACCAATCACACTGTAGACTCGATGTATATGGCTAGACTCGGAGGGTGGACCAGGTGGACTGTACGCCCGGTGCGGCGGACCAGTCACACAGTAGACCCGAAGTGCATGGTTGTTCTATTTTGGTTATGATATTATGTGTGTATGGTATTGTGGTTGGAATTTGGAGGGTATCTCACTAAGCTTTCGGGCTTAGAGTTGTGGTTTAATGTTTCAGGTACTTCAGGAGACCGTGGCAAGGTATTGAAAAAACCTTTTTGTAATAACTTATTGAAATTGGGTTGTTTTGAAAAGTTTAAATTGGTTGGAACTTTAGAGTGTTACACATGTTATTGTTTTTTGTTGGCAAAAACATGGTATTTGTGTGTGAATTATATTAGATCGTCTCTTGATCAATAGAAAAACGATGTAATAAAATATTTTTTGGAAAGACAAACACCTTGATCCAGGAATGCGGAGTGATTGTATAGCGTCTATAACTAACACTGCTAGTTCCCGTTGTAGCTCAAATATTCTCTTCCCTTCTTCAATGTTACTACCAAATGTTGTACCTGAAATAACATCACCGGATAACATTTCACTACAAGGATCGAGCACTATGCAGACGAATGATAATAATAACAATAATAAAAGGTTCCAACCTTTCATATAGTATATACAAGTTTTCAGCATTAGAGACATCAAATAAAGTTAGTGTAATGGTAAACGTGTTGCCCTTGACACCTAAAGGTCGCACCTACGAATAATGTAATCCCCAAGAGTGTGTTTTTTAAACAAACTTAAAAAGTTGGCCTTTCAGCGACATAGTCGGTCTAGACGTGGTTTGCCATGTATGTAAGCAACTTTTTTTTTTGAGCAACCATGTTAGTATTTGTCTGGTATTGAACCCAAGACCTCCTGCTTAGAAACCCTAGTTAGACACCTTGTATGTAAGCAACTTGTAACCGACAAAACCTGCTAAAAAGCTATAAACAAAAAAATTAAACAAAACTTCTATAAGCAATTTGTAACCGAGAAAAAACTGCTAAAAAGCTATAAGTGAAAAAATTAAACAAAACTTTCGATATTACTGAACCTAAAATAGGTCAAAGGGTAAAACCAAAGATTTTATAAAAAAACTTAATGACTTTTATTTCATTAGCCCTATTAGCCAAAAGCTTGTTTTATAAACAAGCTTAAAAAGCTACCATGTCCGGCTCAACGCCATGTCCGCTGATCGAGCCTAGTCCGCGTCGACGTGGTTTGCCACGTCTTTAAGCAACTTGTTGTAACCGGAAAAACTCTCATGCTAAAATGGTATAAACGAAAAAATAAAATAAAATTTGTAGTTTCACTAGACTGAAAATACATCAAAAGGTAAGACCCAACATTTCCTGAAAACTTTAAAGGCTTTTATATTATTAGACGTATTTATTAACATATAACCCAAATGTAAAAGCAAGAACCAAAAGGTTGCAGCTGTCGGTTCCACGGCCCAAACTCCTACCAGTGGATACACCGGTACCCTTCCTTAGTGCAGTAAATGTAGCTACCATCACCGTATTCCTGGTCCATGTCGCGAAAGGATCTGTGACAACTGTGACAAGAAGGGCCATCTTGCTCGAACCTACAGAAAACCAGTCAAATCAACAAACCAATCATCCGGATCGGGAATCAGTCTAGCCTGCTATAGTTGTGGTGAAGTAGGGCACTTCAAAAGAAATTGCCCCAAAGCAGCAATAACTGGCAACATCGGAAGAGTCCTAGCAATAGGACGAGAAGAGATAACTGCTGATCCTACTGTCGCCGCAGGTATACTCTTCTTTGACAACTCTTATACCTGCAACTCTTTTTGATTTTAGTACTTAAAAGGAAACCTGTTATCTATCCATTCGAACATCTTTCTAAACTCAATCCTTCGTTAGTAACCGAAAATGTGCACTGTCGAGATGATTAACCAGTGAAATAGAGAACGCTAACTTTGTACTTGTAGATCGTATTCTCAGTCCAGAGGATTCTGCTCTTCCATTCGATTTAAATGGGAAACTTTTCACGAAATACTTTGATGCTATGTTTGACATGTAATGACCGAGTCTCATTCATGTTGTTATCCTTGGTTTCAAAAGGGTCGCCTGTCTAGATCTTTTCCCCGACCCGACTCTCGTGATCTTCGGCATCAAACCTTCGTATCATTTCATGCTTTAAAGCTCAAGAAGTTTTTCCGATAAAAATTGCCATGCATTCCTCGTTCCTATGATCATCGGAAAACGGGAAGTCTGCAACTCTTTCCCTAAATGTCTTTCCCGAAGGATTCCTGAGAATTCCTTCCAAACGTCTAGCCTAGTCCCACATCGGCCTAATCTCTGGAACTACCTCGTAACCAAACCTCAGTAAGAAAGACGGTCCAAAACAGTGACCAAGAATTGATATGATCACTACGGGTTAGTAGTGGTACCCTTCCGGTCAAATCATTTTCCTTGATCATGTAGCTAAGCAAAGCAGTCATACCCGTGAACTTTCCAACAACTAAGGCGATAGGGAATTAGTCGGCACCGGAAATACCCATAGAAACCTGTCGATTCTTGGGTCCCATCGACTAATATCGCAGACTTACCCATAAATTTCTTCTAAAGCCATCAAACCCTTAGCTACCCGGCTCCATGAAGATGTGCTTTCCTGTTGGAGCGTGTGTCCTGTTGATGGCTGTATCCTAGAAAAGCATGATACATTTTGGGAAGTGTAAAATACTTTCGTCGTGATACATTAGACCCTTCGTGATCCTTGTAGAATCGATTTCGTAACCTTCAAACTCTGGCTACTCTCAGAACTTAGTAATATCCATCCAGTACTTCACGTCTCGATTCCTTAGAAGTATCTACCTAACGAAACCCTAGTGATTTCTTTGAGGAGACCGAAGTTATCAAGGGTCGGAACCTCCATGGGAGAACAAATTGAGATCATGGATTGAGAGAGTCAATGTACGAAACAAAGACACGTCCCGATAATGAGGGTTCGCTGGAACGCCCAGCGGAGACCGAAATTCACTTGGGAGCGCGAAGACTCAATGAAGTAGAAGTACTCGCATCTCTTTCCAAATCCTTGAATTGTATCTTGATTCTGAATTTCGGGACGAAATTCCCTCTAACGGGGGGATGATGTGACAACCCGAAACTTTCATCCTATGTAATTGGTCTGCGTATTGGCTTTAAATCTTGAATTCATCATCCTTTGTAAATCTTGTGGTTCCATATGCGTGTTTTGGACATAATATAGTCTAGAGATGGGTCTTTGGAGGAGTTAGAAAGTGTTTTGCATCATGAAATCAGATCAAACACACCAAAATAGGTGTGTACGGCCACACTCTTGTGTGTACGACCACACACCCATGTGTGCGGCCGCACAGCCAACCGCACACCCTCTAGCCTCACACCCAAACCTATATATGGATGGATACCCTCTTCATTCATTCATTTGGATGCTCCTTACCCTCTCTCTACTTTCTCTCTCTAAAATCTTCAACCAAGAACACCTTGAAGGCCTCATATTTGTGATCTAGTTCATCTTCAAGCTAATTAGTGGTAAACACTTGAATCCCAAGCCTTAAAACTCATCATGTTCATCATATTCATGGTCCCTTGAAGGTGTATGGCCGCACACCTTCATGAGGGGGCAGCACACACTCAAATCTCCTTAGTGTGAAGAGCAAACACTTCATATGGACTCACAAGAGGAGTGTACGGCCGCACACTCCTGTGTACGGCTGCACACACACTCTGTATGGCCGCACATACATGTGTGCAGCCTCACACACCTTTCTGGCCGCACACTCACTTCCAAGGCCATACACTCACTCAAATGCCCATATTTGGCCCTAAACTTGCATAAATCATTATCTTGGACCATGTGACACTTATTCTTAGTAGTTCCAAACCCTAAGGGTGTTTTCCCCATCATGTTTAAGAATGAAACACCTTAGTTCTAACTCAATTATGTGTCATCACATGATTAATAGGGACCAGTGGCGTTCAGGGCATCCGTTAACACTCGAACCCTACGTTAAACTGTGAGTTCATACCCCTACCCTTTTTCAATAGTTTTTTTTTCAATGTTTTCAGGGGGGGGGATACAAGCAAACTATAAATGTTTTCAAATCATAACATTGATGTATTTCAACAATTATCTGGCAAACATATAAATATTATTACCCCTTATGTATTATGCTGAGCATAAGGGATGATTTACCAACTACAACTATATGAATTTCAGTTAAGTAAATAAGCTAACTAATCAAATTATTATGGGAATAATTCGGGGTTCTTTAGTTCTCGTTTAATCACATATTGTTATATATAAAGTTATTAGATAAACTATGTCTGATTCAGTTTATCTCTGTTTCGTATGAATGTATTGCCAGATAGTTTCATTGTATGTATCTATATTCATTGTATTATGTTTCATAGTCCTTGTATGTTTGATATCGTATGAGACCCTGTGAATAGTTTAGTACTAGCTTGTGAGTTTCGTCATTACCCTTGGGTTATCAGTAAATCCTCCCCGGAAGTGTAACCAGAGTCTCCTGGAGGGAGAGCGAGGAATTTGTGAATAGATCTATTCGGGACTGACAATCCCACACCTTAACTGCTAGCTACAGTTAGGCGGGGCATGCCTGGGGTGACAAATTCTGGATATCGTCTGACGTCTGACAAGCGTCAAGGAGGTCTAGTTGGAAATCCGACTCACAATACGTATTAATATAAGAATATTCACAGTTTAGGTTTGGGTTTGGTTTTAAATTTGATTCCATTTCATATCTACTTTCTGTTATAGTTTCTATATCTAGTTCGGGATGATAATCCCATGATTTCCAACTTGTATCTAGTACGGGATGCTAATCCCATGATTTCAACATATATCTTATACGGGATGCTAATCCCATGGTTTTCAACTATATCTTATACGGGATGCTAATCCCATGGTTTCGAAACTATATCTTATACGGGATGCTAATCCCATGGTTTTCAACTATATCTTATACGGGATGCTAATCCCATGGTTTTGAAACTATATCTTATACGGGATGCTAATCCCATGGTTTTCAACTATATCTTATACGGGATGCTAATCCCATGGTTTTGAAACTATATCTAATACGGGGTGATAGACCCATGGTTAGGAATCTATATCTAGTTCGGGATGGTAGTCCCATGGATTTCAATCTATATTTTCAAGTATATCAAACTATTTTGTGTCACGTACGGGATGTTAGTCCCATGGTTTTCAAACTACTTTCCATCTACAGTCACGTATATCAAAGTAATCTATATCTAATTCGGGATAGTAATCCCATGATTCTTGATATATAGTTTTATGTATTAAACTATACTCCGTGATATTCAACGGGTCTTGCAAATTAGTAAAATATGGGATTTTCCTGGGGTAAAATACAACTCATAATCGAATTGGTAACAAGGGTTAACTAAACAAACTTTACATAAGAAAATATGGGATTTTCTTGGATAACAAACCTATTCGGAAAACTAAAGGAAACTCGTACATTTTCAGAAAACAAACATCTTATGAACTCACCAGCTTTATGCTGATTTTCAAACTGTTTGTATTCTCAGGTCCGCGTTAGACAGGTACCCAGTGATCTTTTTTTTTTTGTGAAGACGGAGCGTCTAGAAGACTCGTCTCGTTTTGTTCATATAATATGTATCACACTTGTTCAATTTACTTTTGAAACAAATGTAAACTTTCATATATATATATATATATATATATATATATATATATATATATATATGTAATGTAATGTAATGGTTGTTTACTTTGATTACTATGTGCATTGGATTTGATACTCAACGTGGAGTCAACCCCGGAAATGTTTCCGCCTTTGGTTTTTGGGGTGTGACACCTTCACCCCTCTCACAAGATCCTATGAAGGGTGACTTTGTCATTTTTCCAAGTAAGCATGATTCGCAACTATCATCTGACTTTAGGTCAAACGACTCCAAGACTCCATCCTTTTGGAGTTGGCCTATGCGTTTCTTGCTTAGATGTCCAAGACAACAATGCCATAATGATGCTTTATCCAAGTTATTATTATTAATAGAATCAATACACATTACATTATTTCCTAAGTAATCAACCACATATACTGTTTCATACACGCCATCACAAGGTAATGCTTTAAAATAAATAACATTATTAAAGAAAGCATTAATCGAACCAACTTCATTATCAAATGAAAAGGTGAAACCTTGTTTATACAATGCATGAAAGGAAATAATATTTCTTGCCATTTATGGCGAGTACCAACATTTATTCAAATCTAAATTTAACCCACTACTTAGCGACAAAGTATAAACTCCAATCTTGGTGACAGGTGTAACTTTCCTATTCCCCATGATTTAGTTTATCCTTCCTTGCTCCACATTCTCACTTCTTCTTAGTCCCTGTAAATCAGAACATATATGAATACCACAACCGGTATCAAGGAACCAAGAATTAGAATGGGGTGAGTTATTAAATAAGATAGTGTAAATACCTGTATGGTTGGGTTTAACTTTCCCATCCTTCACATCTTGCTGGTACTTTGGGCAGTTCCGCTTCCAATGTGACTTTTCATGGCAATAGAAGCATTCAGCCTCTTTTGGGTCAGAAGAAGGAGTGATGAAACCTTTCTTGGTTCCACTTGAAGAAGAGCCATCAAGGGTCCTAACCTTGGTAACCTTCGAAGAACTCTTTCTCTTCTTCCCTCGTCCTTTCCCGATTGCCAAGACAAGGCGAGGCCGGAAGGTTCTATAGCTGAGGGTTATGTCGCTGAAGAGGCATTATCATTTTGTTCGATGTACCTTGAAGATGTTGAGACTCGATTCAATCGCCTTGAAAGAAACGAGGATGTTTTCATAGAAGAAACAAAGTTATGGGTGTTTCAGTCTAAGTTTCGACCGACTAGTGCAAGGAAAATGAAAAATCTCAGTCTAGAGGAGAGAGAACGTCTACATTGGTTTATGCTTGATAATTGTGAGGAAGTCAGAAAGTATATTGCGTAAGTGTTCTTATCTTTTAATTCATTGTCTTTTTTTAATTTCTCATTTTTACTATATATATATACATATATATATATATATATATATATATATATATATATATATATATATATTTCATCAATGTAGTGAATTCAAATCATTACATCCTTAAAGTGATGAAAAAACCGAATTCCCTAAATGGTTCCTTCATAAGGTCTATGATATGCAAAAACAAAAATCTCCAGAGTTTAATAAGGAGTTATCAGCTCTTTCAATCGGTGTGCATGCACATGCCTTTACTTACACCGCTTGTATAGTGAATGGTGTTAGGTATATGGTACTTATGCGTGACGCCCAACGATCAACACAAAACTCGGGGGTTCTAACTGAGGCAGAGAATAAGCAGAAATATTATTGTCAGCTAGAAGAGATTATCGAATTGCATTATCCTCTTAAATATTCCACCGTACTTTTTCGTTGCAAGTGGTTCGATACTGCATGAGTTAAATCTGATAATAATTTCACCAGTATCGACCCACAACGCGAATTGAGCAGCGAAGATCAACTCATATTTGCTACGCATGCCAAGCAAGTATTTTACATCCAAGAACCTTCTCCAAGTGATGAAAATGACACCCAACGGTGGGTTGTTGAAAATGTTAATCATAGAAGAATTTGGGATCTACCGATCAATGATGTTGATCATGATCCCATTGAAAATGTCGACAATGATTCAACCGATGTCGTTCTTAGTAATGTTTCTTCTAATTTCACTCTCTCAATTGACTTTAGTCAATACTTTCAAAATTCTCAATCGGTTGAAGATGATATTGAAGTTGACCCACCGACGGGTATCATCAATAATGTGTCTGATTGCAAGACTGATTATGATGAGGAAGATTCTGATTATGATAGTGATGTATCGGCAGACACTGAAGTGTCTGGGGGCGAGAATGATTAAAAAAATCTTTTTACATTTAATTAGTAAAATAAGGTTTGTATTTGTTGTAATTATATTATATTATATACATACATACATATATATATATATATATATATATATATATATATATATATATATATATATATATATATATATATATATATATATATATATATATTCATATTGTGTTATAATTTTTTAGGATGTCATTTTTTTGGATTGCATTGCTCCATCTCATGGCTGCTGTGATGGGTCATGGAGGCGACAGTGGTGACGAGCCACCACATCCGTTCGGTGGAGGTTTTGGTGATCACCAAAACGTTGATAATTAAGATTTATTCTAATTCATTGCATTTCACATTGTATGTATATAAAAAATTATTCTGACTAATATTTTTTTATGCAGTGGTGCCTCCGAAATGAAGAGGCATGGCGGTAAATAAAAAAATGCACAAACTCTATAAAGCTAACGGTGAACGGCCTCTTAAGATAGTATTTGACGTAAATACTAACATGCCGATTGGGGAGGTGTACGAATATTTCATTCGGGAGGTTGGGAGCTATATGTGGCGGGACATCGGTTTTGATAAAGACACATGGATAGAGGTTTCTGAAGCCGAAAGGGTTGGAATGTTGCAGTATCTTTTGGTAAATTACTTATAAAGTTATATATTTAATATTTTTAATTTTGATTTATTTTTAATTTCTCTATTTTTTTGTAGAGATGGTTTGACTTTGACGCGATTACAAATCATCCCATGGCTTCAACTTATTGGGCGTCACTGAACAATCGGATATGTGCACGGTATAGAGGCCGCAAAAAAATATTGCAAAAAACCGTTTTGATGATTTTGCATGGAATGTGGAGGCAGCAAGGGCTCAAGCCCCTAGGGGTATGGATCAGCAGCGTTGGAATGCTGTTATTGACCATTTCTTAACAGAAAAACATCAAAAACGATCCGCTGGAAACAAAGAATGCTGAAAGAAGCAAGTAGTGAAGAATCGTGGAGGGACGTGCAGCTACGGTAGAGCTTGTTTCAAGAAAGTAAGTTACAATAATGTTTATTCAGTTATAACATATTTTTTTAATGTTTATTCAAAATATAACATATTTTGTAATGTTAAACAGAATTTGAATAAACTTGAAGTATTTCATCGTGCGCATGTAAATAAAAGAGGGGAATTTGTTGATCCTTTGGTTGAAGAGCAATATGTAAGTTATTATTACTTAAAAATAAAGTAGATTGTTGATTATTTTTTTTGTTAGTTTTAATGTATATTAAGAATCTTTGTGAAATACAGAATGCCTTAGTTGCTGAGGTTGCTCTACAGAATCCTCACATAGCCGACTCTGGTGGTGATCCAGACACCATTGATTGGATCGCAATATTTGAGAAGGTATTGGGTACTCGATGGGGGCATGTGAGAGGCATTGGGCCTAAAGCTTCTTCGGCTGCGGGTACAAGTGCTCCATCCCAATGGCAGTCACAGTCACAAGCATCGCAACCAGCACAGGTTGTAACACCCAAAATCAGAAAGACCAAGAAAGGAAAGAAAACCCTAAGTCAAGGGGGTCAACTCGTCGAGTCCAAGGAGGAACTCGACGAGTCCGAGCGGGATCCGAGTCGAGGAGTAAGTGACCGACTCGGCGAGTCGGAGAATGGACTCGGCGAGTCCGGTCTGAAGAAGGAAACCCTAAATCCGGGACTTTATGCACTATTTAAGCACCTCATTCTCTTCCTTGGGGTTCCTTTTACAACTTCACTCATCGAGAACATCAAACCCTAGCCACCATATCCGTTTCTAAGCAAAGATCTAGCCTTGGTGTTGTGATTTGAAGCTTGGAAGAGAAGGAAGTTCATAGTGGTGCAAGAGGAAGCCTTGGATCCAGAGTTGGTGTGGCTTTTCAGAGCATTTGAAGGTAAGAAGTCATTACCTTCACTCCTTTGCTCATAGTTTCCTTTTTGTCATGAGATTTGGGGCTTTTATGCCATGTTCTAGAGCCATTTGGAGTTAGAAGTCCAGATCTGAAGTTGCTACTTCAGATCTAAGTGTATTCTGGCCTAGAGAGTCATAAAGCATCGGTCTTGGGGGGGTAGGTGAAGCATGGTTGTCTTAAACCCGAGTATGGAGTGTTTTGGGCCTAGATCTCCTTAGCTACACGTAAAGTTTGCAACTTTACGTGAGGAATAGGCCTTGGAAGAGTGGATCTATAGTTTGGAGTCCCTGCATGACTCAAAAAGCTTCTGAATGTATGAAGGACTGAATAGACTCGGCAAGTCCTTCGAGTGGACTCGGCGAGTAGTATGAAGATTAGGAGGAACTCGACGAGTTGGATGAACAACTTAGCGAGTCTATTGAAGTTTGCCTTGGACTCGGCGAGTCTGTTCTTGGACTCGGCGTGTCAGATCGCAAAACCCCGAACCCTTCGAGTTAAGACTCGAATCAGTGAGTTGAGTGGAGACTCAGTGAGTTGGACAGGACAGGACTCGGAAATCGATGGACTCGGCGAGTCATGGGCTGACTCGGTGAGTTGAGTCGCGAATGGAAGGACTCTGAGCATATGAACTCAGCGAGTCAGTAGGCAGACTCGGCGAGTAGGGTTGACCTGGAAGGTTGACTTTGACCATGACTTTGACTTTGACCAGAGTTGACTTAGTTGACTTTCGGAGGACAGTTAGACTAAGTGTTGCATTGATATTGGTAGCTCGAGGAGCTAGTGGAGCAGGAGTTCAGAGAGTTGTCGGGCAGCAGCTAGAGGGGTTATCAGCAAGTGCAGGTGAGTTTCCCTATGTGTGAATGGGTCTAGGACCACAATGCCGACCCATGTAGTTATGAGTAGGAAGACCCGGGGGTTAGCCCTAGGCACAGTATGCTAGTATGATATTCAGGACGAGGTCTAGTGTAGTGGGCGGGAGCCCAAGGAATGGTTTGCATGATAGCTATACTTGTTGTTTGTGTGATATATGTATGTGCTTGGTAGTAAGGTGAGTGTGGGCGAGGTCCCATATCTCACCAGCAACAGAGTATGGACGGTGCTCCATATCTCATTAGTAGCAGATTAGGGGCGAGGCCCAGCTTAAGGAAATAGTGAGTGTGGGCCGGGCCCGTATCTCACTATCAGTAGGAGCGTGGACAGGGTTCCATGACTCATCAGTTGCAGGACATGGGTGAGGCCCAAGATAGGCGAGGCCTTTAGAACATGATTCTTTAGTATATGTTTTGTGATATGTTTATGTGTTAGTATATGTTGGCCGGCGAGGCCCAGTGACAGGCGAGGCCTAAGTAAAACATATATGTATCCGAGCGGGGCTCGAAGCACGGCGGGGCCTGGAGCGGCGGGGCCGTTGTAGTGGGCGAGGCCCGAGGTAAGTGGCGAGGCCCAGAATAGCGGGCGTGGCCCAGTATGTGCAGTATGCGGTTATGCATGGTATGTGGTAGGTTGGGGAAGTCACTAAGCTTCGTGCTTACGGTTTTCAGTTTTGGTTTCAGGTACTTCCGGTAGCGGAGGAAAGAGCTCGGGGTGATCGTATGGCACAGACCATAGATTAGACAGCCTGGGATGTTTTACTCTGATAATGAACATATGTTTTGGAAATTAATACTCTAAATTTATGTTATGACTTATGATATGTTTTTATAAATATGGCTTGGGTAATGATTTAAAGAAAAATTTTTGGTACGAATTTTTGGGACGTTAAAAGTTGGTATCAGAGCCTTGGTTTGAGGGATTCGGACATGCTCTCGGTGTGTCTGAACTCAAACTGAGGAATTGGTATAGAAGTTTTCAAAATGAAAAGACAGTTTTGTAAAAAGAGAGTTTTGAGAAAGAAAACAGTTTTAGAAAAGCAAAAAGAATTCAGAAAGAAAAGAACTTTGAAAAGAGAAAAAGGGGTGTGGTGCATGCAATCAGCCGAGCTCAAGTAAGTACCGCTAAATACCCATACAAGTTTATGTTATGATTATCAGTTAATAGAACAGCATGCTAGATTAGGACTAAGGATCAAGGGAGGATGCCTTATGTACCTGTTATATGTGCTTTTGAGCTGCATGATAGTGCTGGCTAGACAGTAGTAGGATAGCCTGTTTAGGTTATGCCTGAGTTTATGAGCTTGTGTTGCATGCTAGTACGGATCCTTGATATGAGAATATGATTGCTTGAGTATGTTATGGTTAGATTTTCCCTTGTCTGAATGCTGCTTGCTTTGTGCATTGTGGGATTCTGAGTGATGGGAGTTAGCCATTAGGTGGATACGTCACGTGACATGTGATCAGGGTTGAATAATCTCAGAGTGCTGGATTTGGCCATATTGCGCAGCTCTTGTTTGAGTCCAACCGTTGTAGGGACGAGTCTTTTACTCGAAGGATTATCTGAGCCTCGTCACATGTGGTGGTATCCAGGTGATGGCTAATTGGCATCACAAGGAGGCCTTCAGCAGCTGAGGACTGGTTTGGTTTAAGTTAGAGGTTTCCCTAGGATAAGCCTAGGATGAGGTAGTGTTGGGAGCAGTAGTAGTAGTAAAGGGACCTGGTGGAGTCGAAGCAGTTCCCGAGGAAAGTACAGATAGATGTGGAAGGTAGTATGGGCCCGTACTACTGAAAGCAGAGGATCCGTACTCGATTCGGGAAAGGCCGAGATGAGACCGGGGAGCTTGTAGTGTGAACATGTATGATCCCTCAGTAGTGATGTGTATTTTGATAGTTGTGTGATATGTTTGTCAGCATGGTGACATTGCGAGAGAGGCCAGTGGGCGGACCAGGCGCCGGAGAGGGATTAGGCTCGGTTCGGGAGCCGAGCAGCTCGAGGAGCGGATGAGGGAGTTGATATCAGCTGAGGTTACGCGCAACACACTAGACCAATCTCCTGTGATATTTGGCACGGTCAAGGAGGGTATACTGGAGATCTTGGATGAGACGTTGGGAGCCTTCTGTACCGAGATGATGGCTTTGATGGGAGTGCATACTTTGACATTCCGAGAGTTCAGGGCTTGCGGGGCACCAGATTATCATGGGGCTAGGGATCCCATTGCTAGCAGCAGATGGTTGGCTGATGTTGCCAAAGCTTTCCGTACGAGCCGGTGTCCCGAGGGGGACAAGGTCAGACTCGCCTCCTGCCCACTGAAGGACAGAGCGAGGGATTGGTGGGAAGAGATTGGTCATGCTTTGGGGGATGATGTCGCGTTGGACGCGATGACATGGAGTGATTTTTCAGCCAGGTTCAAGGATGAATTTTCATCGATTATTGAGGTGCAGCAGTTGGCACGGGAGTTTTAGGATTTGACACAGACCATTGAGATTGTGGCGGAGATCACCGCCAAGTTCAGGGAGAGGGCTCTTCTTGTACCGCAGTATGTCGCGGATGAGGAGATGAAGAAGGCCCGATATCACGAGATGTTGAGGGTTGACATCAGGGAGTTCATGAGCAGGGCCGACTGTAAGACGCTGGAAGATATGATTTCTCCGGCTAGAGAGAGGGAAATTGATTTGGAGCAGATCTGAAAGAGGAAGCCTGGTGAGGTTCAGGTAGCCACAGGTTCGGGCAAAAGTCCCAAGGGATCGGATTCGAGATCGAGGGATTACCAGAGCTACGACCGATGCGGGAGGTGCGGCAGGACGCATGAGGGTGCATGCAGGAGTGGTAGTGGTGGAGATTCGGGCTACTTCAAGTGCGGCCGGACTGGTCATCTTAGCAGGGATTGTACTGCTACCACCACACAGGGATCAGACTTGATATGTTTCCACTGCGGTCAGCGGGGCCACAAGAAGGCCCAGTGCCCCAGTTTGCTTCTGGCAGGACGGGTGATGGCCCCTGCCCCTGCAACTTTGAGGATAACAGACGACCGTCAGGGCTGTGCAGAGGTGCCTACGGTAGGAGGCAGGGCTTTTCAGATGGCTACCTTGGAGACGCGAGCAGCGTCGGACGTTGCAGGTATGCGACTTCCGTTTTCTGTTTTATTTATGCATGATTATATTGTTATGGTTCTGCAGCATTATCGGTATGAGTATTTTAATTTTGTGCGGCTTGCTTGTGATTGAGTTATATGCCATCTGCATACCTTGGATATTTGAATGGTACTTAGGGGATGTGCTCTATTGGAGAAGGTTACTTAGGATGCAGTAACTGTAGCATGCTTGGGAGGGACTTGGTATGTCTCGTTAGTTCGGAGCTGTATAGTTTTAGAGATGGACTGGTTAGATCCCTAGCTATGGTAAGCATGGGTTCCTCAGCAGATTGATTATGGAATGGTAGCAAGGATCGGGGATTCTTTTCGAGCATTGAGCAGTGAGGTGCAAGCAGGGTTGAAATGGGGGAGAACCCTCCGAGTGTACAAGGGTAAGAGCACGCAGATCTAGGATGAGTGCACGACCTCTGAGGAGGAAAGGAAGTTGCACTGTGATTGATGGATTGAGGAGATCAGCGTTGGGAGTTTGAGAAACTTCCCATCAGTTAGTGCGTGTAATGGTGATGGTTAAGGCCTGGTTGGGAATTCAGGTTGGAGGATCGCCTGTAGGACTCGAGTGAGTCGGAATAAAGATCTTGAGGATAGATTGCATGGGATGCTTCCGTGTTAGTAGGCAGTGGCAGAGGCAGCATGTAGAGCATGGTAAAGCGGCGGGAGAGCCGCAACTTTCTCCAGCAGTAGTCAGTGGTGGAAAGTGTTGTAAGACTACGGGGCAGCCGTAGCACTCACTAGCGGTCAGTTGGCATGGAAGGTGTTGTAAGACTACGAGTAAGCCGTAGCATTCCCTAGTAGCTTCGTTAGCAGAGCTGGGGCGAGGCCCTTATCTCCTAGTGATCAAGGTAGGGATCAAGAATGGGTAGTGGTTGAGGATAGTATGGAGCTTGCCTGTATAGCCCTAGAGATGTGAGACCTTGGGAGAGGCCGCTCCAGGGTGTAGTTGGGTGGGACCCGTGGGCGAGGCCTGTATGTGAGTAGCAGTATAGGTGAGAATTGAGAGCAGGGTTGCTTAGTAGTATGGTTGGGTGAGACCTGTGGACGAGGCCCGTGCGAGAGTGAGTAGACAAGTAAGACTAAAAGGATAGATCACTTAAGGTTATAGGCGGGTGAGACCCGTGGGCGAGGCCCGTGAGTTTTAGTAGTGCGAGTGAGACCTAGTAAGGACCTTAGGGTCAAGTTAGGGGATCGAGGATCCCAGGATTTGTAGCGCCAGAGTGGCAGAGTAGAGGGGGCAGTATTAGATAGCCTAAGTTTCTTCGGAAGTCGATGGGAGCGATTTGGAGTTAGTGTTGGGGCTAACGACCGGTGGGAGCTGGTAACCTAGATATTGATAGATCAGTAGGGACCAGGGTGGTCTCGGTTCATCCGGAAGGCGGATAAGGGACAACAGAGATTTTCAATCAGTGGCAGTAGAGTTAAGAAGTGTCCAGTGGATACTGGCGGTAATGACCCATACTGGAAGTAGCGGGGGTGATGGAGTTGGTGAAGGATAGGACCTTCACAGTGACAGAGGAAGTAGTTGGTTATGAAACGTTGCCTTGGAAAGGCCAAAAATCGCAATAGGAAAGAAAGGGATGAACCCCCAGGGTGTTCAGCATAAGTACTCGGGGAGTACCAGAAGGTTTGTTAGTTGAGTAAGTTGCGTTTCCAGGATGACCAGGGTTAGGGTGAACCCGAGGATACTATTCGAAAGGATTAAGGGTCGTCAGGATGATTGGGCGAAAGGCCAGCGAAGGTAGGCAGCTGGTGTTGGATTAATAAGTAGAGTATAGAAAGCAGATTGCAGGGCGATTTGTCGTAGAGAAACTTCGAGGACGAAGTTTAGTTTAAGTGGAGGAGATTTGTAACACCAAAAATCAGAAAGACCAAAAAAGGAAAGAAAACCCTAAGTCAAGGGGGTCAACTCGTCGAGTCCAGGAGGAACTCGACGAGTCCGAGCGGGATCCGAGTCGAGGAGTAAGTGACCGACTCGGCGAGTCGGAGAATGGACTCGGCGAGTCCGATCTGAAGAGGAAACTCTAAATCCGGGACTTTGTGCACTATTTAAGCACCTCATTCTCTTCCTTGGGGTTCCTTTTACAACTCCACTCATCCAGAACATCAAACCCTAGCCACCATATCCGTTTTTGAGCAAAGATCTAGCCTTGGTGTTGTGATTTGAAGCTTGGAAGAGAAGGAAGTTCATAGTAGTACAAGAGGAAGCCTTGGATCCAGAGTTGGTGTGGCTTTTCAGAGCATTTGAAGGTAAGAATTCATTAGCTTCACTCCTTTGCTCATAGTTTCCTTTTTGTCATGAGATTTGGGGATTTTATGCCATGTTCTAGAGCCATTTGGAGTTAGAAGTCCAGATCTGAAGTTGCTACCTCAGATCTAAGTGTATTCTGGCCTAGAGAGTCATAAAGTATCGGTCTTGGGGGGTGTAAGAGAAGCATGGTTGTCTTAAACCCGAGTATGGAGTGTTTTGGGCCTAGATCTCCTTCGCTACACGTAAAGTTTGCAACTTTACGTGAGGAATAGGCCTTGGAAGAGTGGATCTATAGTTTGGAGTCCCTGCATGACTCAAAAAGCTTCTAAATGTATGAAGGACTGAATAGACTCGGCGAGTAGTATGAAGATTAGGAGGAACTCAACGAGTTGGATGAACAACTCGGCGAGTCTGTTGAAGTTTGCCTTGGACTCGGCGAGTCAGGTCGCGAAACCCCGAACCCTTCGAGTTTAGACTCAAATCAGTGAGTCGGGTGGAGACTCAGTGAGTTGGACAGGACATGACTTGGAAATCGGTGGAATCGGCGAGTCGAGTCGCGAATGGAAGGACTCTGAGCATATGAACTCGGCGAGTCAATAGGCAAACTCGGCGAGTAGGGTTGACCTGGAAGGTTGAATTTGACCAGGACTTTGACTTTGACCAAAGTTGACTTAGTTGACTTTCGGAGGACAGTTAGACTAAGTGTTGCATTGATATTGGTAGCTCCGGGAGCTAGTGGAGCAGGAGTTCAGAGAGTTGCCGGGCAGCAGCTAGAGGGGTTATCAGCAAGTTCAGCAAGTGCAGGTGAGTTTCCCTTTGTGTGAATGGGTCTACGGACACAATATCGGCCCATGTAGTTATGAGTAGGAAGACCCGGGGGTTAGCCCTAGGCACAGTATGCTAGTATGATATTCAGGACGAGGTCCACTGTAGCGGGAGGGAGCCCAAGTAATGGTTTGCATGATAGTTATACTTGTTGTCTGTGTGATACATGTATGTGCCTGGTAGGAAGGTGAGTGTGGGCGAGGTACCGTATCTCACCAGCAGCAGAGTATGGACGGTGTTCCATATCTCATTAGCAGCAGAGTAGGGGCGAGGCCCAGGTTAGGGAAAGAGTGAGTGTGAGCCGGGCCCGTATCTCACTATCAGTAGGAGGGTGGACGGCAGGGCCGATCCATTGTATTTTTATGCCCAGGGCAAGGTAATAAAATAATGCCCTTATATTTATACAAAAAAAAGTGTGATATATATAACTCATCTCTACAAATCTTATAATCAAACAAAATTCATATAGCTACAAACAAAAACATATGTAAATCACAAAACAACATGTTCAACAACATATAATTGATTTTCAAAAAAAATTTCCTTCTTCAGAGGCAACAACAATGTCTTTTGTTACAACATTACACATTGCTTTGGAAACCATTTGTCCCACTTTGTTGTTTAATGCACTTACTATAAAAAAAATGTTGATAGAGATGTTGACAATATAAAAGTAAAGAACAAAAATAAGACAAAAATCGAAGTTTTTTTAGTATCAGGAAAAATAAGATACATACTACTACAAATATGAAGTAGAAAAGTACAATAACAATTTTCCTAATTTACCCTTACTATTTTAAAACCAAAAAAAGACCAAAGATTGTGTTTTTTCCACTTTCACTATGAAAAATGATCTGGAAAATAAATCAAGGAATCATAAATAGAGATCCATTTAAAAAAATTGTCTTGTAGCAACAAATAACAATGGAAAAATTATATACCTACTGCCCCTAGCTGCTTCCTTGAGATATTCAAAATAATCAAAAGGTCAGAACTCAACAATAAAATATACATCCTGAGATTGGGAATCAGAAATAGAAAAATGGAACAAATAATTACATTTTTAACTGATAGCTTTGAACCAACGAACTCCATGTCTCCAACTTGAACAATTAAACTCCAATCAAATCAAAATAATGATAAAAAGAAAAGGAGAATTATAAGTCGAAATCAGAAATACAATAATGGCAATCTTGGTTGGGACCGGGAACCCCAACTCATACAAATATGCAAATCGTGAATAAGAATTAGGAGAAAAATAAATAGAAAAGTAGAAATTAGAACCAATCGATTTAAAGATGCATTCAAATCCTCAGTTGCAGGACATGGGCGAGGCCCAAGATAGGCGAGGCCTTTAGAATAAGATTCGGTAGTATATGTTTAGTTTATGTGTTGTGATATGTTTATGTGTTAGTATATGTTGGCGGGCGAGGCCCAGTGACAAACGAGGCCTAAGTAAAACAGACCTGTATTCGAGCGGGGCTCGAAGCCAGGCGGGGCCTGGAGCGGTGGGGCCGTTGTAGTGGGCGAGGCCCGAGGTAGGGGTGAGGCCCAGAATAGCGGGCGTGGCCCAGTGTGTGCAGTATGTGGTTATGCATGGTATGTGGTAGGTTGGGGAACTCACTAACTTTCGTGCTTACGGTTTTCAGTTTTGGTTTCAGGTACTTCCGGTAGCGGAGGAAAGAGCTCGGGGTGATCGCATGGCACACACCATAGATTAAACAGCCTGGGATGTTTTACTCTGATAATGAACATATGTCTTGGAAATTAATACTCTGAATTTATGTTATGACTTATGATATGTTTTTATAAATATGGCTTGGGTAATGATTTAAAGAAAAAATTTTGGTACGAATTTTTGGGACGTTACACAGGTACTTGTTAAATTCTTAAAAAATTTGGTTGCTTTGTTATATTGTTAAGAACTTAATGTATTTATAGTAATTTTTGGTAGCTCGGTAGTTTGTTAAATTCTTAAAGACTTAATTGATTTGGTGCTTTGATGGTTTGATAGTTTGTTGAATTGTTCATGACTTAATTTGTTTATGACTTAATTGTAGGATGTTGATGTGAATGCTTTTCTTCAAAACTCGGCATTTGTGACGACCATTGGAGACATTATTCGCTCATTTAAAAACCAAGTCAACGAGGAAAACAACGACGAGGAGGACGGTGGGGAAGACGAAGACAACTAGTATTTCTTGTTTTATGATATGGAGGATGTTATTTTGGATTTGGAAAATAGTTTATGTATGATATATATTAGATGTTTGTTTGAGATTTATTAGATATGGTATGTTTGATGTTTGTTTGGAAAATAGCTTATGGAATATGGTATGTTTGATGTTTTTATATAATGTGGTATGTACTTATTTATGTATTTTTATCAAAACTGCATTTTATAATATATATAAATTAATATTATAAAAAATAAGTTTTTTCTCAAAAAAAATAAAAATAAAAATAAAAACATTAGCAACGACGCCTTTAGAGACGACTACTATCAATTGCGACGACAAAGACCTCCAGCGAGTGAAAAACTCCTACCGGTTGCCGGAATATTAATAGAGACGACACTATTAGAGACGACAGGGGTGTATTAGGGACGACATGTATTAGAGACGACAGTATTAGAGAAGACAACGGGCTATGAGCTACGAGCCAATTGCGACGTTTTAGTGATGACATGTCGTCGCTAATACTATTAGCGACGACAGAAATGACCAATTGCAACGATTTTTGTCGCCTCTAAAGGTTAGTTTTTTTGTAGTTATAAGTATTTCGAATAGAAAAACTTATTTTGTAACCCCAAGAACAAATATCACACATTACCGAATTTCGCGTACGCATTCACATATATGTTCTACTGAGAAGCAAAATCGAAATATATTTGTGAGGATTAAATATTACCATCCGATGCAACTCTAATTAATGTCATTTCACAATCTTGTTCTCTCAGGTCCTAAACATCCTCATATATTTCTTGGAAGTGATTCGTACACAATAAACTTTTGCTATATACAACAATTTATGAATTATAGAGTTGTACAATATAACACTTTAAAACTTAAATTGTTGTGTACGGAGAAAAAATTTTGTGTAAGAATCAATTCTCATATTTCTTTCTGCATCTCCTATTTATTTTAAATAGTGACATGTAAGTATATATTAAAATATTATTATTTTCATTAAATATGACACAAGTGATCATTTAACATAGGGTCTTAAAGGTGGACAAAATGGATAGCCATATAGGGCCTAATTTTTTTCATTATATATTTTTATTTAAAATACAAAATTATAATAAAGATAAAGGTCTTTTTTTTTCTTGTTCGTCGTCCTATGCTTTTAAGAATATTTCATTTTTCATAATCATCCTGTCATTTAACATATATAGGTAGACTAGGTAGACAGTTAGGATGATATACAAAGAAACTGTCCGAGGATATTTAATTTTTCACATTCTATTCCGTCGTCCATTTTCATCCGGTTTTGTCCTTATACCAACTTAGAACTAATTAATTCGCTGTTATTTAATTAATGTTTGAAATGCATATAACAGTGCGCGTAGAGCCGTAGATCACGGCAGGACATGAGATATTGGTCCAAACAAATTGCAAGCAAAAGACGAAATTAAACTCGAATAAAAGTACGATCGAGAAAATGAATGAGAACATATGATTTGATTTTGGGGCGGCTAACCACTCCCATACTCCTTTCCTCCTGTTTTCGTCAACTTTTGAACAAACGCGTTTACATTATGGGCATATGATGAGTATAAATAGATAACTATAAACCGATATATACATATATACCTTCATTCGTCATCATATATACCTTCATTCGTCATTTCTAAATATGGCCTCGATCATAAAAGGGGGAGGACTTGTCTTGGTTCTTATCATCCTTATCTTCATTAGCTCATCTTCTCACACCATAGCAACCGCCAGAAGCCCATACAACCGTGCTCGTCAACTAGGTTTGTTTTCCTCTAAACATGTGACATCTTGTAATAGGATGAACCCAAATAGTTTCACCATGTTTAATAGCTTCATAAGCATACAAATTGTGTTTGCGGAAACTCTACTTTTTTGGTATAATTTTGGATATTGTTTCCTATAATTATTTCTTTGGTGTATTTTCCATCTATAATTTATCACGTGCTTTTCCAACTTGCTATTATAATAACTTATAAAGGAGCATACACTGTATCTGCCATGAAGTTGCTTCTTTTCATAGAACTCGTCAAAACGACAGTGTTTTGTTAACTAAACACACACAGTGTTTTGCTTGATGGATTGAGAGTAATGAAAGTTTACGTAGTAACTAATTGGAATTGGTATGTGCAGCTACAGATTGCGATTCGCCGAGGCAAGGAGATATAGTCGGGTGTGGTGGTGGAAGTAGTGGATCAGCAAAACCAAAACGAAAACCATGTGGTTCAGCACCAGGTTCGAGCCGTTGTAAGAAGGGTTGCTGTGGAAAGACAAAATTTGGAGATACCATCTGCTGCTAGTAGCATTGGAGGGTGTGCCTCATTAATTAAATGCTCTATCGGAATCCCATGTTTAGATTGTCAAATAAAATAAATTGATATAATTTCCAATTCTTTTTTACTATTTGTGCAAGTTCCATATCTGTGATCGCAAAAGCTTTTATACGTCAGGCATGTTGATTATCAATATTCTCATTGAATTAAAACTGAGTCATGTAATATGCATAAATACAAATCACCCATGTCCCATGAGAGTGTGAGACATACACCGTGGGCCTAGAACAATGAAACAAATATAATTTCACTACAAGAAATACCACCTATGCCGACGACATTTATATGTGTCGTCGGTAAAACTCAACATATTCCGACGACATGTCGTCGGTCCGAGCGGACCAAAATTCTTTGACCTTGAACACCATGCCGAATCTGAAAAGGGTAGGCGGGAATGAAATATATTTTTCGCGGTTTTCTGAAATGTATGCCGATGACAAGTCGTCGATATAGGTAACGGAAATTTTAATTTCCTATTTTCTTATAAGTCGTGTTCCAGTAACTAAAAACGATATCGTTGTTCTGTAACTTTTCCCGACGACAGGTTGTCGGTAAAACAAATAGCGATCCATGTGAACTCTATGCCGATGACATGCATGTCGTCGGTATAAGGTTCATATTTTTTATTATTTTTTTACTTGCGAGAAAACGATACGACGTCGTAATATTTAGTCCGTATGCCGACGACTTGTGGTCTGTATAGGGTTTTAACCCCAATATGGCTGGTTTGTCTCCCTCATTTGCAGCCATCATAATCTTACACTTCTCTCTCGAAATCCCATCTGCAGACCAGACGCCTCCTTGACCTTCGAGAGCCGGTATAGGTAAAATCTTGACCATAATTTCGATTTTCTCCTCTTATTGAGGTTTAATTTTGATTTGGATATTTAATATTCCACCTATTTTTTGTTTTCCGATTAGGGTCTCACTAGAGGACCACCACCGACCTCACTCTCTTTCCAACCTCTCTCAGACCATCGACATCAGGTAAGATGTTTGATTTTTGATTTTTGACTTTTTTTTTCTACTTATTTTTCTTTCCCGGTGACCACAAACCACCACCGGAGGACCACCGTTGAACACCCCTAAAATCTGGTGGCCACTGCCCACATAACAGATAAGGATGCTTTGATTTATTTATTTATCGAAGTTTGTTGTAATGGTAGATCACCATCATCTATTGTAAGAGGAAAAAGAACCCCAAGGCAGAATTTGAACCAAGGGCAAAAGGGGCATCACAAAGAAGTGAATATTTGGAAATTTGCAGAAGCAAAGATCATGATGCATCTATGCCTAAGGCCATATCCTCTAAAATCAACAATTTGGGTGCAGTTGAAGGTATAACATGAATCCTCCATGTTTTTTGAGTGTATATGGAATCGAGGGTATTTTGGTCTTTTTGTAATATATGTCGATTTACTTGTTCATAAAAGTTAGAAAAGTCAAGATCTAAGGAGAACCAAACAACAGGAGATATAGAGAGCAGCTTAAATGATTCCATGTCTAAAAAACAGGTTTGGTAAATATAAAAAATATGTGGAAGAAAAACACATATATCAATGACATGTCGTCGGTATAGGTATTAGCCATTCAAACCGTTAGGACCCTTTCCAGACAACTTATCGTCGATATAACTGAACCTTTCCAGACGACGTGTCGTCGGTAAAGGTATCATGTTTGCCAACAATTAATCGTCGGTATTGATTTATATTAAAACCTTTTTTCCCTTGAAAATCAATCCCGACGACCCTTTTCTAGACTACAAGTCGTTTGCATTGATGAATCTGTATAGACGACACCTATCCCGACGACTTTTTTGACTTATACCGACGACTTTGTACGGACGACAAGTCGTTAGTATAGCATGTGCTGGCGACATGTTATCGGTATAAGGATATAAAAAGCCGTCGGTATAGGCATCGTTCCTTGTAGTGATACAAGAGGGTAATACAATACATCGGCTAATAATATAAAGTACTTGCTATATGCTACATATTAAATTCATGTAATCAGTGTAATTCGAGATGATGCTTTCTCACATTCAAACTGGTTTGAAAGTCAAGAAAAAGAGAGGATACCAACCCTTTTTTGTAGTGACGATGTCAGCATATTGTTATGAAGAGTTGACGTGAAACACTCAAATAAGTTCCAATGTAACATGATCTTGAAGAAAATGAATGTCAATTTATATGTGTTTGGTGTGTTGGTGTTGAACAAGATTGGAGGGCATGTAGATTGCACTAAGCCACTAATATTATCAAACAATACACAATTGTTGCTTTATCAGGTGACCACTCACTAGTACAGAAAGATTTTTTTGATGTGGTTAAAATGATTAATAGATGAGGTTATTGAACCGCCTCAAAAAATACTTTTATTTACTAATGCGGTTATAAAACCGCCCCAAAAGATAGAACATCCGCACCAAAAAACAAATGCTTTTCCGTTAAAAATATAGTACAACCGCACTATTAAAAGCTAGAATCGTTCCATTAAAAAAAAAAAAAAAAAAAAAAAAAAAAAAAAAAAAAAAAAAAAAAACTCAAGAGGACCACCATTACAAAGATAATCCGCTTGATTTACAATATGGAATCAAAACAACAAATATGCATAAAACATGTAAAGGCACAAACCATACAAAAGATTCAAATTATCTTAATAAAAATACCATTCTTTTCTAACATTTTCATCCTTGTATCTGTTTACAATTTGATATAATAACTACAGGTATGTAAGTTGTTTAGGAAGGTAACTACAGAAGCATATACAAGTTTTTTGATATATACGTGTTCAATTTCGTCATCACCATCTTTATATGGCTCTTCTTCGGTATCATGCAGACTTTCAGAGATGATGCCCACCTTTGAATCCGTTACCTCACTTCGATAGGAATTCAGAAGCTAAATTACAAAGTAATTTTATCAAAATGTATACAATCCATTTAATCAAAAGGTAAATTACACAAGTTATAAAGATTATCAATACAAAGGAAAAAAACTTGCCTTAATTCAATTTTGGTAGATAAAAGACATGAGAGTGTTTTTTTTTAGGTTTTATCTACCTTTATATCTTCCCCTGCATACATATATACTCTCCTTTGAACGTCACAAGCTTCTTTGTCCAATCCCTTCTTTTTTCCACAACCTAACTTAAGAAATCAAAGTATCAGACACATAGATTAAGTAATATTATAGACACATAGATTAAGTAATATTATGAATCAAAATTTTAAATCAGAATATCATAACCATACCTCACAGTCTTGACGATGGGTTGATTATGATGGACAAAGATGATTATTGTGCAGGTCGACTCCTCAATGATTTTTCAGATTCATCATGATGTTGACCTGAAGTCGTGAATCAACAAGTACATTTATTAGTGCGATTTTGAAAAATAGCATCAAAAAAATGCATTTATTAGTGTGTTTAAAGAAAATAACATAAAAAATGCATTTGTTAGTGCGGTTTCTTGATTTATTGATGCGAAAGTGTTTTAATGGTGCAGTTTTAGACTACGACCACACCAACAAAAAAAAAAACTCATTGCATTAAAAATACATTTTGTACTAGTGACTAGAACAGTATGCAACAAGACTAGATTAGAATTTACATTTTGACAACCGAGAAACAAAATTTCCCTCCAAATTTACATCACCTTGTGAACCACTCCTATTATTGACTGGATGTGATATTTTGACTCGATGTGTAATTTTTATTAACAAGTTCGGATGTAATAATTTTTATTATAGCAGTCTAAAAGCAACCCCTTTAATGGGGTTAAGATGCAAGCCGAGAGCCCATGTCCACATTCTCATTAGCTTCTAGAGTAGCTTAGGGAGTTAGGGTACGTTTAGTTGCGGAAAAATGCACCGTTTTCGGAAAAAATTTCCAAGAAAAATGAGAATTATGAAAACACGTTTAGTTTGTCTATTTTTCTAAAATTTTCACGGAAAGTGAAAAAATTTTCATTTTTTCTAAAATAACAAAGAAGTTGGAAATTTTTGGAAAACCGATAATCATTGTTTTCTACATTTTTCTAATTTCAAATTTTTTTTTAAAAATATAAACATCCACTCTCACCCCATCCACGTCTACCTACCCTCACCTTAACACCCCCAACCCACCACACCCTACCTACCTACACTCACTCCCAAGCTCACCCCTATAAACACACATACACACACACACACCAACCCCCACAAACACAATCACACACACACACACACACCCCCACAAACATATACACTCACATTCACATACACCCACACACACACCCACCCCTAACCCCACAAACACACACCCACGCCCTGCCCTACCTTCACAAACACGCACCCGCCCCACAATCACACGCACACATACACACACACGTACATATTCACACCCACACCTACCCCCACCCTACCCTCACACACATACCTAACCAACACCACTACCACGATCACCGACCTACAATCACAATCACCATCACCACCACCACTAACCCATCACCAGCACCACCACTGCCGCCAACCACCACTGCCACAATTGTCGTCGCTGCCACCACCGCCTATCCTCACCACCACCACCGACACCTCGCTACCACCGCCACCACCACCACCACCATCGTCATCATCGACACCACCACTGCCCCCCGTAGCTGCCCCCACCACCGTCACCGTCCCCACGCCCACCCTACCAACGCTACCGTTTTGAAAAAATGAAAACCGATAAAAAAAAATACACATCTAAACACGTTTTTTAATTTTCTAAAACTGAAAATGAAAAATGAATAAACTTTAATTAAACGTGTCTAAAGACATTTTCTAAATTTTCTAATGAAAATCAGAAACGGAAAACGAAATACAAAAAGGAAAAAACAAAAAACAGAAAATAAAAACTAATTTTTCCGTAAGTAAAAGCAACCTTAATATTTTGGAATCCGTCCTCGTTATTAGAATAAGTTGGGAATCGGACTTCAAACTAGAGCCCAGCATCTACATGTACTTCAACCAACATTTCTAATTTTAAACATATGTATTCAGAGTGTCTTTTCAAGTATATTTTGGGTCCACACAAAAAACATTAAGGAATCCAGTAAAATACGATAAAAAGATCCTCTACATAAAAATAAACGACTCAAATACTCTTATGTTTCACTAATAAACTTAGGATAATATAATTATATATTAAAAAAAAAAAAAAAGACCAACTCAAAATACATGGAAACATCTTTATATTGTTTTACAATATCACCGGCTTCACTTTATAACTTACTGGTGCTCAAAACGGAAATTTTTGTTTCCTACTTTTTAAAGCTTGATTTTCTGCCATTTATAATTTTTTTTCCCCAACATCTTTTTCCAAAAACCTATCGTGGAATGTATATATACATAAGGATAAACGATTTTATATACGAAGGTACCACCGTAGTACCATACCATAAACAAATAAAAAAAGTGAAAACTATATATATGCCAAAACAAGTTAAAAACATAATAAGCTTCTACTGATAACAAACAGAATATAGGATAAATACTTAATATCATATAAAATAATTATTATATATTGTGTTTTCTTCGAATTAAACTTCAGTTTTATTATTTTTTCTGAAAAATAGCTTGTACTTTTTTCATTTTTTTTATTTAACCATTTTAGCAGTTTTTTTCCGAAAAACTTGTTAACTTGAGGGTTTTTCGAAAAAAAAAATAACCTTTGAAGGTTTATTCACAAAAAATATAAAAGGTTGAGGGTTTTTTCTAAAAAATAAAATGTTGAGATTTTTTCAGAAAAATGAAAAAATACAAGGTATTTTTTAAGAAAAATAAAAATAAAAATAAAATTAAGGTTTAATTCGAGAAAGAAAACTTGATATATAAAGCATTTTATTATGTTAACCCTAAAATAGAATAGCAATAACAATTCAAAAGTATCGATAGCAGTACTAACCAACATATATGTTCAAGTATTTAATTTGCACAAGTACATACCACTTGGCTGAATCAATGTAGTCATCAAACGAATTTCTATAATGTAACATAACGTAAAGATTGACCACAAATATATATATATATATATATATATATATATATATATATATATATATATATATATATATATATATATATATATATATATATATATATATATATATATATATATATATATATATATATATATAAGTGATAGTTGTAGCCGTGATCCATAGAAGAATCGACTGGCTTTAAGGATTAAAATTTTGTTAAAATATGGTTATTGTTCCATAATCCCATGATTAATGATTTTTATCCCAAATGATAATTCTTTAATCGAAATTTCTGCAATTGCTACTATGAGGAGCGTTTTTTATGGGTGAACAAATGGGCACTTAGTTAACTTTTTCCAACAAGATGTTTAGTTAACATTATTTTTTAATTTTATGGGGCCTAAGAAATTATGGTTGATGAATGTCGATGATGCATTTTATAGGTATTACATTATGCTTACATACACATATGTGGGCCGCTTAGATTAGAAGACCTAGCAACTAGCCCGTGTCGTACCCATCTTTGGACCGCTTGTTAATGTTTATTCAAATTCCAAAAAATAATTTAGAGAACATTAACACATCATAAATTAAGATTTAAAATCTTAATTATCCTAGAGCGGATCAACTTACACATGAACAATAATAGAACGTATTGGATCGTATCTTTATGTATAGAGGTCCTTTAATGTCAAAGATGACACGATTAATTGTCACTGTCGGTATCCATACAATAGTGGTGGCAGTGGTGGTGGGTGGGTGGTGACAATGACGGGTGGTGGTGGCAGTGGCGGTAGGTGGGTGGTGGTAGCGATGGCGGTAGCAGGGGTATGTGGTGGTGATGCCAGTAAGTTGTGGTGATTGTGATGGTAGATGTTGGCAGTGGCGATAAGTGGGTGGCGGTGGCAGTGGTGGTGGTAGATTGTGTGGTAGGTGGTAGGGGGTAGATGGTGGCGGCAGGTGGTGGTGGTAGCTGTAGCGGTAAGTAATTGTGGTAGATGTTATGTTGTGAAACAAAACAAGTGCAATAAGATAAAATGTCACTTTTGTTCATAGTAGCGAATTAATTCCATAATCTTATTGAAGGAAAGTGTTTTCCCCTATTTGATGCAAAAAAATTTTATTTAAGATTCCAATTCTATCATACAAAATTGAACCAAACACTGAAATATGGTGGAATTGAATTCATTTTCCTGTCGAATTTCATTTCATTCCATTTAACCAAACGCACCTTAAATGTTGCTTATTCTCGTATTTGCAACTTCCATTCTTTTACATTATTAGAGTGCAATGTAAGCTTTCTAAAAATCTTTCAAACCATCCAATTTAACTAACTCAGGCCATCTAATTATTTGCCAATTAAATAAATATGTTTATTTGATTGTCAAACAACCTCCTTACCTTAATTTATTTTTTTTGATAAATAAAAAATCAATTTATTTACTTATTTATTTTATTGGTAGATAATAATTTATGTAATTAATATATTATTTATTTCTAAACCATTTTATAGCTCTCACCTTATAGTTTTATGTATGATTAAGATTACGGTAAACTTTTTTTGTATATTGCATATTATATCTAAGATAGACATATGATCAATGATTTTTTATATCCCAAAATCTTGATTTCTATGTGACCATTCAAATAGTCTCTGGGAATTTCATGATGTTGTAATGCCAAGAAAGACCTAAAAAGGACCAATATAGATTTTAAAGAACTCAAATGACAACAATTTCTTGTAGAATAATCCTCTAGAATGCATTTCAAGTAAGTTTAACTCAATAGGTTCATAGAGCAGAAGGAATCTACGGATTCAATGTATAATTTCTTCCCCGTTTTACATTAAATTCAAATTAGAAGCATGTAGTGGAACAAAAATCGATTTCAAGATTATTTTAGGGTTAGGATTTTTTTTCTAGCACTTATATGATGGTTGATGTGGTTTTAAACTCAAATCTAGCATTTATCTTGATAGATTCAGTGTTTAAGTGTTAATATCACCTCACACCCTAGATCAAATTGATAATGTAAATGTTGTCAAATTATTCCCTGAAGAATCCTATGATCATTAGAGTAGTTTTGATGCAATAATCCTTCAAGGAATGCACAAACAAAAAGTAATTGGAGAATCAAGCGATTGGGATATGGACTTGGACGTGTGTGTGTCTATATATATATATATATATATATATATATATATATATATATATATATATATATATATATATATATATATATATATATATATATAGTGATTTTATAAGCTTCTACAATAGTTTATTGATGGTTTATGATGAAGAGGATGTTCTTAATCAAGAATTGATACATTGATCTTAAATTATATGCAAAAACATGATGAATCCATTAATCCATAAGTGGTTCTAAGGATTGTTAGCCACAAAGGAAAATTATGAAATTTAGAAGAAAAAAATGAATTGAATCTTCTTATGAAGTTAACATATATTGGAATGGATTAAACTTTATCTTTATAATAAATTTTGGATTGAAACGTTTAGGATGTTCTAAGTAACACTAGTGAGTCATTGATCACATTAAGCACTTAAGTCCATTAAAAGAAGTTTAATGATCAATAAATGCCATTATTTATTGTGAAAGACTTAATGTGTCACATTCGGACTTCCAGGTATATTGTTTATTTATGTTTTTGGGAATGACTATTGAGCGACTCGACGAGTTGGTGCTATAACTCGTCGAGTTGGGTCGTGATGTGCCACGTGGATTAATGATCTACTCGACGAGTCCGAGAGTCGACTCGCCAAGTAGACAATGTGAAGAGAAACCCTAAATCCCCGGGTTTTGGGGCCTTATTAAGGACACTTATAGCCTCATTTGCGGCTCACCAGTTGTTACCTTCACTGAGAGAAAACCCTAATCGGCCATTGAGCTAAAAGAGAGTCTTTTGAGCTAACTTTGAGTGTTTGGTGCATGTTTTGAAGAGAAGGGAAGGATTCCAAGCAAATGGATGATAAGGGGCTGTTAGATCCGTGGTTATTTTACCTTAGAGCTTCTGGGAAATGTATAAAGCTTACATCTTTCTCATTTTGTTGAGTAGATCTCATTATTTTAGGAGTTAAGGGCTCTTTCCATCTAATATGAGTACTTCGAGTTCATATAGAGGTTTGGACTTCAGATCTGGACCATGTGAGGTCCTTAGAGTCCAAAAGTCTCTGCTTTATTCAGCCATAATGAGGCTCTTGAGAGAAAAACCCTTAATAGAGTATGTTTTTGGAATTTCAAGCCCTAAGTGCCATGCAAGGACGTAAAGCTCGTGGCTTTACGTGATAAACGAGGCTTAAGAGTTTAAATCCAGAGTTTGGGAAGGTTTTCTGCCTTGAAATCGTTTAAATGAGAAAAGAGTCCAAATGGACTCGTCTAGTCGACGGGCCGACTCAACGAGTCAGTTAGGGTTTGTCCTGATGAGCTGGCCATGTTATAGCTCAGCGAGTTAGGGGTTAAATCGACGAGATGGACCTTCACGAAAACTTCTAACGGACGAGTGGACTCGACGAATCACATGAGTGCACTCGGTGAGTCAGGTCAAGCTTGGACTGTTGACTTGAGTTTGACTTCTGTTGATTTTAGGGTTGGTTAACATGAGTAATGGGGACCATGGAGGGATAAAATGGTCTTTTACCCATTCCAAGAATTTGAGAGAAGGAGAGAGCAACCTTTGGTGTAATTGTGTACGAATAGAGTATTAATTAGAGATGGTTATCCTATGTATTAGGCGGAGGCTAGTTCAAGATTTCCGAGCACGAGACTTTTACTTACTAGCTTATGAGGTGAGTCTTCTCACTATACTTACCATTAGTGGTATCTTTGTGTGACTGAGATGTCTTATGTGCTTATTTGTGTATTGTGCTACTTTGCATTGTATCCTTGTGGTTTATGCTTATTGTTATGAACTTATTGAGTTAGGACCGAAAGGTCCACCTGAGTTGTAGGACCGGAGGGTCTCCACTTGAACACATTGACTAGAGGGTCGTATTGAGTTAGCATCGAGTGGCTAATGTGATGTGTGTGGTATTTTGGGGAACTCGCTAAGCTTTATGCTTACCGTGTTATGTGTTATATGTTTTGTAACGACCTAATTTTTACAAAGAAAATTTCATTTTTTCAATAATCAAACCATTTGCATAAACCATAAATTCCCAAAAACATTTGTTTTCAAATTCACATTCATTACATCGTTATCTTCTTTATAAACACATTGGAGTGTCACAAAACACACTAGTAAAGGAGAGACAGAGTGCATGTTGTGCCATCACGCCGTGCCCTTGCCCTTGGGCTCAGATGTACCTAAAACAAATCCACAAACGGTAAGCTTGAAAGCTTAGTGAGTTCCCCAGAGCACACCCACACACAAACACGTATATCATAACATACTAGCTAAACAGCTATCCAAAACACATAAACTATGCATGCCAATCAAATAAGGAAGCCCTGGAAACCCTGCAGGGTCTTACTCAGGGTGCCATGGGAACCCCCACATGGTATTAGCCCAATGCCTCGGGAACCCCCCGAGGTCTTTGACCTAGGATGCCAAGGAAACCCTCCAAGGTCTTACACCTAAGTGCCTCAGGAACCCCCCGAGGTCTTACATACAAACATAATCACATAACATATCAAATCACATGATGTCTAACACATGTATTATAATCACATGATGGGCCGGCCTTGGTGCCTTAGACCCATTGGTATGGTGAGGAGACTCACCTCTGTCTGCTGAATACAATAGCTGCTCTTTTAACAGTCCAGAACCTGCCAAGCTGAATGATAATATTAATCAATGTTAGAACTTTGGTTAACCAAGGGAACCCAGCTCCCCAACCCTTCCATAAGGCCTAATATCCATCCTTTGCTAATGGGCCCAAAGCCCAAGTCCAAAATCCTTAATGGGCTTCTTGGCCCAATACTAATTCCATGGCCCGCAACAATTATATGACTCATAATTCCCAGATTATGCCAGGCCCAATAATCAAATGAGGCCCAAATAGCCTAAGGGACCAAAACAGGTTCGGCCCATCTGCATTGCGTACGCTCGGCGTACTATCTTGGTACACGCCGCGTAGGTGGACATGGAACTACGCTTTGCATACACTGAGTTACCCCCAGCGTACCCTCAGTTTAAGCACTTTCCCCATTAAGTGCTTAATACTCGAGTCCTTTACGTCCAAAAGTGAGATCTAAGTCTATAAAGATGTCCTAAGGCATAAAGGTAGCAACTTTATGCCTTTTCATGACTCAAACACGCCCAACCTCTCCATTAAGACCTTTACAAGGTCTTTAACCCATGCATGAGGCCAAAGCTCTCATCAAGCTTCCATTTTTGTGGTATTAAAGTACCAAAGGAACTCAGATCTGTCTATCCCTTCTCCTGGAGTTGCTTAACTCTAAAAGGAGCTACAAAATCATCCAAAAAGGGACCAAACAAGAAACCCTAGCTAGATCTATAGATTAAGATGGAAAGGTGCAAGCTTTATACCTCCAGAAGCTTTGCAAGATGACTAAGATGCAGGATCTTGAAGAACCAACTCGTTGCAAGCATTTAAAACCACCTCTTCTTCTTGGAATTAACACTAAAAGAGTCACAATGCACTTATCTAAGCTCAAAATGGTGTCACACAAGTTCTCTCGATTGTAAGGGCATTCTAAGGCAGTGGAGGATCTCTAGGGCTATGTCCAAGGGACTTAAGGTCGTTTAAATAGGTCTCATGTCCGAAAATTAGGGTTTTGAACCCCTGGCATGTACGCCCGGCATACGGCTTGGTACGCACAACGTATCCCCTAGATCCTCCGCGACCAACCAAATATAGTATGCTAAGCGTACACTTAAGTACGCCCAACGTACTTAAGGGACCACTTATGCTAAAATGAATTTCTTGGGGGTCTCGAGACATACCAGATTTAGGGTGTTACAACTCTCCCCCACTTGGACTAGACTTCATCCCCGAAGTCCGCAGATGCAAACAGATCGGGGTAATGCTCTCGCATCTCCTCCTCCGGCTCCTAAATCCATATGGAGCCCTTTCGGTGCTGCCATTGCACCTTGACCAATTTCACTTCCTTGTTCTGAAGCCCCTTTGTCTTCCTGTTTAAGATAGCGACCGACCTCACAACATAATTCAGGCTCCCATCCACCTGAATGTCATCCAAGGAGATAATTGCGGACTCGTCAGCAACACACTTCCGAAGCTGAGACACATGGAAGGTGTTGTTTATTTGACTAAGCTCCTCTGGTAGCTCTAAACAATAGGCTACCTTGCCCACCTGGGTCATGATCCTGAACGGGCCTATGAACTGAGGCCCCAACTTTCCCCTCTTGCGAAACCTGATAATCCTCTTCCAGGGCGACACCTTCAGCAAAACAAGATCCCCCACCTGAAACTCGAGATCTAATCTTCGTTGATCAACATAACTCTTCTGACGGCTCTGCGTGACTCACAACCGGTCACGCACCTACTAAATCAACCCGGTAGTCTTGAGCACTACCTCAATGCTCCCCATGACCCGATGCCTAACCTCATCCCAACACACTGGGGTCCTGTACCTCCGACCATATAACAATTCGAATGGAGCTTAGTCAATACTGGCATGATAACTATTATTGTACGAAAAAACTGCCAGTGGGAGGTATGTGTCCCAACTTCTGCCAAAATCCAGCACGCATGCACGAAGCATGTCTTCCAAAGTCTGGATCGTCCTCTCACTCTGACCGTCAGTCTGAGGGTGATACGTCGTACTGAAATGTAGTTGGGTGCCCAATTCCTCATAGAACTTCTTCCAAAACCTAGATGTAAACCGTACATCCCTGTCGGAGACTACAGACACGGGCACTCCGGGTCTAGCCACCACCTCACGAATATAAATGTCTGCCAACTTCTCCGTGGATATATTCTCAAAAATTGGAATAAAGTGGGCACTCTTTGACAGTCTGTCCACGATAACCCATATGGAATCCACGCCCCTCGCCATCCTCAGAAGCTTTGTAATGAAGTCCATAGTTATTTCCTCCCACTTCCACATGGGGATGGGTAGTGGCTGAACCCTACCATGAGGTCGTTGATGCCCGACCTTGACCTTCCTGCACGTCAAGCACTGCTCCACAAACCAGGCAATCTCCCGCTTCATGCAGGGCCAACAATAACTCAGTCTGAAGTCCCTATACATTTTTGTAGCTCCTGGGTGTATATAGAACTTGGACTTTTGCGCCTCCTCTAATAGCTTATGCCTCACTCCCCCTGCCATTGGTACCTACACTCGGCCACACTGAGTCAAAAAAGCTGCAGCTATCCTTGACAAACAAAGGATATTGTCCCTAAATTTTCTCTGTTTTCCAGTTCTCCTTCTTCACCCCCTCAACCTGAGCCTCCTTGATCATATCCAACAAAGGCAAAATCATCCTCATATAAATGTCCCTAATTAGGGACCCCACCGTCTTGCGGCTCAATGCATCGGTCACCACGTTGGCCTTCCCTGGATGGTACAAGATCTCGCAATCATAATCCTTCAAAACATCCAACTATCTCCTCTGCCGCATATTGAGGTTCTGCTGATCCATCAAATACTTTAGACTCTTATGATCAATATAAATTATGAACTGCACTCCATACAAATAATGCCTCCAGATCTTGAGGGCAAACACCACCTCCCCCAGCTCCAAGTCATGCATGGGGTAATTCGCCTCGTGAGGCTTTAACTGCCTTGAGGCGTAAGCAATCACATGTCCCGTCTGCATTAATACAACACCCTACCGTGAAATCGATGCATCATAGTACACCACTAAATCATCCAACCCCTCAGGTAGTACTAGAATCGTAGCCTCACATAACCTCCATCTCAGGGTCTCAAACGCCATCTGCTGATCCTCACCCCCACTGAAAGGTCACATTCGTATTGGTCAAGCGGGTCAATGGCACAACGATCAGGGCAAGTCAATTTAGAGAAGATAAGCATCAAAAATGACTTTTTGATGGAAGATTATCTAGAAGGATTAATCCTAACTAAGTTGTAGTATATGTTACAAGGATTCCGTACATATAAAGAACGCCGAAATCCGAGTTAAAACGAAGAAGTTATGACCCATCGAAGTTTCGCGACAGAATCAGCACGACACTGCACGGCGTAAATAGTGAATTTACGTTAGAGCGATATTTGGCCTTAGTGATCTAAATGAAAGTCGTAGAATACATTAAACCGAGAGTGTGCGTGAAAAGAACGCCCAAATCTGACTTCGTATGAGGAAGTTATGATTTTTCTAAGTTTCAGCTTAGCAGTATGCAGCCTGGAGTTCGACTTTGAGATCCAGCAGTTTTTAGCCGAAACAATCTAAACAAGAATCGAAGATCTCGTCAATGGTAGTGCAACGGTAAAAATACAGATGAAAACGGAAGTCGAATGAAGAAGTTATGAATTTATAACGGTGTTTTCCTGTCCCGGCCTACTAAAATAATATATTTATAATGTATTAAAAACAAAATCAAAATTAGCCAATGGAGTCTAAACGAGAGTTGTAGAGCATAATCTCACCTACACGTGGCTATAAAGAACGTCGAAAACGGAGCTTGTATGCGAAAGTTATGAATTTCTGAAGTTCGGTGCGTGAACCCCAAGGCTGTGTCAGAGCTCACAAGGTGAACATATGTAATTCACGAGGTGAGCCTAGCTCACGAGGTGAGCATTAGTGGCTCACGAGGTGAACAGACGACGGACGTCTTCCAAGGTAAGTGGCCATGACGAACGCAATGACGTATCGAGCTCACGAGGTGAACATTAGAAACTCACGAGGTGAACCCAGAAAATTCACCCTATAAATAGAATTCAAGGGGCATCCGAGTTTGGTTGCTCATCTCTTACTCTCCCACTCCTGATACTCTCTCTAAGCCCTATTTTAACTCCCGAAGCCTCATTATCATTCCCGAGCCCGAAGCAAGTCCCGAAGATCCCGAGGAGTAAAGTTTCCGAGCTGAAGCTCTGCCCGCGAGAAGCCAATTTTTGTGAAGATCTTCCAGATTTACCGAAGAATACTACTTCTACAAGTCGTAACACTGTCCGATCATCTTCTGATCAAGTGAGTGTATAGTCACTTTCTTCTTACAGATAAATATTAAGTATTTGCTATGAAATATGTGTTATGTGTTTATATATTGCTGTTTATTTGAGATAATTGTGGAATGGATAAATTATATAGGTTTTAATGAGTTAAACTGTATACGTATTTTGTATCTACGAATATGTTGGGTAGAGCATGGGTAGATGAGATTTTTGGTATGGGATAAAAGATGATTTGGATCATAAGATAAAAGGATAAAGAGATAAACTTGTTATCACTACTAGAAAAATAGCCTTTTACGACGCGCAATTAATGACACACACTGATAGAGGATGCGCATTTGTACGTGCCCTAAATATTACTGTTAGTTTTCCAAAATTTGAAGGATCAGGGACACGGATTTTTTGCGGGCCCTAAAATTCGTGTCCAAAAAAAAAAAACGGAGGGCGCTTAGTTAAAAATGGGTGTCGTGTAGAGATGTCGCTTTATATTTTTAATGAAACGCGCGTTCCCTTCTTTTGCAATTGGGGGGAAAGGAAAATCCAAAAAGTTTGAAAGGCCGCCATGTTACCCTCTACCTTATTACTCACTCTCTTCCCTCACACTACTTCTCTTAGTTAAATATGAAAAAACCCTTAATTGGAGAACGATGACCACTTCTACTTTTTCCTGCACCAGTCGGCCTAAATTGAGGATTCTCGCGCCTAACAGTCGATATTCATGCCTAGCAGTCGATATTCACGCCTAGCAAAGGATTCTCCTTTCTCCCACACGGTAAAATTGTTCAATTTGGGAAACTGTTATGTGGCTTATCTTTGGTTTTGCTTTCTATCACCATTTTCACTAAGTGACCACCGTGGAATAATCAGCAACCATCTCTTCTCTCTTCATCACTTTCAGTTATTCTACATATTGTCATTGTTTCACCTTTGAACATGTTCTTATTTTTTTTAATTTTAACAGAGGAGGATGGCGGTGGTTCCTACACTGAGACAAGGTAACTTTTCTTGCGAAGCAATTTTTCGTTATCTTATTTTTGTTCTTTTTTTTCCGGAACTATGACTGGTTTACAACCATACATGGAATTTTTGATGGCAAGATTTTCGTTTTGTTACTGCACAGAATGTGTTCGACAAAATGCCACATTGAAGATATAGAGCTAAGCTGATTCTTCTACAGCAGTCTATTGCCCTCAATCAGGTAACTTTTTTTTGACTCACAAGAAATCTGTCTCTAATCAAATTGAAAAGTTGGATAATCATGGTGGAATCTGTATAACAATTTATGGGTTGTGATTAGTGAAATGCATGGGAAAGGGCCAAGCAGGTTGTTACCAAAATCATCATCATCTGTAGGGCATCTTTTGGTCAAAGAGCATTTGGTTTGGTCGAGTCTGTTAACATTCCTGCTGCAGAAATGGTTGCGATTGTTGTGTCAGGAGGAATCACAAATGCACACAGTGGGAAACCAAACAAAGTAATCAATAAAGCCATGCTGCTAAGGTCTGAAAAGTGTCCAAGGATTGCTTTTCAATAGCTCCTTAATTACTTTGAATACCAATGAAATCTTATTAAATCCAATGATTATGTGATTTTCAGGTTTTAGATGAGGTTAAATATTTAAGAAAGGGTGCTGATTCTTCCACAATTTCTTTTTATTCATCCACATAATTTTATGGTTAATTGACAAGTATGCCCTTCACTTAAAAAAAGCATATTTTAATACTTTCAGGAAATTGGATCATTTCCATTTTTATCCCATGGAGTTGGCTAAAATTCACAGTATAGACAATTTATATCTACTTTTTTTACTTTTTTCATTCATACGGTGGAGTTTTAAGCTTCATTCCATAAATCCATTATTAAGATGAATTGTCTCTTCAAAATTAAGTTTATTCATCATGAAATTTTTCTTGGTTACCTAGGTGTTGAATTTCTCTATTGCTCCAGTCTGTGTCTGATTTCTTCCTGGGGGTTGGCTACATATGGGAATTATTAGCAATAGAGATCTCTGGTTTTTATTATTTCATGTCCCATTGGGCTGGGATTGACTCAATTCTTTTCGTGTGTGTATGTGTTACCGCTAATTTTATACAGATGGCTTTCATGGTATGGAATAAATTTGGAGTTCGTTGTTTGTATTCCTTGTGTGTGCAAGTGGTACAAGGCCATAAACAAATCATTAGGTTTCTCTTTCTTCAAAATCTATTAATTTTTAATTCAGGGGCATAATTGTCAGTTAACTTTAAAATTATGTGGATAAATAAAAAACAACCGTGGAAGAATCATCAGCCTTTAAGAAATAGTCGTGTTGAGCAAACAAGTCACTACTATAAGCTTGAAGCTTTATCTTGGCTATTCCTGCTGCCTTGTTTGCATGTGATTATGATTGCCATTTTCCAAATTCTGCTATTGACAAGTCATACATGTTATTGCAGCACTGTTTTCACATGATAAACATACTTAAGTAATGCAAATCTGTTTAACATTTTTAAAATTAGGGCAATATTTTAATGTTGGTGTAGCATTGTTCTCACACAAAAGCCAAACTTGTAACAGGAAAATTGGATACAGATACTTCACACTCTGATAGATGAAAGAGGTCCATGGTCAGCAAATCCATTCCCTAAAAAAATTGTTACACATTGGAAGCACCTTTGAAATATCCAAGTCAACAAAATAAACACACTTTCACATAGAGATATGCACAATGGGGTTAAATTTTAATAAATAGTTGTAGTAATGAATCTTTTTTGAGCAGGTTCCTGAATTTCATAACACAAACAAAAGGAACATATGTATGTCAACAACAAGCCCAACAAGTGTGATAAAAGCATATCGCGAGCAATTTCACAAAGATTTCCTCATTTTTCTGAATTGTCGTGCAAAGGAGATGGTGAGTGGTGGTCGTATGGGTTTGATGATACTAGGGAGAAGAAGTTCTGACCCTCGTAGCAAAGAATGTTGTTACATTTGAGAGCTCTCAGCGATGGCCCTAAACGACATGGTTTTAGAGGTATAACTTGGCATTTATTCTTATGGCTATGATTTGATAAGTAGTTATTAGTAAACGGGAAAAATCATATTCTTAAATTAAGATTAGTTAATTTTAGTTATTAAAATCTCAACTTAATTGGCAAACTAAAATTATAAATCGACGTGAACATATAAAAACAAAATCTATCAATCACAAACCAAATTAGAAACAAACAATTTAATACTGAAACATCGAAGCAATTAAATATAGCTTTATATAAGTGTATATTCTATAGTAAGTTTAAATCATAATTCTTGAAATAAGAAATGAATATTCAAGTTTCTTTGAGAAAAAGATATAATTCTATGATATCTTTTTTTAATTCTTTAAGAAAAAAATCTTGTTGAGGCCTTCCACGCCAGTAGTTAAGACAAAATTATCATTTTAATGAAAAGCTTTGTCATCCTCCTTCAACTATTCCTACCAATGGGACTATTCCTTCTCTACCCGAAACAAAATCAGGGTTTGTAGCTCACATTACACAACAAATGAAACAATTTTTTCTTAAAGGAATTCGAAGGATTACAGATGGAAGTTTTTTGGAATCTGTAGAACTTGATGCTGAAATCAGTGAGCACAAGGCTTCCACCGGTAAGGATTTACCGGAGAGATAGAACCCAAAGGCTCCAAAAGAGGAAGTGAACAGAGGGATTTCCATGAGAGGAAAGATCATTCTTCTACTACTAGCTCAATTGAGTCAGAGGTATGTCTCCTTATATGAAAAGTTGTTAAATAAATAAATAACCAGAAGAGAGATTAGTGAGAACCCAATTTATTTTCTCAACAGCAACCGATGGCAACATAAAGGCATGGATATATGACAATATTGGTTCAAGAGTGGACTATGAGATTCCATTCCATTGTGCGTATAAATTTTGATTCCATCAGATTTTTTCAAACATACAATGGATTACAATTCCTTTAAATTTGAATTCCTTAATTTATTAATAATACAATGGCTCATAACTTTTATCTGCAGGCTTCTCCTTTTATACGATTTAACAAGGAAGGAAATCTTTTGGTTGTTTCAACCACTGAGAATGGAATCAAAATTCTAGCAAATCAAGATGGGGTTAGATTACTATGAACAGTGGATAATCGTGCTTTTGATGACTCCAGAGTCGCATCTGCATCTGCCATGAAGGTAAAAAGATTATACTCTTTTCCTTTTTTGCCCTTGGTTTTATAAATAATAACATATATACTAAACACTCTTATAGGGACTGACTGCAATGATGCCAACATTTGGTGCTGCTGCCAGTCCTTGAAAAATGTAAGCATCTTTCACCATTTCAGTTTTCCATATCTCAAAGGATTAAATCATTAAATGCACTTTTATGAAAAATTCTCCCATTTCATGAAACAAACAGGTTTTTAGATGAAGTATGCAACCACACTTTATTCTAGAATTAAAATATCCAACATGATAAACAAGACCATTACTATAATTTTTTTTCTTAGTATTTAGGTTTTTGTTTAGTTATTTCCAACAAAAATGTTTCCATGATGAATCTTTTGGTAGAGACAATGTATAAGAATTACTTCATTGAGCTAATTATGATGCGATCCTTTGTTTATTTGTTTTCAGAGGTCAAGTATTGCTATCACCCAATTAAAATTTCGTTCACCAATGGCGTAATTAAGGTATCAATATCATCACTCTTACTTATTTGTCTATATCATTTTCATGAAAATGTTTATGTTGCGTATTATATATTCATATGTCCAGTTGTGCTTTCTATATAGAAAATGTTAACCTTGGTCTTTGCATTTTTTTGTTCATAGATTACAAACACCAATTTCTTTCAAACAACAGAAGATCTAGAGTTTAATTGGGTGATTGAAGGTGATGGATGTAAACTTGATTCTGGAACTCTCAATCTACCAACATTAGAGTTTAATTGGGTGATTGAATGAGATTTTGGTTCTTGAAACGAGACTCAAGATATAATATTTTGGCATGGCTAGAAGCTTTGGAGGAAACGAGACTCAAGCAAAAGTAAACACACAGAGAGTTATTGGCACATAGTAAGCTAGATGATGCAATTGTATATAAATGAGTTCATTTTTTTATAACATTTACTCACTTTTGGACTAATTATTTGTATTTGACATATTAGTGAAATGAATTATCTTTGTTATTTATGGTATTTTATTTTGTATTATGAGATTTTTAATGTATTATTTAATTTGAAAATTAGTAAATCTTTAAATAATATTTTTTTAAACATTTAAAATTATGATACGCAAAAATGTATTTCATCTTCATTTATGACATGGCCTTTCTTGACAGGGGCTTTCTTGATACGCATTGCGTGTCATTAACACGCGCGTCATAAGGTTATGACACGTGAATGCGTGTCGTCTTCCTTTATGACAGGGCCTTCCTTGATACGCATTGCGTGTCGTAAAGGCGCGTCGTCTCTCTTTATGACAGGGCCTTCCTTGACGCGCATTTGTGCGTCGTCTGAGCCTTTTACGACGCGCAATGAGCGTCGTAAAAGGCTGTTTTTCTAGTAGTGTATAGATTCGGGAGTATGGATTAGATCAAGAGGTTAGTTTTAGATCCGGGAATATGGATTACGTAATGAGGTAAATTTTAGATCCGGGAGTACGGATTATGTATTTTTGAACTAGGTGTTCATCCAATAGGGTATCATGTGCATAGTCCCTTTCAAGGACATAATTTTAATACAAGTATTGATTAAAGTATTAATTATGTATGTATGTGAAGTATTTGTTATTGCCCGAAATACGTGTTATATATATAATTGATGATATACAACGTACGAACCAGTTATGGTCCAATATGTGTTAAGATGTGTATATATGATATTATTACTTAAAACTTTGTGTTAAGTATACTCATAGTTAGCGTTTCCAAATGGAGATGGTATCGAAAATTGATTATAGGCATCGTAGGCTTGCCTAGTGATGGGTTAAGACTTAAATAGGGATGTTTAGTTCCATTAAGTTTGGACATTGGGTAGCCTCTTATTAAGAGTACGTGTGTTGCGAGAATGATGATCGGTGGAGTATGTCCTACGTATAGAAGTACATTTTATGTATGAAGTCCTTTTCAAAGCTCTGTGTCTTGGGTGCTGCTTGTGCCAGGGTACTATTATGTTCTCGGGTACGAGTCTTTCACATACCAGAGTACTATAATGTGCCAGAAGTACTATCATGTATAAAGTCTTTTTGACAATTTTGTGTGTCGGTTACGGGAGCGTACAGGAGTACTCTAGTAGTATTTCCCCATACTTTGATTTTGAGAGAGCTTTGGAGTCAGCGTTTCTTTTATGAAGTGATCGAACGAGCTTCATATGTCAACGTTTTCTTTCATGAAGTAATTAAGGGAACTTCATAGACTGCCTAATAAAGTGTGTCGGTAATAGACCACTGCTAGGTATGTCTGGTGTTATATTGTTGGATAGGGTGCGTCTGGGGGTGAAATACCTCATGTATTTTGGCCACTGCTAGGAAAAGTTCGATGTTGGGATAGGTAGAGTCTGGGGGTATAATACCTCATGATAGTCGGACCACGCCTAGGCATTGTTCTGCAGATAACTACCCCTGACTTAACTGTCTTGTGGTTCTTTCTTTTACGAACGAAGGTTCATGGTGAAACTTATTCCATTCCCCTCAATTGATGTCTTTATTGATCCTCGTTTGCTGCCAGGGAATTTCCGAAGCAGCTTCGTCAGTTTGTGGTTCATATCGATTCTTTAGGCTAGATCTCGTAAGTTCATTGTATAGGGTCAGTATGTGGGGATCGACGGGATGGGACATATTGTTTTAGAAATATGATTTATATGTGTTTATAATTATATAATATTAGTGGTTTAGCAGGATCGAGATATACTTTATTATCACATTGTTTGAACTAAGAGCTTTCCTACTCTGTGTTCCTTAGGTGATTGGGTTCACCAGGGATATTCGAACTAAGTGTTCATTAAATATCTGAACTTAGTGTTCATCAGGGATATTTGAACTAAGTGATCGTTAAGTGTTTGTGAACTAGGTGTTCATTGGGTAATATTGGAACTAAGTGTTCATTAGGTGTTCTTTAACTATGTGTTCATTAATTATTGTGAACTGCGTGTTCACCAGAGGTAATCTAAGAACCTTGGAAGCACTAGACTTTGTGCCAGTTCCTTAGGACAATCCTTAGGAATGAATGGGAGAAGGGTAATCGGTTCTTTGGATAAATCTTTAAGAAGTAAATAGAGATAATAGGGGTAGGTAATTGGATTGATTGTTTGATAATTGAATATAATGATCATATTAATTTGGGTTGAAAACCCTATATGCTCACCAGGCTCCCAAGCCTGACCCTCTCAGTTTTCTTTATATTACAGGTTATGGTACGAGAGAATAAGTTGGCTGACATAACGAGAGATTTTGGATTATAGGCCAGTAGTTATGAATAACTGTTGTAAAGTCTATTTTTGTTCTGTTTATGCTTTTGGTCTGTATTGAACATGACATCCCGAGATTTTGTTATATAACAAAAATACATTTCTTTAAATAAATGCTTTGATAAATTCTTATCATATTTTGTTTTGGGAACAAATTCCGCAACTGTTTTCTTTAAAAGATTACTCTGATTTCAAAAACAAAGCATAAACAAATCGGTCTTTTTCTGACCGTGAAATTGGGGATGTCACAGTTGATATCAGAGCATTAGTTTAAGCGAACTAGGAATTTGTAGGAAATTTCTAGACTTAAACTTAGAATGCTAAGTAATGATTGTGAGGAGTGTGTCTAAAATATGTTAGGTAGTACACCTAAATTGACACAAGCATTAGTTTATTTTAGGAATGATGCCTAAAATGCTTTTATGTGCTAAATGTTTTGTGTGATAGCTATATTGATGCTATTATTTGTTCAGATCTATGGTCTGTTGCCGACCGGATCTAGAAACCTTATGTGTTTAGGATTCTAAGCGTATGACTACGATATTAGAACTAGCATGTAAACGTTTCGGGGTGATAAGGAGATTTATACATTTATCGTAATAAAGTTTTCTTATCTTAAATTCTCACTTGGTACACCGAATGTCTGCTTGGATGTACAAGAGGTCATGGTGAAGACTCGTAGAGAAATTAAGTAAATGGAGGAAATGAAGAAGGCTTATGATAGTGGATGACACCTATCAGAAGATATCGTAAGAGTGGTATCTTGCCTTTAGAGTATGTCTTATGAAATAACAGTACGTTTGGAGAAGTACGGTACGTATGAAGTACACCTTCGATTGGCAGGATGATGGAACGATTGATGAAATTCTTGAATTTGTCTCATCGTATGGTATTTCCATCACCAATTGAGTTGAAGTAGAGTTGATGATTGAAGATTGAGCAATAAAGAAGTCCTAGTAGAGTCTAGGGAAATTGTTTATGATTATTTGGACACATTCGTATGTGTTAAATTGTTTTGTGGTTTTAGGACTAGGGGACTGCGAGACAATACTTGGGACGAGTATGAGTAGGTGTGAAAGGTAGTAGATGCATATACTACCGGAAGCACAAGACTCGTACTTGGATCAGGGAAAGTCACAAGGTTACCAAGAAGCTTGTAATTGAGTTCGTTTTTATTCAAGTATGTCGTTACCATTGTTTCGGTAATGACTATGAAGATGATTGATATTCTGACCTTAGTGGTCATATTAAATTGAGTTCGACTACGATGAATTGGTTACATGGTCCAGAGGACCAAGTTCGATGTAATAGATGACTTAAGCAGAAGATTGGAATCATTTTGCAAGCCCTATTTCGTTGATGATTCCGGGACGTAATCATCCAAAGGGGGTGATAATTATAACACCCGTAGATCAGAGATAGTCAATTTAGAGACGATAAGCATCAAAAATGACTTTTTGATGGAAGATTATCTAAAAGGATTAATCTTAACTTAGTTGTAGTATATGTTACAAGGATTCCGTACATATAAAGAACGCCGAAATCCGAGTTAAAACGAAGAAGTTATGACCCATCGAAGTTTCGCAACAGAATCGGCACGACATCGCACGACGTAAATAGTGAATTTACATTAGAGCGATATTTAGCCTTAGCGATCTAAATAAAAGTCGTAGAATACGTTAAACCGAGAGTGTGCATAAAAAGAACGCCCAAATCTGACTTCGTATGAGGAAGTTATGATTTTTCTAAGTTTCTACTTAGAAGTATGCAGCCCGAAGTTCGAATTTGAGATCGAGCAGTTTTTAGCCGAAACAATCTAAACGAGAATCGAAGATCTCGTCAATCGTAGTGCAACGGTAAAAAGAAAGATGAAAACGGACGTTGGATGAAGAAGTTGTGAGTTTATAACGGAGTTTTCCTGTCCCGGCCTACTAAAAATAATATATTTATAATATATTAAAAATAAAGTCAAAATTAGCCAACGGAGTCTAAAAGAGAGTTGTAGAGCATAATCTCACCTACGCATGGATATAAAGAACGTCGGAAACGAAGCTCATATGCGAAAGTTATGAATTTCTGAAGTTCGGGGCGTGAACCCCAAGGTTGTGTCAGAGCTCACGAGGTGAACATATGTAGTTCACGAGGTGAGCCTAGCTCATGAGGTGAGCATTAGTGGCTCACGAGGTGAACAGATGATGGATGTCTTCCAGGGAAAGTGGCCATTACGAACGCAATGACGTATCGAGCTCACAAGGTAAGCATATATAACTCACGAGGTGAGCCTAGCTCGCGAGGTGAACCCAGAAAATTCACCCTATAAATAGAATTCAAGGGGCATCCGAGTTTGGTTGCTCATCTCTTACTCTCCCACTCCTGATACTCTCTCTAACCCCTATTTTAACCCCCCGAAGCCCCATTATCATTCCCGAGCCCCGAAGCAAGTCCCGAAGATCCGAGGAGTAAAGTTTTCGAGCTGAAGCTCTGCCCGCGAGAAGCCAATTTTTGTGAAGATCTTCCAGATCTATCGAAGAATACTACTTCTACAAGTCGTAACACTGTCCGATCATCTTCTGATCAAGAGAGTGTATAGTCACTTTCTTCTTACACATAAATATGAAATACATGTTATGTGTGTGTATATTGTTGTTTATTTGAGATAATTGTGGAATGGATAAATTATATAGGTTTTAATGAGTTAAACTGTATACGTATTTTGTATCTACGACTGTGTTGGGTAGAGCATGGGTAGATGAGATTTTTGGTATGTGATAAAAGATGATTTGGATCAAAAGATAAAAGGATAAAGAGATAAACTTGTTATAGATTCGGGAGTATGGATTAGTTCAAGAGGTTAGTTTTAGATCCAGGAATATGGATTACATAATGAGGTAAATTTTAGATCCGGGAGTACGGATTATGTATTTTTGAACTACATGTTCATCCGATAGGGTATCATGTGCATAGTCCCTTTCAAGGACATAATTTTAATACAAGTATTGATTAAAGTATTAATTATGTATGTATGTGAAGTATTTGTTATTGCACGAAATACGTGTTATATATAATTGATGATATACAACGTACGAACCAGTTATGGTCCAATATGTGTTAAGATGTGTATATATGATATTATTACTTAAAACTTTGTGTTAAGTATACTCATAGTTAGCGTTTCCAAATGGAGATAATATCGAAAATTGATTATAGGCATCGTAGGCTTGCCTAGTGATGGGTTAAGACTTAAATAGGGATGTTTAGTTCCATTAAGTTTGGACATTGGGTAGCCTCTTATTAAGAGTATGTGTGTTGCGAGATTGATGATCGGTGGAGTACGTCCTACGTATAGAAGTACATTTTATGTATGAAGTCCTTTTCAAAGCTCTGTGTCTTGGGTGCTGCTTATGCCAGGGTACTATTATGTTCTCGGGTACGAGTCTTTCGCATATCAAAGTACTAAAATATGCCAGAAGTACTATCATGTATAAAGTCTTTTTGACAATTTTATGTGTCGGTTACGGGAGCGTACGGGAGTACTCTAGTAGTATTTCCCCATACTTTGATTTTGAGAGAGCTTTGGAGTCAGCATTTCTTTTATGAAGTGATCGACCGAGCTTCATATGTCAGTGTTTTCTTTCACGAAGTAATTAAGGGAACTTCATAGACTGCCTAATAAAGTGTGTCGGTAATAGACCACTGCTAGGTATGTCTGGTGTTATATTGCTGGATAGGGTGCGTCTGGGGGTGAAATACCTCATGTATTTAGGCCACTGCTAGGCAAAGTTCGGTGTTGGGATAGGTAGAGTCTGGGTGTATAATACCTCATGATAGTCGGACCACGCCTAGGCATTGTTCTGTAGATAACTACCCCTGACTTAACTGTCTTGTGGTTCTTTCTTTTATGAATGAAGGTTTGTGGTGAAACTTATTCCATTCCCCTCAATTGATGTCTTTATTGATCCTCGTTTGCTGGCAGGGAATTTCCGAAGCAACTTCATCAGTTTGTGGTTCATATCGATTCTTTAGGCTAGATCTCGTAAGTTCATTGTATAGGGTCAGTATGTGGGGATCGACGGGATGGGATATATTGTTTTAGAAATATGATTTATATGTGTTTATAATATTAGTGGTTTAGCAGGATCGAGATATACTTTGTTATCACATTGTTTGAACTAAGAGCTTTCCTACTCTGTGTTCCTTAGGTGATTGGGTTTGCTAGGGATATTCGAACTAAGTGTTCATTAAATATCTGAACTTAGTGTTCATCAGGGATATTTGAACTAAGTGTTCATTAAGTGTTTGTGAACTAGGTGTTCATTGGGTAATATTGGAACTAAGTGTTCATTAGGTGTTCTTGAACTATGTGTTCATTAATTATTGTGAACTGCGTGTTCACCAGAGGTAATCTAAGAAGCTTGACAGCACTAGACTTTGTGCCAGTTCCTTAGGACAATCCTTAGGAATGAATGGGAGAAGGGTAATCGGTTCTTTGGATAAATCTTTAAGAAGTAAATAGAGATAATAGGGGTGGGTAATTGGATTGATTGTTTGATAATTGAATATAATGATCATATTAATTTGGGTTGAAAACCCTATATGCTCACCAGGCTCCCAAGGCTGACCCTCTCAGTTTTCTTTATATTACAGGTTATGGTACGAGAGAATAAGTTGGCTGACATAACGAGAGATTTTGGATTATAGGCCAGTAGTTATGAATAACTGTTGTAAAGTCTATTTTTGTTCTTGTTATGCTTTTGGTCTGTATTGAACATGGCATCCCGATATTTTGTTATATAACAAAAATACATTTCTTTAAAGAAATGCTTTGATAAATTCTTATCATATTTTGTTTTGGGAAAAATTCCGCAACTGTTTTCTTTAAAAGATTACTCTGATTTTAAAAACAAAGCATAAACAAATCGGTCTTTTTCTGGCCGTGAAATTGGGGATGTCACAATGTTGGAGAAGCAAGACGCACCTTGTAGCTGATCAAATAAGTCATCGATCCTTGGCAAGGGATAATGGTTCTTCACCGTCAGTTTGTTCAGCTCCCTATAACCAATGCACATCCTGTGTGATCCATCCTTCTTTTTCACAAAAAGGATCGGTGTTCCCCATGGAGAACTGCTCGGACGGATAAACGCTTGGTCTAGCAGTTCCTGGAGCTCTGTAGATAATTGCTGCATCTCAGGCGGTGCCAACCGATACAGTGCCTTAGCTATCGGAGCCGCACCCGGAACTAAATCAACGAGAAACTCCACCTGCCTCTCCAGAAACAGTCCTGATAACTCTTCAGGAAAAACATCCCAAAAATACTGTACAACTGGTACACTGCCCACATTAGACACAGTCTCCATTATTGTATCCGAAACATAAGCCCGAAATCCTAAGCAACCCTGTTGTAGAAACCTCCTTGCCCTCTCAGCCGAACAGTGGGTCGGTCACTGCGAGGCCTTCTCACCATGAATAACTAGCTCTCCCCCACTTGGGGTTCGAAACCTGACCCATTAGCGTTCGCAATAAATCTTGGCCTCATTGGCCCCCAACCAGTCCATTCCGACAATCAGTTTTAATCCTCGCAACGATATCGTAACTAGATCCATACGGAACCTCTCGCCCAGCACATTCAGAACATAGCCCCGATATACCCTCTCCGCACTAACGGTGCGGTCATCAGCAATCTCCACCTCGAGTGGGGAATCCAAGGTCCCGGGGCATCCCCAAACTTCTTGCTAAATGCAAGAGATACAAATAACCGGGTAGCACCCGGATCAAACAAGACATGAGCAGTCATACCATTGACCAAAAAGGTCCCTATACAAATGTGATTACACATATGTTATACAAAATAATAAAAGTAAAGGTTAGTAAAAATGTACCAGCCACAACGTTAGGCGCGGCCCGGGCCTCCTGGGTAGTCAGCTGAAATGCGCGGCTCTTCACCGCTGGAGCTTCCGCCTTGACAGGGCGGCCATCAGTAATCCTCATAGTGGCGGGCGCGGGCACCGCCACGGTTCCTCCCCCTCCCTGCAACCTAGGACAATCGGCCCGCTTGTGGCCGGTCTATTTGAAATGAAAACATATCAACCCTTCTTGGGCAGTCCCTGCTCACGTGGCCCGACTAACCACATGTGTAACACACCGTGCCCTGACCCTTACATGCTCCTCCATGCGACCTCCCACACTTAGCACACTGGCCATGGCTCTGCTGGCCCCTACCCAAAGAATCAGAGGTCTTAGGCTTCTTAGCCTAAGCCCCTGCTGCCTGCACCTGCTCAGTCTTCCGCTTCGTGCGGGACTCCAACTCCATCTCCCTCTCACGGGCCTTCTCCATCATCTCATTCAGGGTTTTGCACCCTGTAAAGCCCACAAACTCCTGAATATCATCTCTCAGCATGGAATGATACCGGGTCCACCTCATCTCCTCATCAGTAGAATATTGTGGAATCAACAAAGCTCGCTCCCGAAACTTGGCAGTGATCTCCGCCACAGTCTCGGTGGTCTGCTGCAACCCATTAAACTCCCGCACCAGTCGTTACACCTCAATGGGCGGTGCAAACTCCAAATCAAATCGCCGAACAAACTCGACCCATGACATCTCGGCCACCCTGCCTGGCCCCTCCTTCCTAGTAACCTCGCCCCACTAATCTCAGGCCCTATCCCTCAGCATACAAGAAGCAAACCCAACCTTTTCCGCATCCGGGTAGGAAATCGTGCGCTAGGCATTCTCGATATCCGTTATCTAGCGTCGACTGACTATGCGGTCCGTGGCCCCAAAAAACTCCGACGCCCCGCACGTCTTGAACTCCTGGAACAAGGGAGTTCGAGCCCCGACCTATCCCGCAACAATCTCAGCCGTAAATAATTGGAGTCTCTCCTCCATGAGATCCATAATACCTTCCTTGACCGTCCCAAAGATGACTAAGGTCGCGTCCAAGATGCCCCTAGTAACCTTGGCTGTAATGAGCTCGCCCAGCCTCTCATCAATGACATCGGTAGTATCCCCTGATCCTGCCCCGAATCCAGATCCTTATCCTGATCCCCCAGCTCCAAATTGTGTCACCACCATGCGGAATTGAAATATAATAAGTTGCAGTGATCAGGATTACTATATAAGGGATCTTCCCACACCGGTCCTCCTTGAAGTCGTCAGATCTAACATTGGTTCAGGTACAGGTCCAGTGCATCCAGTAGTACGGGCCCAATACTAACTTCCACACCTACCTGTACCTTTCCCCACTCCTCTACCTGATAATTCCAAATCGTCCCTCAACCAAACCATATTCCACAACTACCCTGCATACTAATCTCAGGCTGTCCTAAGATTTTCCCTATTCATATCAATTAGACCAATCACAACAGGTTGCCTTAATACATGCAAATTATACACAGAAAAGGATCAAATACACTTTCGAATAAAAGACTCTACCCTAGGATCCCAACCATACAAGGAACATGAAGTAAGGCGAAATCAATCATTCTGAGGCTATAAGCTCCTAACCATATACAGTTTTAAAAGCATACACATTGCAAGCTTCCACATAATCAATTAGGCTTAAACAACAATATAACATGGATAACACATTGGGGGAACTACTTACATTGCTCGTCTGATCACGCGTGTTGCACTCTCATCTTTTCATTTCTAGAAAGAAAACTTTTGTGTTACTTTAGAAAACAATTTTACCATTTCCTTAGTTTGAGTCCTGACACACTCAATAGTGTGCCTTGATCCTTCAAACAAAGGCTCTGATACCAACTTGTAACGACCCAATTTTTACAAAGAAAATTTTCATTTTTTCAATAATCAAACCATTTGCATAAACCATAAATTCCCAAAAACACCTATTTTCAAATTCACATGCATTACATCATTATCTTCTTTTTAAAAATATCAGAGTGTCCCAAAACACACTAGTAAAGGAGAGACAGAGTGCACGCTGCACCATCATGCCTTACCCTTGCCCTTGGGCTTAGATGTACCTGAAACAAATCCACAAATGGTAAGATTCAAAGCTTAGTGAGTTCCCCAGAGCACACCTACACACAAACACATATAACATAACATACTAGCTAAACAACTATCCAAAACACATAAACTATGCATGCCAATCACATAAGGAAGCCTTGGAAACCCTCCAGGGTCTTACTCAGGGTTCCATGGGAACCCCACATGGTCTTAGCCCAATAACTTTGGAACCCCCCGAGGTCTTTAACCTAGGATGCCAATGAAACCCTCCAAGGTCTTACACCTAAGTGCCTCAGGAACCCCCCGAGGTCTTACTGTTGGATTAGTGTCTAAGTCCATAACTATTTTGGTATGTACTTGACCCGATGGTGCATGGTCCTTTTGGGTTGCCTTCACCAAAGCAACTTGATAGGATGAATTATGGAGAGAAAGGATTAAATATGATTGATTAATATATTATGAGAATAATATATTAAAGGAGAAATCATATTGGTTAATTAATATTAGTAAAGAATTAATTGGTAATTAGTTTTGTGACTAAAAGAGATTCATTAAACTTAAGGGACTGGAATTGTAATTATAAGATAATTGCAATATGGGCTATGGATTGTCTTAAAGGAGTGGACGAATTCTATGGGGAAGCCCATAAGAAATCGTCCAAGGCCTTAATTAAATGAGTCCATGGGTTGCTTAGGGCTTAAGCATCCAATTTAGGGTTTCCTTCTTAGATAACCCTAATAGCCTCACTATATATGACCCTTATGACCCAAAAATGTGGTGAAGCTTTGTTCTAGGGTTTCACACGTTTTTGGGCAGCCTCCATCCTCTCTCCTCTTCATCCTCTTGCTTATGGTGTTTGTGAACCATTAGAGGAGTGACATTTGTGACTCTAGGCTTTCTAAAGTCAATACAAGGAGATTTGGGATTGTTATTGCTACATAACAATCAAGGTAACATCTTAAACCTATTCTTATGTTAATATGATTACTTGTATGCTAGAATTAGGGTTTATAGTCTTGGATAACTTGCATGTACAATAGAGAAACCTAGATCCAAGCATTAGGGTTTGTATGAGCACATAGGGTGTTCTTAGGACGAAAACCCATCAGTGGTATCAGAGCCTAGACTGGTTTCTATTGTATTGATGCATTGTATGATTGAAAAATTCGATTTTTGTGGTTCTGGAGGCTGGACTCGCCGAGTCCATAGATGAACTCACCGAGTCCATGTTGACTCGACGAGTCCATGCCTGACTCGGCGAGTCGGCTCGTCAGAAGGAGGGAAAACCGGGATTTCTTACTGTTTATCTTTGAAATACTTGCCTTTATCATATTAGATCAATATAAATCCGATTTTATGATATATATGATTATATTCTTGATCTAATTGAAGATATTTATCAATTAATAAAATATTTGTTTCCTTATGTGATAATTGATTAATTATTTTAATTAAATTGGTAAATTGTTTTGCAAGAAATCATTAAATAAATCAAATATGGATAATTATGTGATTAATTGTTAATTTAGATTATTTGTTATTTGATCCTTGTGTTATGAAAAGTTTCAAATTTTCCCCTTTAGGTTTTATAGTTTAAATTTGACCTCAAAAGTTTTGTTGTTTTGAAATTTAAATAGTTGAAACCCTATTATTTTGAAAAAGGCTTCAAAACTTGCCCTCAAGTTTTGGAATTTAAATTTTGATTAATAGTTTAATTTTGATGTATATTTAAATTCTAAACCATAATTTTTTGAAATGTTTCAAAACTTGCCCTCAAGTTTTGGAATTTAAAAGTTGATTAAAAGTTAAATTATGAATGTTAAATTCTAAAACCCTAGTATTGTTTTGAAAAGTTCAAATCACACCTTATGGTTTTATTAATTAATTAAGGTGTATAATTAAAAGAGGTTTAATAAATCCATAAAAGTTTAGGTTTACAATTTAATTGAATTAAAAGTATAATTGTTAAATTAGACCACCTAGTATTTTAAAAAGTGTAAAATACACCCTATACTATATATAACATTAAAAGTCTAACATTATACATATGTATGAGTAAAAGTTAGTCTTACCGTTAGTAGGCCTCATTCACGAAGCTGGTCTATAAGGGGTGTTTAAGGAAATTGCCTATAAAATGACGATTGAATGGGTATCCACTCTTACCCACCGCACTCTTGACTAGTGGAGGGTCGTTAGCCGAACGGGTAGGATAGGACGAAACCTTCCATTATAAGTATAATGAATTACAAAACTAACTAAATGTTTTACAAATTCCTAATTTTAATTACTTAGGCAAAAGTGAATTGATGCAATTCCATGAAATTACACTTTGTGCCCTTGCGAAGACGTTAGTGGAGTGTGTGTGGTTTAGCGGCACACTAAATGGTTCTAAGCAAAGGTAGCAAAGGATGACTCAATGTTTGTCATAGTTCGGTGGAGCGTGCGTGGTTTACCGACATATTGAATAGGTGACTCTAACATGTGGGGGCACCATGTAGTTTGCATGGTTATTCACACCCGCTTTGTGATCCTCGGCATCCCAGTCATAAACAAGAGGGGCATATCGAGATTTAAACATGCCATTGAAATGTTCAATGAATCTCATAGGATCTAGGATTTTTCATAGATTTAAAACTTAAATTTCTTTTTCGTTTTTCATGGTGGAAATTAGTGAATTGTCATTCACTTACCTTCAAATGTTCTGCAATTTGGGTTACGACATCCCTCTCCCGAGTTGTAGAATATTGTGTTGGGTCCTAACCTTAGTATCTCATTTGGGTGATTTACTAAGGACTCAATCAATCAACTAACTTGAATTCGTTTTCTCCCGTTTTGTAGATGTCAAAGTTCGACAACTATAGTCTTCCCAAACCCCGTGGAACGAGCATTCCGCATGAAGATGATATTCCACGATTCAATCGAGGAACAAGAAATCATCCTTCACTTCCTCCACCTCCTCCAATTATTCTCCCTAACCCACAAGTTCGAAGGCTTGAAAAGTTCAAGATCACTCAAGCCCTTTTGGCAAGTAAACATAAAGAAGGAAAGTCAGTGTGTGCACACGTCCTAGGGATGAAGTCACACATTGATAGGTTAAGAATAATGGGATCCGTTGTCTGTGAGGAGATGGCTGTTGATTGGGTTCTTCAGTCACTTCCTAACTCATATAGTGAGTTCGTAAGCGAGTACTATATGATGGACCGCAACGTGACCCTTATAGATCTCACCTATATGCTTATTGCTGCTGAATCAGCAATGGTTTGGTGCAATAGAAAAGCAAAGTTGATTGGTGAATATGCATTCAAGACCTCTATGGATATAGAGAATGGCAATGAAAGACATGCTATGATCGAAAAGTTTGATCATAAGAGAAAGGCAATGTCTGAAGTAGTTCCATGTCATGTTCCAAAAGATTCAATTTGCTTTTATTGCCAAGAGAAAGGGCATTGGAGACGAAGCTGCCCCATTTACCTAAGAGACTAAGAGATGGGAGAGTCGAAACGTATGTCTCTAATATAGGTAAAATCCATTAACTAACTCTTTTAAGCTTCTATTCTAGATTCTTAATACATAATGTGATAAGATTAAAATTGATTTTTTGTAGGATCAAAGAAAAGAAAGGACGCTTAAGGGAAGAAGTGAGCAGAATCTAACCGTGAAGGAATGGATTTCGATCGCATTTCTCGAAGATTAGATTCTTGAGCTACTACTTAGAGTTAGAATTAGATTGCTAAGAAAGATGTATTAGCATAGTTTTTCAATGAATTGCATTGTAAGGACAAAATTTTTCCGCAATAAAATAAATTTTTGATTTTATATTATTTATTTATCCTTGCAATGGCGTATATGAAAAATTGATATTTGATTGTTTCTATTATTAGCAATAATGGATTGGGTTCTTATTATGTTATTTATGGAAAGTCGAGAGTTTACCAAATAGGGAGAGTTTCTCATCGCCCAAGTTTCAATTGGACAGAAACTTGGAATCATGCAACTTGGTTGCACGATGAATGAGAAATTTCATATTTGGAAATTAGACTAATTCATTGACAAAGTGTCAAGTGAAGCACTAGGAGATCGAGTACACAAAGTTGCGTGTTGATCAAGTCCACCATAAGAGTAACAAAGATATTCGTCATGATTTACTAAAGGTTTAGTAAATATGATTATACTTATAAGATTAAGTGTAATTCTGAATTGATTAAAGGGTTTAGATCAATAGCAAAACGAATAAGAAGAATCAAGTAGGCGGAAAGATAAAAGTTTCTCTATTCTAAGAAGAAGAGAGAGTACCTTTTATGCTTTATGATAAGTCTTAATGATTAAGAACCATATCTCAATTGATCCTCTAAGTGAGTCTTAGTGCAATTGTATGTCTAAGAAGAGGAATCAAGAATTGAAGAAATGGTTAAATCAGAAAGTCAATCATACTTCGTTCCAAAACAAGTCTTAGAGTTAAGATTATGACATTGAGTGACAAGAATTAGAAAGGTTTATAACATTCATCAAATGTGGAAAGTTGTGATGTCTAGGATAAGACAAAGACCAACTAGGACCAATTTATGAAGTGTTTGATAAAAGCTACACTAACTCTTGAATATTTGTTTGTCAAGAAATGGTTGTTGACAAGAGAATCTTATATGTCAAGGAGTCAGTGGAAGTCTTATTGGTCTTGAAAGGTTTCAAGAACAAAGCAAATAGACCTTATCGATCATCACTAGCACACGAGTTGAGGTTTACAACCTATCGTGTTGACATTATTTTGTTTCTGTGCCGTTCCACTTGAGTTAATTATGCATGTGAGTCCTATGAGTTCTCATTTGAATGCATAAAAGGAAAGGACCTTGATCAATGGAAAGTACATTGATAAGAAAAGGTGAGCTGCTTAACTACTTGGAAGACATGGTGGGAAGCTGTGCTACCATAAAGGCAAGAAATCGAGATCAAGAAAGTTCGATCCATATGAGTTTGAATTTTTCGTAAACTTTGGTTTTGACAAATTCACATGGATAGGAACAAATACACCGTTTAAATCTAAGTGTGATAAGATTTCCTCCTTCAAGAAAACGATTGTGAGGAAATGCTTTCACTAAGAAAGATTTGAAGAAGATAGTGATTGTAAAATTGCATTCTCGAATTCGATTATGGTTACGGTATCCCTTTCCATAATTTGAATTGTGAGGTTTGGAAATTGTTTAGACACACATATGAACTATCTAAGGCAAAGATGTATGAGTTCAAAAAGCCTTGATAAAAGGTTATCAAAGCATTAAGTATTAGAAACATGGACTTAAGAAATTCAATAGGTATTGTTTTTCTGAAAGTTAAGATGTTTCTGCATACATGTCAAAGCTAGTGGGAGCATAAGTGTTATGTTTATAATAATCATCGTGATAGTGGGAGCATAAATGTTATGATTATATGATTATTAAGGAAAGTATTGCAAGTTGGCAATATTAATTATAGAAAACAAGAGTCATTCTTTGCAAAGTTGTAAGGATGGAATAGTTGTTTTGCTATAATTAAGGGAGAGAATATTATGCTTCATTTCAAATCTAAAGGCTTAGGTTGTGGAGGGTTAATAAAATTTAGTCAAAGGTACATAGTGTGTTCTTAAAATTTCAATTATGATTACAACATTCCTTTTCACAATTCGAATTTTGAGAACATAGCAAATAAAACATTATGCATCGTGTCCCATACGCTTCGGGTATAGGATCGACTGTAAATGATTTAATGTTTGACCATTCTAAAATTTTCCAAATGTCTAGCGCATTTAGAGGGAAAAGGGACTAGAATCGGTTTTGACTAAAATAATTAAACAACTATCAAAGGACAATCCAAAGTTCGACGAGGATTGGTTGCTTGTGAGTAGTTGGAAGCATGGTATTGAATGGACCATATCGACATTATTATGAATAGAAAGGATTCTATTAAGAATGAGTTGTCATATGGAAATTATGGAAATGTTTCCATATTGGATGGACCATATCGACATTATTATGAGTAGATAAGATTCTATTAAGAATGAGTTGTCATATGGAAATTATGGAAACGTGTCCACATTGGGAATTAAATATTAAATGTCTAGATTAGAAACTTTTATACAAAAGGATGTTCAAAGGAATGTACTTTGAGTGAGAGACATCATATCTAAGGAATTGTCTTGTAACAATCTCCGATAGAGGACTTTGTAATATCATTGGCAATAGTCTTTGTGACTTTGGTGCAGTGACATTACGAAAGGATCATTGCATAAAATGTTAGAATCTAGCATATTCTATAAGTAGCAAGAATTTGATATTCTTTCACTTATGAAAAAGGATTTGGAGTTATGAAATGAGAATGATTGGAAGTGTGTTCAATCTGATCTATTTCACAAAGTAAGAACCATAGGTAAACATTGTGTGCACGCTAGGAGCATGGGATAAGTGTAATAATTCAAGTAAGAAGTTGATTACCCGAAAAGACAAATAATGAGTAATCGATATGGTGATAAATAAAAGGTTTTTTGTTTATGCTCAAAGGTTTGAGGCCATATGGGATTAGTATTATTCTTGTGTTTCACTTTGCATGTTTTGACTTCCTGAATAATTTAATTGGTTAAGAACAGTCAAATTATTCAAACGGGCCACAGTCGTTCATATGTTGGAAGTAGGTATGAATGAAGACTGTCGTGAATTGGTGTGTGGATTGTCTAAAGAGCATTAGACATAAGCAAATGTTTGCTGCAACGTTCATAAGTGCTTATGAATATGATTTGAGCATTGGATTAAACCCCACGCTCACTTGGATCACTCCATGAAATTGTATCACGAGTGATTGGTGAGACGATAACATCTTATATTCTTGAAACCAAGATGTGTGAGTTGTATCTTGCGAATCGGTTGCACATTGATAATATGTAAACGCACTAGTAACTTGGTGTTATAAAACATATTGTTGTGTGTGATTCGGTGAGTGAGTGCAAACAAGCATTGTATCAAAGTTTATCCGTTCCTTTTATCCAAAGTAGGATAAAAGCGATATCTTTGGGCCCCTCGATGATTTTGTGATGACAAACGTAAATGCTCGGCCGGGGTAGGGCTAATTTGATTTGTTCAATTAGTCAGTCGTCATAAATCGGGAATCGAGATATAGTACAAAGAGAATGATTTGAAATCATATCTCATATGATATCTAGAATGGAGGAATATATGATCCCTTATCTAAAGGACACGCGTATCTGATAGGATCAGAGTTAACAGCGGCTTTGGAAAGCTACGATTGCATATTAGGATCTGAAGTCATACACATAATAGTTATTAGACTTATCCAAGTGGGAGACTGTTGGATTAGTGTCTAAGTCCATAACTATTTTGGTATGTACTTGACCCGATGGTGCATGGTCCTTTTGGGTTGCCTTCACCAAAGCAACTTGATAGGATGAATTATGGAGAGAAAGGATTAAATATGATTTATTAATATATTATGAGAATAATATATTAAAGGAGAAATCATATTGGTTAATTAATATTAGTCAAGAATTAATTGGTAATTAGTTTTGTGACTAAAAGAGATTAATTAAACTTAAGGGACTGGAATTGTAATTATAAGATAATTGCAATATGGGCTATGGATTGTCTTAAACGAGTGGACGAATTCTATGGGGAAGCCCATAAGAAATTGTCCAAGGCCTTAATTAAATGAGTCCGTGGGTTGCTTAGGGCTTAAGCATCCAATTTAGGGTTTCCTTATTAGATAACCCTAATAGCCTCACTATATATGACCCTTATGACCCAAAAACGTGGTGAAGCTTTGTTCTAGGGTTTCACACATTTTTGGGCAGCCTCCATCCTCTCTCCTCTTCATCCTCTTGCTTATGGTGTTTGTGAACCATTAGAGGAGTGACATTTGTGACTCTAGGCTTTCTAAAGTCAATACAAGGAGATTTGGGATTGTTATTGCTACATAACAATCAAGGTAACATCTTAAACCTATTCTTATGTTAATATGATTACTTGTATGCTAGAATTAGGGTTTATAGTCTTGGATAACTTGCATGTACAATAGAGAAACCTAGATCCAAGCATTAGGGTTTGTATGAGCACATAGGATGTTCTTAGGACGAAAACCCATCACTTACATACAAACACAATCACATAACATATCAAATCACAGGATGTCAAACACATGTATTATAATCACATGATGGGCCGGCCTTGGTGCCTTAGACCTATTTGTATGGTGAGGAGACTCACCTCTTTCTGCTGAATACAATAGCTGCTCTTTTAACAATCCAAACCCTCCCAAGCTGAATGATAATATTAATCAATGTTAGAACTTTGGTTAACCAAGGGAATCCAACTCCCCAACCCTTCCATAAGGCCTAATATCCATCCTTTTCTAATGGGCCCAAAGCCCAAGTCCAAAATCCTTAATCGGCTTCTTGGCCCAATAAAGGCCCAACACTAATTACATGGCCCACAACAATTATATGACTCATAATTCCCAGATTATACCAGGCCCAATAATCAAATGAGGCCCAAATAGCCTAGGGGCCCAAAACAGGTTCGGCCCATCTACATTGCGTACGCTTGGCGTACCATCTTGGTACGCGTCGTGTACTTGGACATGGGACTACACCCCGAATACACCGAGTTACGCCCAATGTACCCTCAGTTTAAGCACTTTCCCCATTAAGTGCTTAATACTCGAGTCCTGTACGTCCAAAAGCCAGATCTAAGTCTATAGAGATGTCCTAAGGCATAAAGTTGGCAAGTTTATGCCTTTTCATGACTCAAACACACCCAACCTCTCCATTAAGACCTTTCCAAGGTCTTTAACCCATGCATGAGGCCAAAGCTCTCTTCAAGCTTCCATTTTTATGGTATTAAAGGACCAAAGGACCTCAGATCTATCTATCCCTTCTCCTGGAGTTGGTTAACTATCAAAGGAGGTACAAAATCATCCAAAAAGGGGCCAACAAGAAACCCTAGCGAGATCTAGAGATTAATATGGAAAGGTGCAAGCTTTATACCTCAATAAGCTTTGCAAGATGACTAAGATGCAGGATCTTGAAACACTAACTCGTTCCAAGCTTGTAAAACCACCTCTTCGGAATAAACACTAAAAGAGTCACAATGTACTTATCTAAGCTCAAAATGGTCTCACACAAGTTCTCTAGAGTGTAAGGGCGTTCTAAGGCAGTGGAGGCTCTCTAGGGCTAAGTCCAAGGGACCTAAGGTCGTTTAAATAGGTCTCATGTATGACAATTAGGGTTTTGAAGCCCTGACACATACACCTGGTGTACGGCTTGGTATGCCCAACGTACCCCTAGATCCTCCGCGACCAACCAAATGTAGTACGCTAAGCGTACACTTAAGTATGCACAACGTACTTAAGGGACCACTTATGCTAAAATGAATTTCTTGGGGGTCTCGAGACATAACAAATTTAGGGTGTTACATGCGTCAGGTACTTCTAAGGATCACGGGAAGGCGTCGCCCAGATTGTAGTTTTGAAATATGAACAATTTTTTATATGAGATTTGATGATTTGACATTGTGACATTTTGTGTTTTATTTATTGAGACAAATGTGTTTTTAAATTGAAAAAAATTGGTTTGAAATTTTATGTTGTTACAAGTTGGTATCAGAGCCTTGGTTTGGTGGATTAGGATGCATCTCCGGGTGTGTTTGGACTCAAACTGAGGATTTGAGAAGAGTTTTTTAAAAGAAATGATTTTTCTAAAACAAGAAAGAGTTTTAAGAGAAAATGAGCTGGAGCGGTGTGTACAATCAGCCAGAGCCCTAACTGTGATTTACCAAAATACCTTACTTTTGTGTTATGTAGTATTTATGAGATATTTTACTGGAATTGCATGCTAGAGGGTAGGTTAGATATTTCATATTCTAGGGCTAGAGTTGCCTGATTTGTGATGCCTTAGCCTAGGGAATGCTTTTGATTAGTGTTATATGTTATTTTCTTGAGTATATGTTGAGTTCCGAGTCAGGAGATAATCTGGGAAGAGATACTTAGATGAGCTTAATCGGGGTCTTCTGAGAGAGTAGTCTGTGATTCGTGAGATATAGAGTATTCGTGAATTAGAATCCTAGGAGGAGGACTTGGGGGTGACTACAGATGTGGTGTGGAAGGTAGTATTGGACCTGTACTATTGAAAGCACCCGGTCTACAGGAAATCCAAGTAACTATCCTTAGGATGCTATGGAGCAAGTAGGGTGAGTAGTCGGGTGTGAGTATGCTCGAACGAGTCTCTAATGATTTTGTGTTGTGTTTCAGAGACATCATGGTAGGTACGCGCCACACCCCAGGGAACAGTGGAGTTAGTGATGATGAGATTCATAGGATGATTCACGACGAGGTGGCCACAGCCATACGAGACGCTACTCCAGAGATGTTTGGGTCTATTAAGACCAATTTGATTGAGACATTTGACAAGCGATATGCTGCATTTTCTGAGGCGGCTACTGCTGTAGCCACCACAACTGTCGCTGCTGCCAGGCCATAGGGTGGTGACTCGTTGCTGTACCGGGAGTTTAGCAACACGAAGCCACCAAAGTTTGATGGGACACATGATCTGATTGCTGCAATGAGGTGGATTTTTGATATCGAGGGGTGTTTCTACACTTTTTCATGCCCAGAGCATTTGAGGGTATAGTTTGCGCTAAACCAGCTTCACTTGGGAGCGAAGGACTGGCGGAAGTTTGTGACGACCAGTTTTACTCCTACAGAGCATGTTTTAGTGACTTAGGAGAGGTTCACTATGATGTTCCGAGTTGAGTATGTTCCCCCGGTGGAGAAGGAACGGTTAACCCAAGAGTTTTTGTCTCTCAAGCAGAAGACAGAGTCGGTGACTAAGATTACATGGATGTTTCATGAGAGGGAATTGTTCTGCCTTGAGCATGTGTTAACAGAGCAGGCACGTATGAGCCGGTATTTGAGCATTTCGAGGACGGATATTCATGAGTTCATGGTGAACTCATCTTATCGTACATTTGTTGTGCTTCAAGCAAATGGTAGGAGGAGGGAGATCGAGCTGGAGACTCAGCCTAGGGAGGATGAAGAGTCTCAGGGGAGAGATCGGAGGTCGGCACAGTCATATTTGGCAGCTAAGCGGGCTAAGCTCGTTGATTCGAGGACTAGGGGCCAGAAGGGCCGCACTTGTGGAAAGTACGGCAAGACTCACGAGGGGTCGTGTTGAGCGGGGATTGCTACAAGTGTGGCAAGTAGGGGAATATAGTGAAGGATTACACCAAGGGGTTTGCAGTTTGTTTCTACTGCAACCAGAATGGTCACCGGAACCAGAAGGTTGAGTACCCCTAACTTTGTCAGGGATCAACATAGGGATCTGCACCTGCTGCTTTGCGTGCTGCTGATAGTCGGGCAGTGAAGGCCGAGGTTCCGAGGGCTAGTGGTAGAGCTTTTCAGATAACATCGAAGGAGGTCCCCGCATCACTTAATGTCATGGCTGGTACGTATTTTCCCATTTATCTAATTGTTTTGAGATTTATTGTGCTTATTATGTGTTCTATTTACGTACATTTCTTGTGAGTTCTGTACCTACTTAATGTTATTCGACTCAGGTGCGAGTCGATCCTTCGTGTCCTTATCTTTTAGTCGTCACATAAGTATCTAGCGTGAGGCGTTGAGTCGACCTTTGAGGGTTTCTATAGTTGATGACCATGCGGTTTTTGCTACTGATGTGTACCGAGGGTGTGTGTTGGCGATTTTTGGTGTCGATTTTTCCGATTGATCTGGTACCGATTGCGATGAGGGATGTCTGTGTCATCGTGGGCATGGATTGGTTGAGTCGTTTTGGAGCCGTGATCGACTGCGAGCGTCAGTTGGTAACTATACGAGACCCTAGTGGGGGAGTGCTTAAATTGTATGGCGAGGGTACCATATCGGGGTCAGCTTTATGCTCTGCTGCCAGGGCGAGGCAGAGTCTACAGTAGGGTTTTATGGGTTTTCTAGCATATGTGTCGGATACATGGGTTGCTACTGAGAGACTGAGTTCTTCTGCTGAGGTTCCGATAGTAAGAGAGTTTTCAGATGTTTTTCCCGAGGAGTTACCGGGCGTGCCTCTTGAGAGGCAAGTGGATTTCCGAAATGATTTGGTTATGGGAGTGGCACCTATTGCCAGAGAACATTATCGCCTTGCACCTCCAGAGATGCAGGAGTTATCCTCATAGCGCTAGGAGCTGTTGGAGAAGGGATTTATCAGACCGAGTTGCTCTCCGTGGTGAGCGACGATCCTTTTTGTCAAGAAAAAGGATGGTTCACACCGGATGTGCATTGATTACCGGGAGTTGAACAAGTTGATGGTAAAGAACTGTTATCCACTTCTGAGGATCGATGGTTTGTTCGATCAGTTGTAGGGGGCGTCTTGGTTTTCCAAGATCGATTTAAGGTCAAGATATCATCAGATGAGAGTCTGTGGGGAGGATATCTAGAAGACGGCCTTTAGGACTCATTATGGGTACTACGAGTTTGTGGTGATGCCTTTTGGGCTTACCAACGAACCGGAGGCGTTCATGGATCTTATAAACCGAGTGTGCAGTCCCATGTTGGATCGATCAGTGATCGTGTTCATCGACGATATCTTGGTGTGTTGAAGATCTAAGGAGCAGCATGAGGAGCATTTGAGAGAAATTCTTAGGATTTTGAGATCGAAGAGGATGTATGCCAAAATCTCCAGGTGTGAATTCTGGTTACGAGAGGTCGAGTTCCTGGGACACCTCGTTAATTAGAATGGGATATTGGTTGACCTGGCCAAGATTGAGGTAGTTATGCGATGGGAGGTGCCGAGATCCCCATCCGAGATCAGGAGTTTTCTGGGATTGGCCGGCTACTATCAGAGATTTCTCCAAGATTTCCGTCCCCCTCACCTGGTTGACCCGGAAGGGTGTTACTTTTATTTGGGGTCCCGAGCAGCAGGCCTCATTTGAGACACTTCGCCAGAGATTGTGCAAAGCCCCATTGTTAGCCCTTCCTGAGGGAGTAGAGGACTTTATGGTATACTGCGATGCATCTATATCAAGGATGGGCGTGATGCTGATGCAGAAGGGGGCACGTGATAGCATACACGTCGAGGTAGTTGAAGCCTCATGAGATAAGATATCCGACCCATGATCTAGAGTTGGGGGAAGTGGTGTTCGCCCTCAAGATCTAGCGCCATTATCTGTACGGGGCTCGGTGTACCATATTTAGGAACCACAAAAGCCTAAAGTACCTCATGGATCAACCCAACCTAAACATGAGACAAAGGAGATGGTTGGATGTGGTGAAAGACTATCACTGTGAGATCCTGTATCATCCGGGCAAGGCTAATATGGTAGCCGACACCCTGAGCCGTAGAGCTGAGAGTGCTCTGATCTGAGATGTGTGTATGAGGATGACAGTGATGACTCCAGTCTTAGATACAATTTGAGAGGCCCATTTAGAGGTCGTAAGATTGGAGAACTGCAACAGGAAGCGGGTGATTGGGCATATGTCTGAGTTTGTGATGGACAGTCGTGGTCTTATGACTTTCCAAGGGCGGATTTAGGTGCCCTATACAGGCGGAGCTCGACGTATATTGATGGAGGAGGCACATAGGTTGAGATTCTCGATCCATACTGGGGCCACGAAGATGTATTTGTACCTGAAAAGGGATTACTAGTGGCCCTGTATGAAGAGGGATGTGGCTTGGGTAGTTAAGAGGTGCTTGAATTGCCGTCAGGTTAAGGCAGAGCACCAGCGTCCACATGGTCCATTGCAGCCTCTGGAGATTCCCCAGTGGAAGTGGGAACATATTTCTATGGACTTTATCACCAAGTTACCTAGGATTGAATGCGAAGTTGACGCGATTTGGGTGATTGCGTGCATGTGTTATCGATTTTGGAGGAAGTTGGGACACTTATATGCCTTTGGCTGAGTTTTCTTACAACAATAGCTATCATTCAAATAATGGTATGCCTCCCTTTGAGCTTCTTTATGGGAGAAAGTGTCAGACTCCCATTTGTTGTGGAGAGGTGGGACAACGAGTGATGGGTGGCACTGAGATAGTGTTGAAGACGAATGAGCAGATTCAATAGGGAAGACAGAGGTTACTGATGGCCCAGAGTCGCCAGAAGAGTTATGTGGACAGGCGACGATCCGAGCTGGAGTTCCAGGTCAGAGATTTTGTACTCCTGAAGGTATCCCCTTGGAAAAAGATGATCTGATTCTGGCAACGGGGCAAGCTGGGGCCCCGATACATTGGTCCTTTCAGAGTAACCGCTAGAGCGAGTAAGGTAGCTTACCAACCAGAGCTGCCTGCACAGTTGAGTCAGATCCATAACACCTTCCACGTGTCTCAATCGAGGAAGTGTGTAGCCGATGAGACGATAGTGGTGCCATTGGATGACATTCAGGTGGATGCGAGCCTGGATTACATTGAGAGGCCGATTGCGATCATGGATCGAAATGTGAAGGTTTTGAGGAACAAAGAGGTGCCCATGGTTCAGGTCCAGTGCCAGCATCAGAGTGGGTCCCAGTTGAGCTGGGAGCCGGAATCTGAGATGTGGTGTAACGACCGAAAAATACAACCAATTTTAACTTCTTTCAAAAACATCTCGATTCCATTAAATCTTTACAAAAAGGTTTTCAATACAAAACATTTAACGTGTTCCCAGAATCACAATACTACAAAATCATGAGGAGCGGTACGATCACGCCTTCGCCTTGCCACAGTCTCCTGAAGAACCTGAAAAACATGAAACCACAACTGTAAGCCCGAAAGCTTAGTGAGATATCCCCAAAATACCAACCATAAATACCATACACGCATAACATGCCATAACATATCCGATCACAGAACAGCCATGCACTCCGGGTCTACTCTATGACTGGTCCGCCGCACCGGCCTACAGTCCACCTGGTCCACCCTCTAAGTCTATCCACATACATTGAGTCTACAGTGTGATTGGTCCACCCGCTCCCGGGCCTTCAATCCACTTGGTCCACTCTCTGAGTCTACAGTATGACCGGTCCGCCCGCACCGGGCCTTCAGTCTATCTGGTCCACTCTATGAGCCTTCGGCACGTCTGGTCCGCCCTTTTCGGGGCCTACCGCCTATCCGGACCGCTCGCGGGGCCTTCGGGACAACCGGTCCGCCCTGGGTATCTTGGCCTACAGCACGTAGCAGGACCCGCCTCAACCCAACTCCAGTCCAAACAACCATGTGCACATATACATACAATCATATAGCAACTCACAGTCAACAAGCAGATCAAACAGATCACATAACATACCACCATCCTAACCAGGATACCGACCTAACAGGTCACTAGCATAGCATCTCCCTATCTCTCAGGATACCGATCTCAATCAGGTCTCTAGCATATACCATCCTAACTCACAAGATGCAAACATATCAAAGCAGTAACATAATAACAACTACCCGGATCTCAATCCGATAAGGGCCGGCCTTGGTGCCTTAGCCCCTGTTGATATAGTGAGGATAACTCACCTCGAAACTGCCGACTGAACAGATAACCCAAGCTGCTCCGATCACTGATACGATCTCCACCACTGGACAACCACCAATGCACTGGACTCAAATAATAAACAACAATTACCACAATGCCCCTGGAAACCTCTGGTCAACCCTTGGTCAAAGACAAGGTCAAAGTCAACCCCTGACTGACCCTACTCGCCGAGTCCCCATACTCAGAACTTCCCTCAATCCGCGACCTAACTCGCTGAGTCACCCCGAGACTCGTCGAGTTCAACAACTTTGAGTCCACTCGCGCACAACTCACCGAGTCATCCCTTGACTCACCGATTCTCGACTCAACCAGAAAATATTGGGACTCTTCGACAAGACT